>NC_044343.1:13788262-14103363 GCF_007399415.2 Gopherus evgoodei
AAGGCAAGGCAATGTCAGTTGAAGGTGCTACCTGAAGAACCAAAAGGGGAAACTACCTGAAGCCAACGCATGTTCATTTTACATGGCAAATCCCACCTGCTTGCACAAGGCTTTGCTCAGTGTCTGAAGACAAGGAATTACAATAAAAAAACCACACCCGTGAGTAAATGCTGCTGACCCTGGGGAGAACCAAGTCCACGATGGACATCTCAAATCTTGAAGGAATGTCTGTGTGGGCCCCTACCTCTGTATGTAGTCTGCCATCTCCTTTCAGAGGTCCAGTCGCTACATCACAATCATTCCATTCCAACACTGAATTGACCTTCCTTTCTGCCGGTCCCTCTCTGCTACCTCCCTTCTCTACCACTAATGACAATTCCACCCTCCTTCCTGCTCCCAGCTTCAGGCCTTGGTGTAATCTTCATCTCTTTTGTCTACTTCTCCTGCCTTCACCCCACATGCAGTCTCTAGGCCACATCCTGTCAGTTCTTCTCCTTATTATAACCAGATACACCATTTCCTCTATTCCCCCTGCTTCATGATCTCACCTGGATCACTGCTACCTTCTCCTCTTCTCACCTCTCCTCCTTAGGATCATAGAATATCAGGGTTGGAAGGGACCTCAGGAGGTCATCTAGTCCAACTCCCTGCTCAAAGCAGGACCAATCTCCAGACAGATTTTTACTCCAGGCCCCTAAATGGCCCCCTCAAGGATTGAACTCACAGGGTTTAGCAGGCCAATGCTCAAACCACTGAGCTATCCCATTCCCCTCCTTCAGTCTATTCAAAACATCCCTGTGCTTCACTCACCTTTATCTCCCACTGCGCTGACCACAACACCTCTATCCCTATAAGTCTCTTAATTGGTTTTCTGTCCCTTACTCCTCCACTCATCTGCTTGTCACTTTCAGCTTCATCTTCGACCACCTCGTCCCTGGTGCTTGGAACAACCTCCAATTTCCTGCTGCCAGCAACTCATCTTTCCTTCCTCACATCCCCCACTTAAAACCCAGAATCTTTCCTTTCTTGTTCACCCAGCCTTTAGCCTCAATTTCCCTTCCCTCATTTGCTGTCCTATGATGGCTTGGCTCTGCAAGGTTACAAACACAGACTAGAAACACTCCCTGCCTTGAACAGTTTACAAAGTGCTGTGTAAATTCTAGAGTATTATAAATAGCCTGTAATGATTTCTGATAACTGTGTTTACTTATGACCTAACTTTTCCAAATGTAGCCTGTCACCCCTTTTTAATAAGCTTTAACGATATGAAAAGTTTGGATGATTAGTGACAAGCTTGTTACCTAGAAGAGCCCAAAAATGTTACAAAATTATTTAAAAACACTTAAGAGCCTATTTTCAATCATTATTATCCATATTAATAAAATTAATAAATAATAAAGAAAATAATTAATAATTTATCACAAAATGCAACTTGCACTGCGAATACATGGAGAGGAAACCCTGCCTTGTTACATATGAACACAGAGGTTTAAATCAATACAACCTTAACTATGGAGCTGATATGATACCTTCATAATTAAATGCCTCCCAGTAATGCTTGATTAGTGGGTAGCATGAAATCTGACTGTATTTGGCAAGTACCTATTGTAGCAGAGAAGATGACAATCCCCAAGACATTCATTTCATTGCTGGTCCCAGGCAGGATCCGGTAGGTCATTTCTGGAGACGGGGTGATCTCAAGAAGCACAGGCCTTTGGATTTCGGGATTTTCATCGTCAGGGGCAAAGTAAATGAAGCTGAGAGGTTTCCCTGGGATCTTTGGAAAGCCTGAAGATTTCACCACTGGGACGAGAACTGTTCGATACTGCAACATTAAATGAAATTAAACTAAAAGCAAATGGCCTCCTAGCAAAGGACTGGCTTGTGCTCACTCTCATTGACTGGGACCAGTTCAAGCCCAAAATCTGCAAGGGGGAGGCTTGTTCTGGATGAGGGAGAGTGATACGAAGATCAGCTGCTACTACCACTGAAAATGAGAGAGATCCGCTGAGAGCTAAGCAAGAAACCAAGCTGGAGAAGTGGTTCTGTTCTCTTCAGATCACAGCCCAAGCACCCCGGTATGCAGTGTACAGGATGCACTTGAAGGTAACATGCACAGCTCACTTACCTGCATGATAGGCAGGGTAACATACAGCCTCTTTTGGCTGGGACAGTCCATTTTAAGCCCTGTCCCTGGTGTCCCAAAGTTTATTTTATTTTTTGGCAAAACTGGGCCTCTGTCCCATTTGCTCTTGCCAACTGATTGTCAGCGAAAGCAAACAGGACAAATGCCCAGTTTTGCAAAACAAATGGGGCTTGTCCCTAGTGGGACCTGGAGGAACGTTCAGGGGCAGTGAGGGGCAGTGCGAGCCTCACCCGGAGGAGCTCGGGCAGGCAGTGACACCTAGGGCCCAGGCCAGCCCTGTGTGTGTGGGGAGCTTCCCCTAAGGCTCAAGCGAGCTCTGCATGGGGGGGCTCAGATGAGCAGCTCGGGCTGTGCGGACAACTGCCCTCAGCTAGGAGGGGTTGGCCTTGCTTCGCAATCACCAGTCCTGCGGCTCCCTCGCATTTCTCTCACTTGCCTTGATCTTTTCCCCTAACTTTTTCAGTCTATTTCTTGCTCTATCCCCATTTTTGTGGTTGTGGAACAGTTGTTCTCTTTCCCTTCTCTCCCCCTCGTGTTCCACATTCCAGTCGCCCGGGCTTTCCCCACCTTCACCGTCTCTCCCGTGTTTTCTTCTGCCTCATACCCCCACAACCACGCTCCTCCCCCGCCATTACTGCCTTCTGGGGAAGATCCAGCAAACACAAAGCACAGGCGCACATTCACCTGGAATAGGCTGGTACCTGCCACAGGCTCCCTCTACCCAACCCACATGGTCCTTGTTACAGAGCTTCCACCCTGCACAATCCACACATGCCATTCTGCCTTCCCTCCCGCTCCCAGACTCTCTTCCATCCCCCTCCCCACCACACATGCAGCTTCCTTCCCCTAGGCCTCCCACCTACACCCACAGAGCGGCTCATTCTCCCTCCCCACTCCAGTCCCCATCCATCCTCCCTCTCAGGCCTCCTCACCCTTCTCCCCAGGCTCTGTTGTTGTACACCCCAAGCTCATTCTCTCTTCCCCACATTCTGGCTCTCCATGCACCACCTCACAGGCCAGCTCCTCCTCCCAGCTCTCGACCCTTCTTACCCCTCTATCTCCTGGTGATTCCCCCCTTGCAGGGGGTGGCGAGTCTGCTGTTCGCCCTTTCCCTGCAGGCTCTGCCATTTGGTACCAACAGGAGCTCGGGCCAGAGAAAAAGTGAACGGCTCAGTCCAGAGCAGCATTAATGGCCAGATTTCCAAAGGAGCTGAGCGCCGGGGGTCTTCAGGAAATCTGGCCCTAGGCTCGTTCTAGTGGGGAGCAGAAGAACCTTTTCATTTTTAACTCCCCAGGTGTATGGAGGCTGAGTCTGGGGAGGACAGGACATAGCACCTGTGAGGGAACCCCCCTCCCCCCAACCGTGCAGCCTCCCAGCCAGGAGGGCTCTAAGCCTGGGCAGGACACATGTGCAGCCCAGCACACGTGGCTGGATTGAAGCTTCCAACCATGCACCACGAGATGGGATCTACTCTTGTGACGAGTCACAGTCACTGTGGGTGAGTATGGAAGGGGGGACGCGTCTTCCTGGGCAGGTTCCTACGGTGAAAGGTGCTAATCACTGATATTGAGAGAGCCATCCAAGCCCACCAGGCTGCCCATGTGACCTGTCCCCTGTTCTCCTTGTTCTCAGGAGCCGAGAGGTGACTTAGGAGCTTGAGATCAAGGGAACTCACCTGCTGGAATGAAGCCTCAATCAGGTTAGAAGGAAACATATTTCTGTAAGAGATGAATGAGACAGGAATGAATCAGCCTCATGAGCTTGAAAAGAAAGTGGAGAGCCTCTTTGCAGGATTAACATTCAGAGAATTAAGGCGAGTAAAGTACATTATGGCTCATGCTCCTTCAGTACGACTGATTCTACTGCCCCCTTTCCAAGTTTAAATCAGGAGCGGAAATGGGATTGAAAAATCAAGTGATAACAAGGCCGCTGAGCCAATTATGTAAACCCAGAGGCTTATGTTATATTTTTGAGAACCCATTTGTCATAGAATTAACTAGCTGTTTTTACTGGCTATTGGGCCAAATTTCTTTACCTAGGGAAAACTCCAGGTAAGATGCATGGGAGATTTACAGGAGTAGGGGCTGAAGGATTTGGCCCACAGATGTGCTCACCATTGCAAATTCAGCAGGGGGGAAGGCAGCAGTGGTATGAGTTTTGTGAAACTTCTCAAAAAATTGACTGAAAAATCCGTAACATCACATCTACCATAATCTCTCCACCACAAAGAGGACAACCATACAGTCCCTCAGATCTAACTACCAGATAGTCATCGAACCAGCAAAAGGGTCCTCAACTGTGGTGATTATGTTAATGAGGCCAACTGACAACTCTCTGACACCAACTACTATAAAGAACTCAAAAAAGAGCCTTCACCACAATTCACCAAGGAATTTAAGGACATCAAATCCTTCCCCAAACAACTGGTGGTCTGGTGCCAGATTTGGAACGTGTATGCCATCTATCGCCCCTCCACAGTCAGGGAAGCCCATTTGTGTAAAGCCATCTACAAGTCACGCACGTTGCCCACAGTCATGGTCTTTCAAAGCAGGATGCGATTAATGGCCCTGCACACTTCCTTCAACACGACTCCAACAGTCGACTTTCCCACTCTGAACTGGTTAGTGACCGATCAATAGCAGTCTGGAGTAACCAGTTTCCACAATCACCATGCACTTCTCCAGTGACAGGGCAGCTCTCATTCTCATGTCGTTCTGCTGCAGAACTGGGGTGAGCTCATCACATAGTCCATGAATGTGTTTTTCCTCATCCAAAAGTTCTGCATCCCAGACGTGCATGACAATGTGATCCCATCACTCAGTGCTTGTTTCCCAAGTCCAAAAGCAGCGTTCCACTGTGGCCAGCACTTCCGTGAATGCCACAAGGAATCTCATGTTGTAGCTACTACGTGTGGCGAGATCAATGTCACACTCCTCTTGTCTTTATAGTTTAAGGAATAAATCCACTGCCACTCATGACGTGTTAGGCAGAGCGAGCAGCATATTGGTCAACAGTGTGGGATCCATTTCTGCAAACTGAAGAGGCAGAGCGCGCAGTACTCAAACCGTTGAAAGATGGTGCCAAATGCGGACAGAAGCACAGGGACTGCTGGGATGGGAAGCAATGCATCACAGGGCATTGGGACAGGACCCAGGATGCTCTGTGACCCACTCTGTCTTTCCTCACCTTTTAGTGGCAGAAGAGGAAGAGATGCTCTGTGGGATAGCTGCCCAGAGTGCACCACTGCGAATACCACTGCACATGTGAACACACTATTGTGCAGTCGGCTGACAGTGTGAACACACAACAGCGGTTTCTCTTCGGTGCTCTGAGTGGTGCTCTTGCTCCAGGCGCTTTAATTCTGCCAGTGTAGACATACCTTTATTGTTTATTACGCCTCTACCCCTATACAACGCTGTCCTCGGGAGCCATAAGATCTTACCGTCTTATAGGTGTTACTGCGTTATATTGAACTTGCTTTGATCTGCTGGAGTGTGCAGCCCCACCCCCAGACCACTGCTTCACCACGTTATATCTGAATTCGTGTTATATCGGGTCACATTGTATCGGAGTAGAGGTGTACTACAATCTGTAACCCACCAACCCCCTCTTTTTGTCCTCTGACTGCAGAGGTATTAACGGGCCACTCTACCTTGAATGGGCCCTTCAATATGTATTAACTGCTTATGCTAAACAATCTGTTCCTCCTGGCATTTTGCTGTGAGCGAGCTCCTTTCCCAGACCAGAAGAGGAGCTCTGCGTGTCTCCAAGGCTTCTCTCTCACCACCAGAAGTTGTTTCAATAAATGATATTCCCTCAGCCACCGAGTCTCTCTAATATCCTGGGCTACAGCTACATGGCACACAAACTAGTTCTCTGCGTTTCAGAATTAATTGAGCTCCTTTCATATCACTGGCTGGGCTCTATATTGTTCACTCCTGCCAAAGCCTGGCTGCCAGAGACAAGCCACTCAGAGCCCTGGCTCGAGGCCTGCAGCCGGCTGGCTGAAGGGGGAAAGGGGAAGGAAGACGGTGGCCAGGGTGCCCAAGACCCAGTATGGCCACTGGGGTATCTCTCAGAAGATGGAGGGCAGCTGACTCAGTGCATGCATGTGTGGGAGATGATGAGCTGTTGGGGGGTGTTGTGAGGGAAGGGAAGAATTCACTGATTTGTTGGGGCTCACTCTGAGGGCAGGGGCCCCTGCCTGGGGGGAGTAAGGAGAAAGCAGATGGCTGGGTCTGAGGGAGGGATGTCTCAGTGGCAGCTGGGTAAGTGCAGATCCCCCTCACTTCATTGAACATAGACACCTGGGCTGAGATACATGAAAGGCCGTAGGCTTTGCAATATTGAGTGTCGCAGCACCTAACTTTTGGGCACCTAGAAAATCACAGGCACAACATGGGGCTCCACAAAGCCTGAGTTAGGTGCCCCAGTTCCTACATGATAAATAGGAGGGAGGTGGCCCAGAGTCACAGGGTCTGGGCAATGCTCCAGCCTGGATCCAGTCTCTTGGACCCACACATCTCTGCAGGGGGAAGCAGGTGGTGACGGCCAGCTTAACTTTTAGCCCAGTGCTTGCAGCGCTCACCTGTGATGTGGGATGTTCAGCTTCCACCCCACCCCCGCCAGAGGGGAACCAGGATCCAGAGGTGGATTACAAATGTGTAGGGCCCTGAGCCAGAGCAAGTGGCCCCTCCATGCTCCTTTTGGGGAAATGAGGTCAGGGTGTGGGGGCTTCATTTTTCCAGAGCCCCCAATGTGGCCGGGACCCTGTTGGCCAATCCGCCACTGCCAGGATCTGAACAGGCGTTTCCCCCATCCCAGGTGAGTGCCCAGCCACCGGACTAGAGTGCCTCTCTTGCACTCCCCCTACCTTCCCCCCAAAAACTAAGGGTTTATCCACAGTGGAATGGCTATGGGGCTAGAGAGACTGGAAACGACTCTGTGGTCTGGTGGTTTAGGCTCCAAGGTGGAAGACCCTGGGGGGTCCAGTCCCCTTCCTCCACTCACTCTATCGTGATTGAGCCACAGTGGAACAGCTTCAGGGACCCCCCCTCACAACATCCCCAGCTCAGTGTCCAGCAGGGGCGGCTCTAGGCACCAGCAAAGCAAGCACGAGCTTGGGGCAGCCCATTTGCAGGGGCGGCAGGGATCCAGCATAGGAACTGAGAACCAACAGGGGGCCCTGGGAGCTGTAGTTCCTTGGTTAGCTCCCTGCCTATAGAGCCAGCCCTGGAGCAGGGAAAGAACTACATTTCCCAGCATTCCCTTGGCCACTCCCAAGAGGAGGGAGTGAGGAAGCTGAGACCTCGTGCTGCAGCCTGCTATGAATGGAGAGCTGCGCTGTGAATGAAGGGTAGGGATACCATATGTTAACATTCAAAAAATAGGACACTCCACGGGGAGGGAGGGTAGCCCCAACCTGCCACCATCCACTCCCTCCGACTGCCCCCCACAGAAACCCCAACCCGTCCAACCCTCCCTGCTCCCTGTCCCCTGATCACCCCCTCCTGGGACCCCTGCCCCTAACTGCCCCCCAAGAACCCACCCCCTATCTAAGCACTGCTGGTCCTTGTCCCCGATTGCCCCCTTCTGGGACCCCTGCCCCTAACTTCCCCCCAAGGACCCACCCCCTATCTAAGCCTCCCTTCTCCTTGTCCCCAACTGCCCCCTCCTGAGACCCCCCCCAATTTCTCCCCTAGTACCCCACCCTCTACCTGTCCCCTGACAAACCGCTGGGACTCCCATGCCTATCCAACTACTACCTGTCCCCTGACCGCCCCCCCGAACCCCTGACCCATCTAACCCCCATTTTCCCTGCCCTGACTCCCCTTCAAACCTCTGCCCCATCCAACCCCCCGTGCTCCCTGTCCCTTGACTGCCCCCCCGGAACCCTCCAGCCCCCTTACTGTGCCACTCAGACCAGCATGTCTGGCTCCGTGCAGCGCCAGACATGCTGCTGCATACGTGCTGCCGTGCTCCCCCGCGGAGCCACAGTCCCCCCCCACCCCCCCAGTATATGCCTTCCAGATTTGAACACCTCAAAATTCAGGAGTGCTCAAGCTCATTTTGGGCTGCTGTTACTTCATTTCTCCCAAATCAAGTATACTGATCCACTGTAACTTGCTGTAGAAAAAGTAGAATAAAATTGAGCAAGAAATGCTTCCCAGTGGTTATTAGGACTGGAATTGCTAGTTTCAACAGGCATTGCCTTTTGTTTGTTTATTACTGACCTTGGCACAAAAAGCGGGAATATGCTAATAAAGTTTGCTGATGACACAAAGCTGGGAGGTATTGCTAAGACAGAGAAGGACCGGGATATCATACAGAAAGATCTGGATGACCCTGTAAACTGGAGTAATAGTAACAGGATGAAATTTAATAGTGAAAAGTGCAAGGTCATGCATTTAGGGATTAATAACAATGATTTTAGTTATAAATTGGGGACACATCAGTTGGAAGTAACAGAGGAGGAGAAGGACCTTGGAATATTGGTTGATCACAGAATGACTATGAGCCACCAATGTGATGTGGCCGTTAAAAGAGCTAATGCAGTTTTAGAATGTATCAAACGAGGTATTTCTAGCAAAGATAAGGAGGTGTTAGTACCATTATACAAGGCACTGGTGAGACCTCATCTAGAATACTGTGTGCAGTTCTGGTCTCCCACATTTAAGAAGGATGAATTCAAACTGGAAAAGGTTCAGAGACGGGCTACTAGGATGATCCGAGGAATGGAAAACCTGTCTTATGAAAGGAGACTCAACGAGCTTGGATTGTTTAGCCTAACCAAAAGAAGGTTGAGGGAGGATATGATTGTTCTTTATAAATATATCAGAGGAATTAATATCAGGGAGGAAGAGGAATTATTTAAGCTTAGTACCAAAGTGGACACAAGAACAAATGGATATAAACTGGACACTAGGAAGTTTAGACTTGAAATTAGACAAAGATTTCTAACCATTAGAGGAGTGAAGTTCTGGAACAGCCTTCCAAGGGGAGTAGTGGGGGCAAAAGACATATCTGGCTTTAAGACTAAGCTTGATAAGTTTAAGAAGGGGATGATATGACGGGATAGCCTAATTTTGGCAATTAATTTGGCAATTGATCTTTGATTATCAGCAGGTAAGTATGCCTAGTGGTCTGTGATGGGATGTTAGATGGGGTGGGATCTGAGTTACCACAAAGAATTCTTTCCTGGGTGCTGGCTGGTGAGTCTTGCCCACATGCTCAGGGTTTAACTGATCGCCATATTTGGGGTCGGGAAGGAATTTTCCTCCGGGGCAGATTGGCAGAGGCTCTGGAGGTTTTTCGCCTTCCTCTGCGGCATGGGGCACGGGTCACTTGCTGGAGGATTCTCTGCAGCTTGAGGTCTTCAAACCACAATCGAAGACTTCAATAACTTGGACATAGGTTAGGGGTTTATTATAGAAGTAGATGGGTGAGATTGTGTGGCCTGCATTGTGCAGGAGGTCAGATTAGATGATCTTAATGGTCCCTTCTGACCTTAAAGTCTATGAGTCTAAGACAGTGATATTGCATTGGCAAATTCCCCATAGAAAGAAAGAGTGGAACAAAAGAATAAAGGCACCTCAACTTTTCCTCATTTATGGAGGACAGTCTTATAATATGCATCCAGATATCCTCCAATCACACAAGCTGAAACCTGTTCCACTCTACTGCAGTTCTGTAACCATATGGGAACCAGTCCTGTCTGTGTTCTGTGCACATCCAAAATTCCTGCTGAATGACCCACCCTGGGAGCAAGTTACCAGTGACCCAGGGCTGCGGCAGAAGGAGGGTGCAGATGGTGGCGGGGAGGCAGGGGAGAGCCTGGGGCTCTGGGGCATCAGGAGGTTTGGGGGGGGGGAAATGGTGGAGGGGAACGGGGGGGGAGAGCCCAAGGCTGGGGCAGCAGGTGGGGTGTGGCGAGGAGCCCAGAGCTGGGATGGGGGGCAGCCAAAATTTTTTTTGCTTGGGGTGGCAAAAAACCTAGAGCCGGCCCTGGTGCATAGCACGCTCTTCTGAGAGGTGGGAGGCCCCTCTTCAAATTCTTTCACTCTCCTGGCAGAGAGGGAGATTGAACCTGGGGTTGCCACACCCCAAGTGAGTGTGCTAACCACTGGGCTAAAGGTTATAAGGTAGGTGGGTACCACTGCCACCACCTCCTCCTCCTGCCAAATTTTGAATGGGATCAGATCCAGTAGACCTGCTCAGAGACCACATACAGATTGGACTCTGCACACAACTTAATGCCTGTCTTCCCCCATTCATGGCTTGTTCTGGGGCTTAGGGCAGGAGCTAGGCGTCTGGATGCCTAGAGAGAGGCAGCAGCATGCATGCCCCACAGTCTAAAATTTGGGTGACTACTGTCTAGGGAACTTTTACCACAGAAAGTGAGGTGCTGAGGGAGTTTAGGTGCCTACAGGGTTAAGCAGCAGCTGAACAGGAGTTCTGTGGATCATTATGGTGCAGCAATGAGAGGTTCAGGCACCTAAGTTGCTGCATGGATTGCAGTCAGAGTCAGTTGTCGTGTGAACAAGTGCACTCTGGGGAAGTGCCTGGAATTGTACCCACTTACTCCAGGGCTGAATTTGGCAAATTTCTCCTTAAATGTTCTTGGAGACATTGATCTTGTTAAAAGCTCATGTGAACTCACTTACAGTGTGAAGAACTTGGCTGTAAACAATAAAACAGGCCCCATATTTATAAAACCAGGGCTATTGCGGAAGCTGCTGGAGAGTACCTGATTAAATCCAGTAAGGCATCTGCAGAGCTCAGCACCACTTTGCCCGCGGTATACTCCTCCTTTTGGGCAGCAGCACCTGGATGAATGTTGATCACAAGCACAATCCCAACAGTTACAGCCATGAATGTCGTCCAAAGATAATAGGTGAGTGTGATCAACCCCATTTTCCCACAGGCCCTGGAGTCCATGGTGGCCAGGCCAGACATCAGGCTGAAAGAGAAAAGAACACGTTCAGCGAACTCTCACAACTGAACAGCACAAAATATGTCTCTGGCAGAGACCGCCCGAGTCACCAGCTCCATGTGTTGCTTGCCCCAGCAGAGCCCATGCTGGCCATGAGATCTGCAGGGTGCTTGCCACCTGTCAAGGTCCTGAACTCCAATCCACTTAAGCTCATTGAGCTCAACCATCTGCTTAGTGCACAGGGCTGGACAAGGAGCAAACAAGATGTTAGCTTCCGTTATGACAGGAACGGAGAATGATGCTGAAAATAGCATCGTGTCAGCCATTATATCAGTCACTGGAAGTCTTCCACCTGGAATTCCATGTCCAACGCTGGTCACGCCGTTTGAAATAGGCAACAAAAATGGTTAGAACCTGGAGAGACTTCATATGAGGCCTCAGAGACAAGAGAAATAAGCAGTGACATGACAGAGGGTTAGATAAAGTAATCCAGGAGTCCTATTTACCCTCTCAGATTCTCCAGTAAGTCAGACTAGTTGATCATAATGGCTATGACTCATAAATGAGATGTCAGTGAAACTGAAACGCAACAAATTTAAAAGTGGATTTTAAAAATCCTGTAGAACTAATTGGCACAAGATATCACTGATGCCAAGAATTCAGTAGGATTAGAAAGAAGGGATTTGACATTTAATGAATCATAGGCGCTGACTCCCTGGGTGCTCTGGGGCTGGAGCACCCACAGAAATACCCACTAGCAGCCCCCTCCAATCAGCTCCTCCCTCTCCTCCCAGGACCTCCTGCCTGCTGGCAGGCCCCATCCATCTGCTGCTCCCCCTCCTTCCCAGCACCTCCCATCCGCTGCAATCAGCTGTTCGGCGGCGTGCAGGAGGCACTGGGGAGGAGGGGGAGGAGCGAGAGCGGGGCGCGTTCGGGGGCAGGGTTGGGATGAGAAGAAGTGGGGTGGGGGAGTGGTGGGGACAGGAAGAGGTGGGGCGGCAGTGGAGCATCCCCCAGGAACACAGAAAGACAGCACCTCTGTAATGAATAATAAGAACACTTACATGAGATAGGACAGAGCCTTACAGATAAGTGAGCCTGTCTGCTTCAGGGCAGAATCCAAACTCCCCCCAAAGGCAGGTTAGTCCATAAATGTCACTTAGCTAGTTTTTTGTAATAGTTGGGTCTACAAATTTACCCTAATTGGGAGCTCAGCGGTGAGTGGAACTTCTTAGAATGTCACAGTAATGGGTCACAATAAATCAGGGGTTCTCAAACGGGGGTCAGGACCCCTCAGGGGGTCGTGAGGTTATTACATGGGGGGGTCATGAGCTGTCAGCCTCCACCCCAAACCCTGCTTTGCCTCCAGCATTTATAATGGTGTTAAATATATAAACAAGTGTTTTTAATGTATAAGGGGGGGTCGCACTCAGAGGCTTGCTGTGTGAAGGGGGTCACCAGGACAAAAGTCTGAGCACCCCTGCAATAAATGTTAATGGAAAAAGGTGGGAAATGGAGTCCAAACGCAAAGGCCAACTGCTAGAATCCAAGGACTGTGTTAAAATCATGCCCGGTAAAGAAGAGCTGTGTGGGGCCAGAAAGCAATGGACCAAAATTGGTGTGTCAGAAATTAGGCCTAATCGGTGGACAAACTACTGAAGGCCTGGGCTATCCTGCCAACCACTCCCTGTGGAGTCCTTAAAAGAAAAGACTTTGGAGGGTGGAATCAGGACAACTGTTGGCTCAGAAGCAGGAGGCCTGTAAGGAGCAAGCTACTCCATCAAGGCTGCCATCGGAGGTGGCGCTAACCCATGGGAGGCCCAAGCAGGAACATTTTGGGGGCCCCGCTTACCCCTCACTCCACAAACCAAACCATATCCCCAGACCACACACACAGACGCTTGTTAAAGAGTCCGCGGTCAATAAGATGGATGGTATTTGTGGGTAACACTCAATCGGGGCCAAGACTGTATATTTCGCAACACTGCTGTAAGCCTGTAAACCAAAAGGCAGCTAAAAGCAATAATCTGAGCAGCGAGTTTGCCAGGTCTCAGAGCAGCTGATCAGACCGTGGGCCATGCCCGTGTTTCTCCACCAGTAAGGATGCAGGTAAGAGAAGCTGCATTTTCTCTCAGAGCTGTTCTTTTCTCTCCTCTCATGGGATCAACTTGTCTTATTTTCTAGGAAATGGGATCGGACTTTAACAGTAGCAGCAGCAGCAGCTCATCTCAGCTATTTTTTTCTCTCTCACGCGCCCCAAACCAGGAAAGTTATTACCCCTTTTAATCCATCTAAAAGGCTAGAGAGATAAGGTGCGTGAGGTGTACCTTGTCTCTCTAATATCCTGGGGCTGACACAGCTACAACTACACTGCACACATCTCAGAGACCGCCAGGCATGAGTTTTTTTCCTTCTAAAAACTTGACAGTTAAGGGAAAGGAAGAAGGGATGGTGCTCAAAGCCTTACTTACTATTTTAAGTTTTTAAGGCTTTAGCTGTTTTTCCTTCTTTTTCTCGATCTTTAATAAAAGGCCAGAGAGATTTTTAGTTGTGTGTTCCATGGGACTAAGCCAGCTGAGGTCTCTGTACGCAGAACCCCACACTTGGTTTAAAACTTAGCGCTGTACAGTGACAGGGTCAGGTGAGCATCTTTGACTGTCTGTGTCCATTTATTCCACTGAAATTAATACTACAGGTTTCTTGCACCTTCTTCTGAGGCAGCTGGTACTGCCCATCATCAGGAAGGTATCCAAGTCAGGAGGGATCCCATTCCCTGGTCAATAGGTGACTCGTGGGAGGGACACAAAGGAGACGACACATGACCTCCCCACTTGACTACTCCCCGCCCCACCCCCAGCTCAGGGCCCCTGCGCTCTCCCCTTCCTCTCCCAATCCCACGTTATCTGGGGGGGCTCTGTTCTCCCGCTGTGCTGGCTCCCCCCCCCCCCGGCTCTTCCTGGCAGCCAGGCCCTGGAGCCACTCCTGGATGCTGCCCAGCCTGGGAGAGTGTCTGACTGCAGCTGCCTCCCTCCTAGGCTTGGCATACAGGACAGTGGCTGAGCCAGTTGGAGCTCCCCCTGGCCCCCCCCAAGGCATGCTCAGAGTCAGCTCCTGTCCCCAGAAGCTGAGCCTGGGTGTGAGGCAGCCTGCTGCTGCCACAGCCAGGTGCTTTCCCGGGCAGCCACTGCGCTACACCGGGCAGCGTCCCAGGCAGCATGGTTGGAAGAGGAGAGGCTCTGGCCCTGCCTCTTCCCTTCTGGCTGTTCCCCTGCCCCTTCCTCTCCCTGCCCTGGCTGGCTGCTGGGGCACTTGACCTTGCTGGAGGGGCACTTGGCCCTCTGTGCACCTCCCCCCAGTTGCCCCTGTCCAGAGGCAGTCTGGCATGTCCGTGTTCTGAGCTCTTCTTGGATTTCAGGAAAACTGAATGTTTCTGAATTCTGCAAAAGCCTTTCTTGAGCTCTCCCAATGGGTTTATTTTTACACGTCCAAACTCCTTGTACACTCAGGGTTGGTCTACACCGAACAGTTACATCTGCCTAGCGACGTTTCACACCCCTGAGAGACACTGTTAAACCAGCTAACCCCCAGTGTAGACAGTGGTAGGTTGACAGACAAATTCTTCTAGCTACTGCCTCTCAGGGAGGTGGATGACCTACAATCTCATCGCTGTAGTAAGTGGCTACACTTACTGAAGCAGTACAGTGGTGTAGACAGAGCCTCAGGCCATGTCTACATGACCACTCATGTTGGCAAAACATATGTTGCTCAGGGGCTGCCTGAAACAGTAGCTCAGAGCAGTGCACTGTTCCCTCTCATCTCAATGGGGCTTAATTCTGAAACCCAAATTCCCCTCCCCTGCCTTCTAATGCGCCAAAAGCCCCAATTGCCCCCCACCTAGCTGCCAAAACCCACTGCTACCCCCTTAACACCTGTGCAATGCAATTATGTGCTCTCAGTACAAACATCTGTGCCACATTAAAAACCTCAGATCCACATCTCAATGAGTGCCCTACCCAGTGGGTGGTGGAGTTAGTTTTTTATGCTCTGATCCAATGGATATTAAATTCTTTTTACGACGTGGAACAGCTCCACCAGGAGACATTAAGGAAGCATTACAGAGACTGACTATAACCTGTTGATTGGACCTAGGTTCAACTCTCAGCTCTGAATCAGGAAATTTTCTCTGGTTTTTGTCATGAACAATTTCAAAAGGTCTGGTTGTGTTCATTCTGCATCAAAACCTCACATTTTTGGTGAAATGTAATTCTTGTTTTACAACCAGCCCTGTTCATTTCCAGACATTCTAACATTTCGATATTTTAAAAAGATAATGAATTTTTGTAAAATAAGCATACGCCTGGTCTTTGGTACTAGCCGAGCTCCATTCAAACTTTCAAACTTTCCTCATCTTTAACTGACTTTTGGCTTCCAAAAGTAGCTTAAATATATGCCCTTGTGCATATATGCTATTCCTTTAAAAAAATTGTTAAAAGAACAGTATGATAGCTAAGTCCAAGCACTCAAAAGTTAGGAAATACCAGAATTATGGTTTCCTGTGTTGCCTTAATTCTGTCCCCTTGAGTCTATGAATTATGAGGAGTTTTTAATTATATGATCACATACTACAGGGGTAGGCAACCTAGGGCATGCGTGCCGAAGGCGGCACGCGAGCTGATTTTCAGTGGCACTCACACTGCGCAGGTCCTGACCGCCAGTCCAGGGGGTTCTGCATTTTAATTTAAATTTTAAATGAAGCTTCTTAAACATTTTTAAAACCTTATTTACTTTACATACAATAGTTCAGATATATTATAGACTTATAGAAAGAGACCTTCTAAAAATGTTAAAATGTATTACTGGCACGTGGAACCTTAAATTAGAGCGAATAAGTGAAAACTCAGCACACCACTTCCGAAAGGTTGCCGACCCCTGACATACTATTTTGCCTACTATTTTAGCAGCAAGCCTGGAGCAAACTCTATTAAGGAAAACACAGATGGGAAACAGTGATTTTGGTAGTTTATAACATGACTAAATCTGGATAGATTTTTCATGGGAAGAGCAAAAGGCCCCAAGACTGACTCTGTCTAATTTCAAACTCCTAATATAAACATGGAGACATCAGTTCTCTTGAAAAATAGTCAGAACAAAACATTTATAATGGAAAATGGTACGGAACCTAAATACAGGAGTCACTGCCATTCCAACAATGACCATTCAGGACTCCATCCCACAGGCTGCTGAGGACCGAAGGTAGAGTTGTGCAAATTAAGTGCTAGCACCGAATTTGTTTGCTGTGTACCTGTGCAGAGAGCATTCCTCCCAAGCGCAGAAACATGTGAATGATGCTCAGCAGTATAAATGAATCTCTACCTATCCACTGTGAGGGGGGCAGAGGTGGAGACCAGGCTTGGTCAGGGCCCAGTACAATCAAAGGAGGCGCATTACATCAGTGTTGACCTTTGACCACTGACCTGATCTTTAAAGGGGGCTATTTGGAATTAAAGCAGAGTTTAAATGCCACAATGCTTAATATGAGCATTTAAAGCGGTAACAAAAGTAGGTGGCCACTTTAATATACATTAATGTTTTGGACAGGCTTTGCGATAAGTTTGGCTGAGGCTTAGCAAAGTCTAGCAGTTAAGCAATAAGAGTTAGCATGAGAATCTCACTAAGGTTATAGAGATTTCTGCAACATGTGTCTCGTGATAAATAAGCAAATCTCAAAGAACAGTTTACGTTTGCAAACAAATTTCTCAGGGATTCTTAGGCAAATGAACCCGAGAGGGCTAACCACGTTCATGTGTTGGAAACTTATTGACATAAATAGTTTGGGGCAATGATCGGAAACTCAATTATGGTTTGACAGAGTCATATGTGGACAGGAGGCTGGAAACAAATTTCAGTATGGTCCCCAGATGTGTGGGTAGGGCGACCAGATAACAATTGTGAAAAAACAGGACAGGGGATGGGGGGTAATAGGCACCTATATAAGAAAAAGTCCCCCAAACCAGGACTGTCCCTATAAAAACAGGACATCTGGTCACCCAGAGTGTGAGTATATATCTTATTTTAGCCCCTTTTTTCCATACGCTCACCCTTTAGTTGGGCTAATTGGAATAATAAGCAGGCAGAAGCCCAAGTGTCATTTCCACTTGTGAAGATCAGCACTTACTTTTTCTCCTGCCTTTGTTGTTACCAGTCACTATGAGGTTGTAAGTACGTCAGCTCTGGGAATTGTTCTGGCCTGTACAAGCCATAAGATTGTAAGCACACACTATCGGGAGGGGTCGGGGGGGAGGGGAAAGTAGTGGGTCGTTTTGCAATACTTGTCTTGCTCTATCTTACTTTTCTATTATTTCAATTATACTTGTTTGCAGGGCTGCCCAGAGGATTCAGGGGGCCTGGGGCAAAGCAATTTTGGGGGCCCCTTCCATAAAAAAAAGTTGCAATACTATAGAATACTATATTCTCATGCGGGGCCCTGCGGGACCCGAGGCCTGGGGCAAATTGCCCCACTTGCTCCCCCCTCTGGGCAGCCCTGCTTGTCTGAATGAAATAAAACTCAAAGTCTCAATGTGTGCTCCACCAATCTCATTTCCTATAATAAATGTACATAGCTGCCTGAGTAAAGAGACACTTATTAGTGACTGGTACAATTTACTCTCTAAATTAATCAAAAGGCTACGCAGAGACAGAGAGCAACCCCTTCAAAAGCAGGAGAACTATTGCTGACTCGCATGATATTTGCTGCCTTTCTTACAGCTCCAGTGGCTGGAATCATGTCATTACCTGATAATCTCAGTTTTCATTATAAAAGAAAAGTAAAATTCTAGCCCTCGTTTAGAGAAAAGCTAAAAAATGTGAATTTATGAAATCCAAACCCAGAAGACAAATAAAATTAATTAATTAGTAACTTGGATGTTTGGAGTTGAAGATACTATGCAAGTCACTGTGGCAATTTTGAATTTTTTTCCCAGAGTCTGGGAAGTTTCACCCTAAAGAATGAACATTTCAGAGAGATAGGAGCTACTGGAAATAGGGGGTAAGATGGGAAACGCGCTTTAAGTATGGGATTCACTGTTCCACCTGCTATATTGCAAAGAACTTTAAAAAGTCGGCCTTTAAACAGAAAGGTCTCCTCTACCTGAACTTTAGCAGAGCTGGCATGTGCTGTAATTATTTCTGTAATCTTAGCCCTGCTCCTGCAAACACTCAGGCCTGGTCTATGACACCGATAACACTGACCTAACTATGTAAGCGTCTACACTAAAATTTCATTCCCGCCAGCATAACTGCCTTGCTATGCTGACTTAATAACTCCACCTTCGCGAGAGGCAAAAAGTCCAGGTCAAAGTAGTCAGGTCAGCTCAATATTAGTGTAGACAGTGCTTTGCTGACATCGACTGTTACTGGCTTTCAGAAGCCATCCCACAATGCCCATCACTGACAGTACAATTGGGACAAGTGCTCCTGGTGAGGACACGCACCACCAATACAAGGAGCATAGTGTGGACACACAAAAGTGATTTAATTACTGCAGCGGCTGTATGCTGAGATAACATAGGTTGACAATTTTGCAATGTAGACGTGCCCTCAGGCATTTCAGTAATTGTACAAACTTACTGGGGCTATTCATCTGCATATGTTTTTGCAAGGCCAGACCCTTAGATGAATATCCACCTTGTACAGTTACTGTGGATGGCTGTGTGCATATAGGACAAAAGGAGCACATGAAAATCATTTAGATGAACAGTACTAACTGGAACCAAAGGTTAGAGAGAATCCTCCAAGGCTGTAGTATATCTTACATATACAGGGGTTTTCAATTCAAGTAAAAAGTGAAATCTTGCACTGATTCCATTTCTATTTGTCATGTGTCATTAATGTATGCAGTGGTGGTGTAGCTGTGTTGGTCCCAGGATATTAGAGAGACAGGTGGGTGAGGTAATATCTTTTATTGGACCAACAGCTGTTGGTGAGAGAGACGAGCTTTAAAATTTACGCAGAGCTGTTCTTCAGGTCTGGGAAACCTGCTCAGAGTGTCACAGCTAAAGGGATCATTCAAGGTGAAATGGCCCAATAACACCTCTCCAGTCACCCGGGGTAAAGGAAAGGTGGGGAAGGCTACTTGGAGGAGGGTGGGGATTGTTAGTGGGTTACAGATTGTTGTAATAAGACATAAATCCGATGTGTCTATTCAATCCATGATTTTTTAGGGTCTATGAATTTAAGCTCCCTGGCTCGTCTTTTGAAGTTGTTGAGCAGGTTTCCTTTCAGGATGAGGACTGAGTGTGGTAGAGTAGATCACTCACATGTGGAGTGATCGCTTTGTGAAAAGTGTGCACCCACAGCTGATATGGTCTTTTATCATCTTCCTGTGAGAGTTCATGCGAAAGCATAATGGTTATCTGGTTTCACCCACACTGCTGTTAATGGGGCATTCAGTGCACTGGATGAAGTGCACCTCATGTGGTGACAGGTCCATGGATCTGGAAAGGTGTGTTGGGATGGGGGTGTTCATCATCATAGTAGTGGAGATATGGCTGCAGGTTTTGCATCTGTTCCAGCAGAGTCAGGTGCTACTTTGAGTTTGTGTGTCCTGGTCTGTGGGGAGCTTGCCAGGGAGACCCATCACATCTGCGACAGCACTCTTACTGAAGGAATTGCTTAAAACCATCTTGAAATGAGTCTCCACACAAATGGCCAGTTTCCTTCAGGACACACTAATTTCCTCCACAAACTCTGAAACATTAACCACCTTCCTCTCAACGCTATGCTTGCCACCAGGGATGTCACTTCCCCATACATCAACACTCCTCACAATGACAGCATAGCTGCCTGCCTCAAATATCTACAAGACAATGGACAACACGCAGCTATCCACCCCAAACACATCTCCAAACTCATCCATTTCATCCTCACCCATTACAATTTTACATTCAACAACACACACTTTGTCCAAACCATGGGAACAGCCATGGGTACTAAGATGACTCCCCAGTATGCCAGCTTCTTCATGGGCCACATAGAGGAAGAATTTCTAGACAAATGCGCCACGAAACTAATGATAGACCTGAGATAAGTCAGTGATATCCTCTGGACAGACAACGTAAACTCCTTCATAGATTTCCACCACAACTTCAACAACCAACACCCTTCCATTAAACTCTCTCTAGAACACTCCCACACTAGCATCAACTTCCTAGATACCACAATGAGCTTCAACAATGGAACCTATAGGCAACAATATACAAAAAACCCACAGATCACCCCACCTATCTTCACATGTCCAGTAACCACCCCAAACACACCAAGAAATCTGTTCTCTACAGCCAGGCCTTCAGATACCACAGAATTTGCTTCAAGGAGAAAGTCTGAGATATACACCTTAACACACTTAAAACCGTCTTCACCAGTCAAGAACACTCTGTACAGGGAGATTTCGGCAAATCAGTAAAGTACCTGATATCACTATTATTTATTGCTAAAAGCAGCCAAGTGAGCAGGCCGTAAAGTGGCCATGCAGTAGCCTTAGCTTAACCAAGGCAGGAGGGGAGGGAGGTTTGGGTGCCACAGCAAGGGCAGCTTGACCCTGTGTCCTTCCTGATAAGAATTGTGTTGAAATTGCTGATACATGTATTTTAGAAGAGCAGGATGTGCCCTCAGAAATGTTTGTTAGGGCCTCAAGGCTGCAAACTCTGGGGAAAAACCACACCTGGTTAATCAATGATCAGAAGGAAACCTCTTGCTTGACCATTGAAACTGCTTGCTTAACAAGTTTTCTTTAAGTGACATGTCATTGTTTTACTAATGCATAAATAAGGGGGGAAAGTTTGAGGTAGGGGGACTCTTCAGGACTGGACTCTCCCTCTGGATACATCTTGTGTTCCCCACTAGCAGACGGGCTGCTGCTGTGCCACTCGAGAGCCACACTCAGCTTTGGTAATTATCAAGGGTCGGGGGTGTTTTACTAATCTGTTGTGGATGTGTGTAAGTGCTTGAGACTAGTAAAGTTTAGCTTTAAGTGAAAGCAGTCTTGTGTTGTCCTGTTTGTGCCAGCCATCGATCGGTCGGACGGCCGTGTCTCCCCAGATTCATTTCCTGACACCACTTCGCACAGAGTAAAAGTAACAAAGAGCTTTGGGTTGAAAGAATGACTCCAGTAGCAAAGTAGTTCACACCATGGAATGGGACACCCAAGTACCCTGAAAGAACATGCTTCAATATGGACATGAACCCCTTCTGTCCGCACACTCCAAGTTGTCCATGCTGGAACCCAGATGAGATATCATTAAACAGTTACAACCCATACTTGTCGGGGACCATGTCCTGAAAGAAATCTTTCCTGACCTCCTACGTCTGGCCTTCAGACAACCGCTCAACCGCTCCAAGCTAATCATCAGAAGCAAACTCCTCACCGATACTGGTCACACACCAATTCAAAGCAGCACCAGACCCTGTCAGAACAACAGATGTAAAACCTGCAAACATCTCTCCACTGCTCTGATCAACACCCCTCACAACACACCCTTCAAGATCCATGGGTCCCACTCATGCCTATTGCAACCTGTGGTGTACCTCATCCAGTGCACTAACTGCCCCGCTAATAGCTACGTGGGTGAAACCAGATAATTCACACAGGAAAATGATAAAAGACAAACACACCCTATCCCCTGTGAGCGAATGCTTTTCACAAAGCGATCGCTCTATGTCTGACCTATCAGTCCTCATTCTCAACACAACACTTTCAAAAGGCGAGCCTGGGAGCTTAAATTCATTACTCTGCTAGACACCAAAAATCAGACTGAGCAGACATGCTGGACTGATGGCTTATTACAACATTCTCTAACCCGCTAACAATCCCTCCCTGCCACTTCCTTTCCCCCTATGATTGGAGTTGTGTTAACAGGCCACTTCACCTTGAAATATGTGTTAACTGCTTATGCTAAACAATCTGTTCCACCTTGTATTTAGCTGTGACACTCTGAGTATGTTTCCTAGACCTGAAAAAGAGCTCTGTGTAAGTCTGAAAGTTTGTCTCTCTCACCAACAGAACTTGGTCCAATAAAAGATATTACCTGAACCACCTTGTCTCTCATGCTTCATTAACAGATCTTATTGCAAATATCATACTGTGTTAAACAATTAACTATCTTGCTCTTGGAAACACACACATTTTCATGTCAGCCTGTGGAATGAGCCAGTGACTAATTTATCTTCAGCTGTAAAGTTCTGATAAAATGGCAGGATCTAGGGAGAGAGCCCTGAGCAGTGTTCAGCTGAGGAACAGATAAGGATGAAAGGTTAAGCCTGAGGAAAGCAGAAGCTGGGTTTATGTTGGTACTTTTCATTTTGGAGTTTGTTGGGGGATTCCAGTGGCGAGCCCTGTGTGTCCTGGCTCTGAGAGAAGGGTGAACATAGAGAGGTTGTGGGGAGAAGGGCTGGTTATAGGTAGGACAAGGCCCAGGAAAGTAGCAAGGGCAGGTCAGAATAGACAGACCTTGCCTGCTCACTATAGGGCTGTGGGCTGTAACCCAGTGGAGCAGAAGGGCCCCAATTCCACTACAAGTCACTGGCAAGGTGATGTGTGACTGGAGAAGGGGACAAGGACAACAGGGGGCCTTGAGAGAAGGGCACAGGGACCATGGGACCCAGAGTTAGGGCTGAAGACCTTTTTGTAAGGATATTTGGACTTATTTGTTGGACTTTGGTGGGACTAAATCATCGCCTGGCTAGAAGGCTGAGTTACAGGAAGGTAGCAGGGCCAGAGCAACTATCGGCAGGGGGATGCTGGCAAGAAGAGAGCCTGCTACATTACACCACACCCAGCCATGAGGAAGCGCTCGCGCTTGAATGGTGAGTCCACTCTTCTATACCATCCAAAACAGTGGAAAAGTTATTTTACAGTGGCAGGATAACTGGAGAATATGTACTGGGGGAAATGCAAATTTGTCAGTTACCTACTTAGCCACAAGCTGTGACAAAGTGGGGGGTTTTCTTGGTTTTTCTGTGTTTTCCAGTGGGTTCCATGCAGAGGGAGGGGGACTCAGTGTCCTTGAGTGTTACTGGTTTAACAACGGGAGGGGAGAGGGAGTTTGTTGTTACAGAGGACCGGAGGGGGAACTTGGGACCCCGGCCGATGGCCTGGAGGATGGAGACCCCAGCGACTGGTGACCTGAAGACCCAGCTCAGGAGTCACAGCCAGTTCTGGCCAGTGGGAGGACAATGGGCTGCGGAGAGAGGACCCCGGTGACCTGACCAGCCGGTTCCAACCAGAGGCGCGAGAGGAGAGCCAGGCCATCCTGTTTCTGACCGTGGTTCCCTGGAGAGAAGACAATGGACAGAGGTGGGGCTGGGGCCGGGGATATCGGAGGCCCAGCTGAGAAGCAGGGGGGCTCGGGGCTGGAAATGGGGAGCAGGTAGAGCCCACCTGGCTGCAGGGGGACTGGGATATGCTGTGCTGAGGGAAGCCAGGGCTGAGGCCCTGAGAGTTTCCTGTGCTGTGCTCAACTCTCAATAAATGCTGCTGTTTTATGCGGGCTGAGAGTCGCTCTGGTCTAGAGAGCAGGTTTGCATCAACCCCTTCAGAGGTGGAGGCCTGGGGTGTCCAGAGCGCATGGACTCCCTGAGGGGGCCCATGGCAGAGACAGACGTGCTAAGGCTCAGAGAGGTGAGGCTCCAGGATGTGGAGGGGCCTGACCCCGAGTGAGAGTGGACCCCCGAGAAGGGTTGTCGCACTGAAAGGGGCATCCCCCATGGACCGCACAGGGCCATGAGTGGGAACGGTCTGTGAGTCCATGACACAAGCCTATCTTACGGCCATATACCATTAAACTAGAAAGTCATACATTTTTAAGGCCAGAAGGGACCATTATGACAAACAAGTTGGACCTCTTGCATAATACCGGCCACAGAAATTCATCCAGTGACTCCTGCTTGTGACTTGTGGTTGAGCTAGAGCATCTCTTCTAGGAAGAGACATCTAGTCTTGATTTAAAGGCTTCATGTGATGGAGAAATCACCACAACTTGAGGTCAGTTAACTCCTTTCACTATTAAAAAGGTCTGCCTTATTTCTAGGTCAATTTTATCTAGCTTTAGTTATGAGCTACTGTATCTCTGTATGGTTTTGTTCCTTAGTGTCAGAGAGTAAACTCTGTTCTGTTGCAGGAAAAGGAGAAGGAAAGAAACCTGCATCTTCTGGATTCCTAGTTTTCTGGTATCAACTTTAAAGTATCACCAGCACCGAGCTGTTGAAACTGTTTTTACATTTCTGCATTTCCTTTTGACATGTTGATGATTCATTAAGTGACAATTAATTTGGAAATGTTACTACTTGTTTCCCCATCTTCTTAGGACTTACCACTATGAAAAAAACAATAGGAGCAGTAAGTATTGGAAAAGTGGCAGAGAAGTTGTGGCAGGGTGACGACTCACCGGCATGGCACCTCCTGCTGGTCATCCTGGGAACTAGCTCTTCCAGCCCAGAGTGCCCTCTGCAGGCTAGTGTCTTGCCTGCCGCTGGCCCCCCATGTCCCTCCTGGACCCACTACCCTTTACATCAGGGTTCTGCTCCCGCAGTAATCCCCAATCTGGGTCTCCCCATCCAGGGGAGACCCCAACCCCCAATCCCCACCTTGCCTCAGTGGCTACTGCCAGTCTCCATCTAGTCCCTACTCCCTGGGGCAGACACAGTCTGTAGACCCCTCATCATCAGCAAAGGGGGGGTTGGACCAGCTGCCTCTGCCTATTCCTGGGCTGCTCCTCTGCAGCCCTAGTACCCTTTGGGCCCTTAACTCGGCTTGCAGCCTAATAGGCTGGAGCTCCCCAGCAGGACCGGCTTTAGGAAGTGCAGGGCCCAATTTGAATAGTTTTGATGGGGTTCCTGCAGAGATGACTCACCCAGCAGCATTCCGGGTCTTCCATGGCACTGAAGGACCCACTGCTGAAATGCCATGGAAGACCCGGAGCGCCACCAGGGGGGTAAAAATTAAAAAGGTGCCTAAGTTAGGCACTCTTCTTTAGGGCATGGGGCCTAATTCAGTGGAATTGGGGGAATCAGCCTAAAGCCAGCCCTGCTCCCCAGCTCCCTCTCCCTTCCCCAGCACTGCTCCACCCTAGGTACCCTTCTCTGTTTCCCAGACAGCCAGCTCCTTCTCTCTCAAGAAAGCTAGAGAGAATGTTTTTTTTTTTTTTTAGCCTCTGGCCCTCAGCCCTCTTATAGGGCCAGCTGTGGCCTGATTGGGGCATGGCCTCACCTGTGTCTGCTTCCCCCAATCAGCCTGGCTTTTCCCCTGCTGCAGCACTCTCTGGAGCTGCTTTATCCCCTTCAGGCAGGAGCGGGGTGACCACCTTGCTACAGAAGTACTTTCACTAAGTAAACCGCCTATTGAAGTTTGTTACAGCATACGTAAAAATGGGCACAAATGTGCTTTTGATAAGTCATGCCTGAATTAATATAAATGCATATGTTACAATGTCAATGCATGCAAATGTGCAATCTACTGATCCTTGGTTAGAGGAGGGTTTCAGGATCTGAGTGTCTCCCTCCATCTGGCTTTGTAAAGAAGATGGCTTGGCTCCTGTAAATACATTTCCTCAGCACAATTTAATAAACATGACTTTTTATTCTTAAAGTAAGAGAGTTGTTCTTACCTAGAAGTAATGAGGGGTAGAATCAGCATTTTTAACATCCTCATAAGGAGCTCTCCAGGAAAAGAAAAGTATTGCTTCTCCTGTGAAAAGAACAAAGATTGATCAGGCCGGAGAATCATCTGGCAAGATGTAAATAATGGACATATACACACTGTTCAATGATATAAAAATTACAGATTCTCATTCTTGCAACAGATCCATGATTCCAACTTTGTATCTTTTATTAAATCTGTTCTCTCCCCATCACTGTCCAGGGATGATTGCTGTATCTTCTGGTCTTGTCTGGTTTTATGCTGTATAGGGGGAATGTACTGAGGCAGGCAATATGGACAACAAATAGAGTGTAAGCAAATGAAGGCAAAGCTAGAAAAGGATGTTAGACTAGTGCACCTGAAGGAGTCATTGGGAGTACACTGGTCCTGTAGCAAAAATCAGAATCACTTTCTCAACCACCAGCTATTAGTAATATCAATTCCTGGACATTGTTAGTTATCACTGTAAGTAGGGTCTGAATGAATTTTTCCCTGACAGCTAGCTGGGAGGAGGAGAGACTTCAAGAGCAAACTGTATTTACATGAACACACCTACTCTGCTGACCTAACCAGCAGATAGAGGGGTGTATTGATTGAAGTAATCAACTTGGGCTGGTAGTGGGTTACAAATCACTTTAGTGCTGAATGTGGGGGGAGTGAAATGCTGTTACCAATGTTGTTATTATTGTATGAATAAAGGGGAGTAGAATTATGCTGAACCTTTGCCAAATGAGGGAGTCATCCTAGGTTGAAAGGACCTCGTTAAGCCAGGGGATCGAGTGCCAGATCCCTGGGAAGGTAAGAAGGGTGGGGGCAGATGTCCTAGCCAGAAGGATTGTACACCCTCCTCAAAGGTTCCCCTGCTCTGGTTTAACCTGTTCCTCCCCAGTGTTCAAAGAAAGAGCTAAATAGGCTTCATTAGGAGCCTTTTTTGTTGTTTTAAATACTCCATCACTGACAGCTGAAATCACTTGACATGAGGTAGTCTCTCTCCCCGGCCTGCAAAGAGCTGAAGATCAGTAAGAGACTGATGTGCAGAGGTCACAGCAGAGAGGCAGGTGGCAGCAGAAGGTGACTGACAGTCAGTTGGCGAATGAGGGGCTGAAGAGGTGGTGAGCAGAAGAGTAGCCAGCTGCCTGATTACTGCTGGATCCACCTGGCAGAAGGGTTACATACTATCAAGAAGTTGGGCCTTATCTGCATATGTAAAACAGGCAATTGCAAGTGACATCCAGTGCACAAGTGCAATGGTGTACAACCTTTTCACTAGTTGCCCAAGGCATAAAATAAATTGTAGCTCCACATGGGGGAGCTAAAGTAAACTGGTAAGCACATTGTTCTGGTCGTCTATGTATTCAAAACTTTGAGATGCAACATAGGCGTCAGCCAGCGTTCCGGGTACCAGCCCCATGCAGTAAAAACCCATAACATGAACATGACTAAAGGACTGCCCTCCCCCAACATCCATAATGCAGGAGAAACCAGGGGCTTTGCCGCATGACCGGAAGAGTAACAAAACTGGGATCTGCGGGACAAAGGCAGGGAGCAAGTTCCAAAACCAAGAGCTCTGCCTGGATGACATCCTGCCAGCTGCTACCTCTTCTGTACACCCAGGGTGTTCCTGTGCCTCTCGTGACCTCAGCTGTGGCAGTGTGTCCTGGGGAGAGAGGCAGTTTCTCAGGTAACCAGGTTCCATTTAGGGTTTTATAGGTTAAAATCAACACCTTTAATTCCACTCTGAAGCTGATCGGACACCAGTGAATATTGCAGAGCACAGGTCTTATATGTTCCCAGCATGCAATTCCACTTACCTGGGCTGCCGCATTTTTCACTAGCTTCAGTTTCTGAATGATTCCAAGGTATAGTGCCATGTACAGCATTTTACAGCAATCGAATTTTGAGATGACTGTGATTAATGTGCATAAGCCTTGTCAAGTAGTGTCAGGCTAAGTACTGATAGGCCTCAAACTTCCGGAAGTTGTAAGAAGCAAGTACAGTAGAATCCTGCAAGCATAAGCATAATCTATCTAGGAAGCTTTATAGACTAAGAAGGAAACTCTGTAAAGGTTGATACAGGCTTGTGGTTACTATGCTCTGCAACCAGATACCTCTTGAGCTGAATCGAGCATTTTTGAGTCAAGCAAATTGACCACTATTAGCCACATAGAGAAGAGAGGCGCTGAGCACAGGTGCACAGTTCATTAGTTCAAAACAACCGCAAATGCCACCCTGGAATACTTGGCCACCTTGATTGGTTGACTTGTTTTGAAGCACAGCCAGCAAATACCATATAAATAAGATGCAGAGGCACACGTGTGTGTGTGTGTGTGTGTGTATGTGTATGTGTTGACCTAAAATAAATTGCTCTTTGTCAGACTCATACACCCTGTGAACCAAAGGGACTTGCACTTCGCTGACTATTTGTGCCTGGCCAGCGCAGGAAATGATCAACTGAAAGGTAACGTATCTTTGGACAAATGCAGAGTGAGATATGAACTAAAACGGTCTGGTGATGTTCGAGCTGGTTAATCTTAAGTCTGTATTAATACTATAGGTTTAATCAATATATAGTAACTGTATATGTTTTGTGCCTTGCTGGAAACAGGTACAGAATTGGTAAAGTTAGTAGTCTTATAAATCATAGTAGCTTTGCAAGCCGCTGTGCCTGTCTTCAGTATAAGTTATCATCAAGTTATCATAAAAGTCAATAAGAGTTTATAAATTGATTAGATAAAGTTATAAATAGGTCAAAGTTACTAAAATATAGTTAATCAATGTATTAGTATTGCATATGAACTTGTGTTGGTTGGGGATGGTTACAGTACACGTAAAGTCATTAGGCACATTGTCATTAGGCACATTCTGTCTGTGTTGCCTTTATAGTCATAAGTCATTAAAAACCTTTCTTGAGGAATAATTAGTTGTTAGTTTCTCTTTTGCAGACACTACTCATTACATCTGTGTTGGATGGTTGGAAGTAGCAATCACCCAGAGCCCCACTAAGGCCCTAACAGGAGTCCCCCTAGGGCTCTGAAGTGTACTGCCTCCTTCTATTAATCTCCACAATGACAAAGGTCGGGATAATGGTGGCATGATCAGTACTGGAGAAAAGGTCACACTCGTCTTACCAGGGGCAGATGAAGTGCTCTTCACTATGGCCAGTGCAGTGTCCTGCAGGTGCACCTCAGGATCTAACACATATTTAAGCACCCTCACACATTTTAATCCAGGTGACAAACTGTGACACTAAACTAAGTCAATAGGTTTATGCATCTGAAGGATGATTGAAAAGCTCAGTGTTCTGCTCTAATGCCATGCTGTCTTTTGGGTAAAAATAAATAAAATCCCCACAAAGCAGACACATTTCATTCTGGCATTTTTGAACTGGAATGCTGACTTTTAGACTGGAAACAAATTTTCATTGAGAATTTTACTTCAATTTTTTATTTAATTGCTTTTAAAAGCCCCCTCCCCCCAAAAAACCCCACCCTTGAGAATGGAACAAAGCATTTTGTTTGACCCAAAACATTTTTGTCCTCAATTTTTTGTTCTGCCTTTGAACCAAAAATGTTGATTATTTGCATGGCTCTACCCTGGAGGCCAGAGAAAGGCAGGCTAGGCCTTTCTCACAAAAAATGGTGTAACAGGTGCCCCTGTGCCTAATAGCTCAGTGGTTAAAGCATTCACCTGGTGAATAGGAGACCCAGTTCAATTTCCTCCTTTGTCTGACTCATAGCAGGGCATTAAATGCAAGTCCCCCATCTCCCAGGTGAGTGTCCTACTCACTGGGCATTTTGGGTCTGGGGCTCTCTCAATCTCTCCTGTTGGAGCTGTTCCACTTTGCATCAAATACTTAAATAAATCACTCTTCCTCTGCCGCATTTTGTGAAGGGCCTGACCTGCTAGACATGCTTCCAGGTGGTCTCCGAATATCTGCCCAGTCAGGGCCTTCAGGTGCTGAATGGCTCAGCCGCATCACGACTTAGGTGGCTTTGCTCATGCTCACCAGCAGAAATCTAGGTGCCGAGAGGACTTTACCTGCAGAAACTTAAGCGGCTAGGGAATGTAGGCATCTGCAGAGTTATTGGGCAGCTGAGCAGGGGGTTGGAGGATCTATATTTTGGATTTAGGTGCCTAAAGTGGCAGCTAGGTCCTAGGTACGTCAGTTCCTTTGTGGATCTAGCCCTAGAGTGGCTTGCTGAAGGTCAAACAAAAATCCTGGAGTGCAGCAGGAAACCGAACCCAGGTGTCCCCAATCCCAGGTTAGTGCCCTAACCACTAGCCCATCCCTTCTCTAACATACCTCACCTGTATGCAGCCTCCCCACAATAATACTGCTACTGCACCCCGCTTTTGCCATTTCAGGAGTGTGTGATTTCAGCTCTGCCACCAGCTCCCAGCAGTAATGCTGCCTGCGGCATTTACCTTACTTTCTGAATTAAAAATGAAAAAACTGGAGCTATTTGGTTTGTAATCCCCTTGCTCCATAGTTATTAATTTTACAAACTCTTTTGGAGTTGTAGCTACTCTGAAACAACTGGTGCTCACAGAGAGAAATTTACTTCTGTGCACAGAGCCAGCACAGAGATTATACACTAGTGAAATCAAACGTCAGTCTAATTTTGAGGTCGTAAACTGGGGCCTGAGGCTTGTGTCATCCCTTTGCACAAAGATGAATTTCATCAACAAGCTGCAGATAGTTACCTTTAAAGGGATGAAACCCACATGAGGCTCATGGGAGAAGGTTTTGAACCTACTATGGTTGCACATGCTGCTGATTCCTAGAACTGAAACATTGAGCACGGGGTGGCGGGGGGGGACAGACACCAAATGTTCTGCTCTTCAGGTTCTTTCATCTGTAGTTTAAACAGTGCTGGGTGTATTGTCAGTGTAAGCAGAGTCAGGATGAGCTCTACCCTGACATCTGGTGGTGAATTATGGGGAGTGTAGAAAGAAATTTCAGGTATTTGCTTTGGCACACCCACCGCACCTAGCATAGCCCATGGCAGCCTGGGGTGGTTATTTTGACAGCTCTAGGATCCCCAATTTCTTTGTTATTGGGACAGGAGGAATAAAGTGTTGTCACCCTGATTATGTGAATGAGGAACTATGAGACTGCTTTATGACACAGATGTCTCAACATCAATTAAGTAGCACATGCTAGACAAGGGATATGGGTGCCAAAACTCAGTGAAATGAGAGAGGTTGGGGACCGGTGGGTGAGCTGGCCAGGGCCCCCTTTGGGGGCCTGGAACACCAATTGCACATCCTCCTCTCTCCACTGTTGAAGAGCAGAACTAATTTTTATTCCATTAAGAGTCCATGTAGAGGCTGCTGAGCTGAATTCACGTTGGGCCAATGGTGCATCAGCACTGGGGCTCCCCTACTACAAGCTGAAATCACTAAAAGAGCTAAGATCACTGAGTGCTGTGATAACTAGTGAAGGAGCCTGAAGATCTATCACTAAGCAGCTGGCAGAGCGGAGCAGTTTGCAGAATGTTGGAGCAGCCCACGGAACAGTGAGTGGAGTGGAGCGGTTTGCGGGGAAGGCTGGAGCAACTCACGGGTCGGCTGGAGGAGTGGCACAGCTGGTGGAGTGGAGCTGGTTGTGGTGAAGGCTGCAGCAGAACTCCACAGAGCGGAGGAGCAGTTGGCCCTGGCCCACGTAAGGTGTCACTTAACACCCTGTGTGCACCCCCCCACCATTTCCAGCCAGGCTGGGGGGGTAAAACTCTGCAGATAAACTTTCGAACTCTGAGGTGGCACTGACCAGAGACTTTCGGGTTGTTGGACTTTGGGGTAATTGGACTTAAGACCCTAAGGGGGAAAGGACATTGCCAAACGTACTTGGAGGTGGGTTTTTTGCTTATGGTTTGTGTTATAAACCTGTTTGTGGTGTTTCTCCAATGTGATGCCGCATTGTTTCCTTCCTTTATTAAAAGGATTTTGCTACACTCAGACTCCGTGCTTGCAAGTGGGGAAGTATTGCCTCCTAGAGGCGCCCGGGGGGGTGGTATGTAATTGTCCCAGGTCACTGGGTGGGGGCTCGAGCCGCTTTTGCATTGTGTTATTGAAAAGGAACCCCTCGATACGGAACCCGGCCCTTGTTGCTGCCAACTCAGAGGGGCAGAAGGGTTACATCAGTATCACTGAGGGCTGGTCAGTAACCTGGCCTACTCCTTGGCTATTAGCTGGAGACTCTGGCTTAAACCAACTCGCCAGTATCCCAGATTCCTTCTTCTGCTCTCTTCACAAATCGCAGGCACCATTAACACATGCCCTGCCCTCTCGCCAAGGGATCGTTGTCACAGCACCACAACTCTCTGGGGTATAGTTGGTGCCGATACCCTCCTTGCCCCATCACTGGGCTTGGAAGGATTACATTTTTATCTGTAAATGCTGATAAACATGGATTTCACTAAACACACACAAGTCGATGAAAAAATATTTCCATTGCTAATAATCGACATGTACAGAGAGGCAGAGAAAGAGAAATGCTGCGAGAACGTGTTTTGCTCGAATGTTGGCAAATTGTGTTTTAAGGCTTATAAAGCTTTAACTTTCTGAATCTCGGCAGCTACTGTTATTAAATTATTATCTAACCCCCCACCCCCACATAATTTTGTGCAATTGTGAACATTTCACTCAATACAAAATGCTTACTAATAAATGTCAATATGTGGTAAAATGATAAAAAAATAAAAAATTGACTTGTCCAGGCCTAGGCTTCCCTGAGGCAGTCCTGTCCTGACAGCCGCTGTCACCAGTAACCCCCTTTGCCCCAGTCGCTGAAGGCCCATGGTACCAACAACCTGCCTCACCCATCACTGAAGGACTGTGGTCACCATAACCCTGCCCAACATCTGCAATGCAGCACAGGGCCAGCCGACCGGGGCTCCTGGGGCTCAGAGTGTAGATTGGCCTGGAGCCTGGGCCCCTGACATGGGGGAGGGGCTTAGAGGCCAGGCTCCAGCCCTGCCCACTCCCCAGTTCACAAGGGATCTGTCATTGATAAACCCTCCCCACAACTGATGGGTCCCTGTCACTGTTAACGCCCCTCCCCGTTATTGGGAGAATGCTGTCACCCATCCCCTTGTCACCCTTCCCTCAGAGATTGGTGTCACTGGGGATCAGTCCCCTGTCACTAAGGTTTCCGTCTTCCTGATACATCCCTGGCACGGTTCTGGGGGAGCCACACTGCTCACCCATTCCTGGCCTGCTTCAGGGCACCGAGAGAGGCCCCCACTCAGGGTTCAGGCATCTAGGCATCAACATTCTCTGATGAAAACTCGCATTCTTCTCCCACCAGAGCAGGGATTGAGGCTGAAATTCGCTTGCAATTGCCTGTGCTTATTCCATCAGGTCTGACTATAGACCAGCACCACAGAGCTCACTGGTGAGCAGCCAGCTCCTGCAGGGCACAGTCCAGTCAGCTGTAGCGAATAACCACAAGTCCCCCAGTGTTGAGGGATCACTGGCACCAATAAACACATGCCCACCCACAATGAGAGATGGCCAGTACTGATAACTGCACATCACCCCACGCTGAGAGATCGCTGGCACCTATAACACCTCGCCCCCACATGCTGAGGGATTGCCAGCACTGATAACGTCATGCTACCCAATGCTGAGGGATCACCAGCACCAATAACCCCATATCCCTTGATGCTGAACCGATAACTCCGCATTGCCCTATGCTGACAGATCATCTACACGGATAACCTCATGCCCCCCCAACACTGAGAGCTCAGCAGCACTGATAACCCATACGCTGAGAGATTGCCAGCACTGATAGCCCCCCCACATGCTGAAAGGTCGCCGGCATTGATAACTCCACGCCCTCGACACTGAGAGATTGCCAACACCAATAACCCCATACTCCCCGACACTGAGCGATCGCCACCACTGATAACAGCACACACACCCACGCTGAGGGATCGCCAGCACTGATAACCTGATGTCCCCTGACGCTGCGGGATCCCCAGGACCAATAACCCCATGGCCCCCAACACAGAGAGATCACCAGCGCTGATAACCCCACGCCCCTCCATGTATCAGCAATGGAGATACAGATGAGCAACCGTTTTCATGTTCTTTCCACAGATGCTAATGCGGAGAGTGGAGTAGATGGTACATCTGAGGGAAGGGAGCAGAAGGAGACTCCACCAATTGGAAGGCATGAGATGCACTGTCCTAGGGATGGCGGTTCCACGACCACCACTCCCAAGAGAAGGAGGAGGGTGGTGGTGGCTGGGGACTCCCTCCTCAGGGGGACGGAGTCATCTATCTGCCGCCCCGACTGAGAAAACCGAGAGGTCTGCTGCTTGCCAGGAGCTAGGATTCACGATGTGACGGAGAGACTGCCGAGACTCATCAAGCCCCCAGATCACTATCTCTTCCTGCTTCTTCACGTGGGCACCAATGACACTGCCAAGAATGACCTTGAGTGGATCACTGCAAATTACGTGGCTCTGGGAAGAAGGATAAAGGAGTTTGAGGCGCAAGTGGTGTTCTCGTCCATCCTCCCTGTGCAGGGAAAAGGCCTGGATAGGGATCATCAAATTGTGGAGGTAAATACATGGTTACGCAGGTGGTGTAGAAGAGAAGGCTTTGGATTCTTTGACCATGGGATGGTGTTCCAAGAAGGAGGAGTGCTAGGCAGAGATGGGCTCCACCTAAGGAAGAAAAGGAAGAGCATCTTGCAAGCAGGCTGGCTAACCTAGTGAGGAGGGCTTTAAACTAGGTTCACTGGGGGAAGGAGGCCAAAGCCCTGAGGTAAGTGGGGAAATGGGATATCGGGAGGAAGCACAAGCAGGAGAGTGCAAGAGGGGAGGACTCCTGTCTCAGACTGAGAAAGCAGGACGATCAGTGAGTTATCTTAAGTGCCTATACACAAATGCAAGAAGCATGGGAAACAAGCAGAGAGAATTGGAAGGCCTGGCACAGTCAAGGAACTATAATGTGATTGGAATAACAGTGACTTGGTGGCATAACTAACATGACTAGAGCACTGTCATGGATGGATATAAACTGTTCAGGAAGGACAGGCATGGAAGAAAAGGTGGAGGAGTTGCACTGTATGTAATAGAGCAGTATGACTGCTCAGAGCTCTGGTATAAAACTGCAGAAAAACCTGAGAGTCTCTGGATTAAGTTTAGAAATGTGAGCAACAAGGGTGATGTCTTGGTGGGAATCTGCTATAGACCACCAGACCAGGAGGATGAGGTGGACGAGGCTTTCTTCTGGCAACTAGCAGAAGTTACTAGATCGCAGGCCCTGGTTCTCATGGAAGACTTTAATCACCCTGATATCTGCTGGGAGAGCAATACAGCGGTGCACATACAATCCAGGAAGTTTTTGTAAAATGTAGGGGACAATTTCCTGGTGCAAGTGCTGGAGGAACCAACTAGGGGCAGAGCTCTTCTTGACCTGCTGCTCACAAACAGAGAAGAGTTAGTAGGGGAAGCAGAAGTGGATGGGAACCTGGGAGGCAGTGACCAAGAGATGGTTGAGTTCAGGATCCTGACACAAGGAAGAAAGGATAATAGCAGAATATGGACCCTGGTCTTCAGAAAAGCAGACTTTGACTCCCTCAGGGAGCTGATGGACAGGACCCCCTGGGAAAATAACATGAGGGGAAAGGAGTACAGGAGAGCTGGCTGTATTTTAAAGAATCCTTCTTGAGGTTGCAGGAAAAAAACATCCCAATGTGTAGGAAGAATAGTAAATATGGCAGGTGACCAGTTTGCCTTAACAGTGAAATCCTTGCTGATCTTAAACACAAAAAAGAAGCTTACAAGAAGTGGAAAACTGGACAAATGACCAGGGAGGAGTATAAAAATATTGCTCAGGCATGCAGGAGTGAAATCAGGAAGGCCAAATCACACTTGGAGTTGCAGCTAGCAAGAGATGTTAAGAGTAACTAGAAGGATTTCTACAGGTATGTTAGCAACAAGAAGAAAGTCAAGAAGAGAAGTGTGGGCCCCTTACTGAATGAGGGAGGCAACCTAGTGACAGAGGATGAGGAAAAAGCTAATGTACTCAATTCCTTTTTTTTTTCTTTTTTTGCCTCTGTCTTCACAAACAAGGTCAGCTCCCAGACTACTGCACGGGGCAGCACTGTGTTGGGAGGAGGTGACCAGCCCTCTGTCGAGAAAGTAGTGGTTTGGGACTATTTAGAAAAGCTGGATGAGCACAGATCCATGGGGCCGGATGCGCTGCATCCGAGGGTGCTAAAGGAGTTGGTGGATGTGATTGCAGAGCCATTGGCCATTATCTTTGAAAACGCATGGTGAACGGGGGAGGTCCCGGATGACTGGAAAAAGGCTACTGTAGTGCCCATCTTTAGAAAAGGGAATGATCCAGAGGAGGATCCAGAGAACTACAGGCCAGTCAGCCTCACCTCAGTCCCTGGAAAAATCATGGAGCAGGTCCTCAAGGAATCAGTTCTGAAGCACTGAGAGGAGAGGAAAGAGATCAGGAACAGTCAGCATGGATTCACCAAGGGCAAGTCATGCCTGACTAACCTAATTGCCTTCTATGAGGAGATAACTGGGTGTGTGGATGAGGGGAAAGCAGTGGATGTGTTAGCAAAGCTTTTGATATGGTCTTCCACAGTATTCTTGCCAGCAAGTTAAAGAAGTATGGGCTGGATGATTGAACTATAAGGTGAACAGAAAGCTGGCTAGATCATTGGGCTCAATGGGTAGTGATCAACTATATCTAGTTGGCAGCCGATTTCAAGTGGAGTGCCCCAAGGACTGGTCCTGGGGCAGGTTTTGTTCAAAGCCCTGGCTGGGATGATTTAGTTGGAATTGGTCCTGCTTTGAGCAGGGGGTTGGACTAGATGACTTCCTGAGGTCTCTTCCAACAGTGATATTCTATGATTCTATGAGAAATCTCCAGTACCAATAACCTCATGTCCCCCCGATGCTGAGGGATCGCTGACACTGATAACGTCACACCTCCTCACTCTGAGAGATCGCCAGCACCAATAATCCCATGCCTCTCAACACAGAAGGATTGCCGGCACTGATAATCCCAACTGCCTCCACCAACGCTGAGGGGTTGCCTGCACCGATAACCCCACAACCCCGACACTGAGAGATCGCAGGCACTGATAACCCCACACCCTGTGATGCTCAGAGATCGGCAGCACCAAAAACTCCATGCCTCTCGAAACTCCATGCCAGCACCGATAATCCCACATCCCTTATGCTGAGGGATTGCTGGAACCAATAACCCCACATCACCCAATATTGACAGATCACCGGCACTGATAACCCCATGTCACGGACTCACAGATCGTGCCCATTCTTGGCCCCGTGCAGTCTTTAGGGGGTGCCCCTTTCAGTGCGACAGCCCTTCTCGGGGGTCCACTCTCTCTCGGGGTCAGGCCCCTCCACCTCCTGGAGCCTCACCTCTCTGAGCCTTAGCATGTCTGTCTCTCTCCATGGGCCCCCTCAGGGAGTCCATGCGCTCTGGACCCCCTGGGCCTCCTCACCCAAGAAGGGACTGGTGCAACCCTGTTCTCTAGACCGGAGTGACTCTCAGCCAGGGTAAAACAGGAGGGTTTATTGAGAGTTGAATACACCACAGGAAACTCTCAGGGCCTCAGGCCTGGCCTCCCTCAGCCCAGCACATCCTAGTCCTGCAGGCAGGTGGGCTCTGCCTGCTCCCTCTCTCCAGCCCAGAGCCCCCCTGCTTCCCAACTGGGCCTCCGATATCCCCAGCCTCAAGCCCCCTCTGTCCATTGTCTTCTCTCCAGGTAAACAGGGTCGTAAACAGGAAGGCCTGGGTCTCCTCTCAGCCCTCTTCTGGCCCCTCTGGCTGGAACTGGCTGGTCAGGTCACCAGGGTCCTCTCTTCACAGCCCATTGTCCTCTCACTGGCCAGAACTGGCTGTGCCTCCTGAGCCGGGTCTCCGGGTCACCAGGTCACCAGTCTCTGGGGTCTCCATCCTCCAGGCCATTGGCTGGGGTCCCGAGTTCCCTCTCCGGTCCTCTGTACCAACAAACTCCCTCTCCCCTCACCTTGTTAAACCAGTAACACTCGGGGACACTGAGTCCCACCCCCTGTGCATGCAAACCACAGGAAAACACAGAAAACCCCAAGAAAACCCCCCACTTTGTCACACCCCATATCCCCCTCGCTGAGGAGTCTCCAGCATTGAGAAATCCATGCCACCAGCAGCTGAGGGGTTGCCAGCACCAATAACTCTGTGCCACTGATGCTGAGAGGTTGTCACAATCATAGAATCATAGAAGATTAGGACTGGAAGAGACCTCAGGAAGTCATCTAGTACATCCCCCTGCTCAAAGCAGGACCAACCCCTACCAAATCATTCCAGCCAGGGCTTTGTCAAGCCAGGCCTTAAAAACCTCTAAGGATGGAGATTCCACCACCTCCCTAGGTAACCCATTCCAGTGCTTCACCATCTTCCTAGTGAAATAGTGTTTCCTAATATCCAACCTAAACCTCCCCCACTGCAACTTGAGACCATTGCTCCTTGTTCTGTCATCTGCCACCATGGAGAACAGCTCAGCTTCATCCTCTTTGGAACCCCCCTTCAGGTAGCTGAAGGCTGCTATCAAATCCCCCCTCACTTTTCTCTTCTGCAGACTAAATAACCCCAGTTCCCTCAGCCTGTCCTTGTAAGTCATGTGCTCCAGCCCCCTGATCATTTTCGTTGCCCTCCCCTGGACTTTCTCCAATTTGTCCACATCCCTTCTATAGTGGGGTGACCAAAACTGGACACAATATTCCAGGTGTGGCCTCACCAGTGCTGAATAGAGGGGAATAATCACTTCCCTTGATCTGCTGGCAATGCTCCTACTAATACAGCCCAATATGCCCTTGACCATCTTGGCAACAAGGGCACACTGCTGACTCATATCCAGCTTCTTGTCCACCGTAATCCCCAGGTCCTTTTCTGCAGAACTGCTGCTTAGCCACTCTGTCCCCAACCTGTAGCAGTGCATGCGATTCTTCTGTCCTAAGTGCAGGACTCTGCACATGTCCTTGTTGAACCTCATCAGATTTCTTTTGGCCCAATCCTCCAATTTGTCTAGGTCACTCTGGATTCTATCCCTACCCTCCAGTGTATCTACCTCTCCCTCCAGCTCAGTGTCATCTGCGAACTTGCTGAGGATGCAATCCATCCCATCATCCAGATCATTAATGAAGATATTGAACAAAACCGGCCCCAGAACCTACTCCTGGGGCACTTCACTTGATACCAGCTGCCAACTAGACATCGAGCCGTTGATCACTACTTGTTGAGCCTGACAATCTAGCCAGCTTTCTATCCACTTTATAATCCATTCATCCAATCTATATTTCTTTAACTTGCTGGCAAGAATACTGTGGGAGACTATATCAAAAGCTTTGCTAAAGTTGAGATATATCACATCCACCGCTTTCCCCGTATCCACAGATCCAGTTATCTCATCATAGAGGCAATCAGGTTGGTCAGGCATGACTTGCCCTTGGTGAATCTATGTTGACTATTCCTGATCACCTTCCTCTCCTCCAAGTGCTTCAAAGTGGTTTCCCTGAGGACCTGCTCCATGATTTTTCCAGGGACAGAGGTGAGGCTGACCGGTCTGTAGTTCTGCGGCTTCTCCATCTTCCCTTTTTTAAGAAGGGCCTCGCTGACTTCAAGATGCAAATAGCAGCTGTGCTCTCTGCCTCTGTTACCTGCAGGAGTGACTGTTCCTCATCACCTTCTGCTCCTCCAGAACCGATAACCCCACGCCCCCAGAAGCTGAGGGATTGCTAGCACTGATTACCCCAGCCCCCGCCCCAGCCGCTGAGAGATCAACAGCACCAATAACCCCACATCGCCTGACGATGAGAGATCAGAGGAATCGATAACCCCACACCCTCTGAGGCTGACGGATCACCAGCAGTGATAACCCCATGCCCCCTTCCAACACTGAGAGATCAACAGCAATGATAACCCCCCTGCCATGCTGAGGGGTTGCCAGCATCGAGAACTCTACGCTCCCCACTGCTGAGGTATTGCCATCACCAATAACCCCACACTCTCCAACACTGTGAGGTTGCCAGCACCGGTAACACCCACAATCTCTCCACGCACCCCCACGTGGAGAGATTGCCAACATTGATAATACCATGTCCCCCAATCCTGTGGGATGTGCCGCCCCTCTCCGTTGGCTGCCCCAAACACCTGCTTGCTGGGCTGGTGCTTGGAGCCGGCCCTGGTGAGCAGTGTCCTTGGGCGGAGGCCTGTGTCTTATCTTCAGACTGAGCTTTCTAGCTGCAGTGTTTTCTGCTCTTTTCTTTCCCTTCTCCCCCCTTTTTGACCTCTTGTAACCTACAAAGACACCTTCCACTCTCCATTCACACACCTTTGGCCCTCTGCAAAATGCTTTGCGAAGCTTGCAACAGTGTTAGCAATATACAGTGCTGATCTACCTTCCTGGGGGGGACTCCCTAAGAGGAGGGGGGCCATTGAGGTGTGAAACTGACGCTGAGAGATCGCTGGCACTGATAATCCCAGGCCCAGAGACACTGAAATACTGCTGGAACTGATAAACACATGTCCTCTGACTCTGAGAGATTGCCAGAAATGATAACCCCATGCCTCCGGAAGCTGAGGAATTGCTAACACCGATTACCCCAGCCTCCGCCCCAGCCACTGAGAGATTGCCAGCATCGATAACCCCTGCCCAACCCCTGACACTGAGGGATCGCTGGCATTGATAACTCCACTCCCTGTGATGCTGAGAGATTGCTGGCATCGATAACCCCTGCCCAACCCCTGACACTGAGGGATCGCTGGCATTGATAACTCCTCTTCCTGTGACGCTGAGAGATTGCTGGCATCGATAACCCCTGCCCAACCCCCGACACTGAGAAATCACCAGAACCCATAACCCCATGCCACCTAACACTGAGAGGTCACTGGCACCAATAACCCCATGTCCCCTGATGCTGAAAGATCACTGGCACCAATAACCCCACATACCCCGACACTGAGGGATCGCCAGCACTGATAATCCTGCACTGCCCGACGCTGAGAGATCAGCAGAACCGATAATCCCAAGTTGCCCGATGCTGAGGGATCGCTGGCACTGTAACCCCATGCACCCTTCCCAAAACTGAGAGATCAGCAGCAACAATAACACCCTGCGACATTAAGGGGTCCTCAACATCGAGAACTTCATGTCCTCTGCTGCTGATGGATCACTGGCACCAATAACACCACACTCCCCAACATTGAGAGATTGCCAGCTCCTATAACACCACAAAGGCCCATGCTGACGGATTGCCGGCACTGATAACCGCATACCCCCATGCTGAGGGATTGCCAGCACTGATAACCCTATGCCCCCTGATGCTGAAGGATCGCCGGCACCAATAAACCCATGCCCACCCATGATGAGAGATCGCTGGCACTGATAACCCCACATCCCCTGACGCAGAGGGATAGCCGGCACCGAAAACTCCATGTCCCCCGACACTGAGGGATCACTGGCACTGATAAAATCATGCCCCCTGACTCTGAGAGATTGCCAGCACCAATTACCCCCATGCCCCCTGACGCTGAAAGATTGCTGACACTGATAACCCCATGTCCCCCGATGCTGAGAGATCATTGGCACTGATAATCCCAGGCCCAGAGACACTAAGATATCGTCAGAATCAATAACCCCACGCCTCCAGAAGCTGAGAGATTGCTATCACCGATTACCCCAGCCCCTGCCCAAACTGCTGAGAGATTGCCAGCATTAATATCCCCTGCCCAACCCCTGACAATGAGGGATCTCCAGCACTGATGACCTCACATCCTGCGATGCTGAGAGATCGCCAGCACCGATAACCCCATGCCCCCAGACGCTGAGACATCACCGGAACTGATAACGTCACACACCCCCACGCTGAGAGATCACCAGAACTAATAACCCCACGTCCCCCAATGCTGAGGGATCGCTGACACCAATAAACCCATACCCACCAAAGCTGAGAGATTGCTGGCACTGATAACTCCATGTTCCCCGACGCAGAGGGATCGCCAACATGAATAACCCTCTTCCCCAGTTACTGCAAGAATCACTGTCAGCGATAACCCCTCCCTGGTCCCCAAGGGATTGCTATCACTGATAACCTTGGCCTTGGAGCAAGGAATACCAATTCTTCTGCTAGAGCCCCTGAATTCTGAGTGACTCATGGGGAGGGCCCAGGCTTGCATACCAGCCGGGCAGGCAAAGCAACAGGTTGGGGTAGAGGAACCACTGAAACCACGGTCCCCACCTCCACCTCAGTGTCAATGTATGTACTCAGTGTGGGGAGCCAATGGGTGGTTTACCTCATGTTTCGCAGCCACTCTCTTCTCTCTTCCCCTGACTGAGGCATTCATACTGCAGTCAGTGCTGGGGAAAGCATTCCCAGAACGTGCACTGCACTCTCTGTCTGGGAAGACACTGGCTGAGAACACATCCCAGGTAACTTTCGCTGTGCAAGAGCAGTTATGGGATAACTTTCCCTCAGGGGCAGATTCCCCTCCCCTCCATGGTTAGAGGCTGGCTGTGCCCTCACACAGAGTGCTGGAGATGACTTGTGTCTATGACTGTTCCCAGGCATATTCTAAGACTAAGATTTTCAAAGAAGCCTAAGAGAGTTAGGGGCCCCCGTCATTGAAATTCAATGGGATTTGGGCACTTAACTCCTTAGGGTTCCTTGAAAATTCCAGCTTAATATCCTACTTGTTCATATTGGCTTTGACTAGGGCGTAGAAGGATCAACTCACGTCTCTGAGCAGAGCCACATGACCACACATCTCTTGCTCTGCTCCCCCCAGCTCAGCAGTCCCAGGCGACTGAAATGCATGGGCTGTGGGTGCCTTCTCCTGAGAGGTGCCTGAGGATCCAAGATGAATTTCTTGTCACTGCTTCCCAAGTTAGCATCCCCTATCCTGTAAGTGGGACCTGCATTCTTTATTCCTAGATGTATAGGAATGCATTGACCGCTGTTGGAAGACTGGATTCTGGGCTAGATGGACCATTGTTCTGACCCAGTATGGCCGTTCTTATGTTCTCCTACATTTATGTCATATACCTCTACACAGATATCACTGGACTAGGCTTCAAGGGAGGTTCTGGAACCCCTGCCACTGGAGGTTTTAAGAACAGGTTGGACCTGTCAGGGATGGTCTAGGCCAAGGGTAGGCAACCTATGGCATGGGTGCCAAAGGCGGCACACAAGCTGATTTTCAGTGTCACTCACACTGCCTGGGTCCTGGCCACCAGTCCGGGGGGCTCTGCATTTTAATTTAATTTTAAATGAAGCTTCTTAAACATTTTAAAAGCCTTATTTACTTTACATACAATAGTAGTTTAACTATATATTATAGACTTATAGAAAGAGACCTTCTAAAAATGTTTAAATGTATGACTGGCACACAAAACCTTAAATTGGAGTGAATAAATGAAGATTCGGCACAGCACTTCTGAAAGGTTGCTGACCCCTGGTCTAGGCCCTGTGGTCCTGCCTCAGTACAAGGGGCTGGACAAGGTGACTTCTTAATGCCCCTTCCAGCCCAAGGTGTCTATGATTTTATGATGTAGCAGTATTAAAAATTGTTGTTCGCTTGTTTCCAGTTTACCAAGCAATTCCATATTGTTCGGTGTCAGTGACGTCCCCTCTTCATTATTTGCCACTACTCTGATGTTTGTAAAAAGAACAGGACTATTTGTGGCACCTTAAAGACTATTTTTTGTGTCATCTGCAACTTTTATTAGTGATGATTTTTTTCCCCCAAGTCATTGATAAAAATAGTGTACAGCCAAGAACTGATTTCTGCAGGACCCCAGTAGAAACAGATCTATGCAATGACAATTCCCCATTTACAATGACAATTGTAGACCTCTCACTTAGCCAGTTTTTAACCCATTTAAGGTGCACCATGCTTTTTTTAATATGCTCTAGTTTATTTAATCAAAATACCATGTAGTACCAAATAAATTGCCTTACAGAAGTCTATGTATATTACATCAACATTACGAACTTTATCAACCAAATCTGTAATCTCTGTGACGAAGTGGGGGATTTTCTTGGTTTTTTTTTACAATGGTTTGCATGCAAAGGGGATGAGATGCAGTTTCCCTGAGTGTTACTGGTTTAACGAGGTGATGGGAGAGGGAGTTGTTGTTACAGAGGACCAGCGAAGGAACTTGGGACCCCAGACAATGGCCTGGAGAATGGATACCCTAGCGACTGGTGACCTGGTAACTTGGAGGCCCAGCTCGGGAGTCACAACCGGTTCTGGCCAGTGGGAGGACAATGGGCTGCGAAGAGAGGACCCCGGTGACCTGACCAGCCAGTTCCAGCCAGTGGGGAACATAGGACAGCTGAGAGGAGAGGAGGCCCAGGTGACACTGTTTACCTGGATAGAAGACAATGGACAGAGGCAGGGCTGGGGGGCAGGTGATATCGGATGCCCAGCTGGAAAGCACGGGGGGCTCGGGACTGGAGAGAGAGAGAACACAGAGCCTACCTGGATGCAGGAGAGACTTTGATATACTGTGCTGAGGGCCCTGAGAGTTTCCTATGTTGTGTTCAGACACTACTAAACCCTCCTGTTTTATGCTGGCTGAAAGTTGCTCAGGTCTAGAGATCAGGGTTGCATTATTCCCTCTGGGAGTGAAGGCCCCAGGGATCCAGAGCTCGTGGACTCCCTGAGGGGGCCCACGGTGAGAGACAAGCATGCTAAGGCTCAGAGAGGTGCGATTCCAGACGGTGGAGGGGCTTAATCCCCAAGAGAGAGTGAACCCCCAAGAAGCTGTCTCACTGAAGGGGGTTCCCCCCAAGGACTGTTTGGGGCCAAGAGTGGGCATGACCTGGGAGTCCGTGACAACATGGTAGCAGAGGATGGTTGGTGGATGCACCCTGTAGACAGTTGGCTGTGAGCTAAGGCGCTTTGTAGTGAGTGGCTGCCAGTGATTAAATGAGAGAATTGAAGGAACCAGGGTGGAAATGGCCTATGACCAGCTCCGTCTGAGGGACCTGGCACGTCTGTGCAGGGAGAGGGGGCTGAGCGTGGGGAGGCAAAACTAAGGAGCAGCTGATGGCTCAGCTTGTAGAGAATGACCAGTCTGAGGAACAGGCTCCAGACCCCAGGGGGGCTCCCAAGGTGCCCGGAGAGCTGGGGAGTAGCAGTGGAGGCAGTCCTTGTAGCAACCGGGAGTCTATCAGACCCGATTCCCCAGTCAGCACAGGGGAACCCCAGTCAGGTTTCTCCTTGGAGGAGCTGCGGAGGCTGGAGCTGAAAGCGAAGGAGCTGGCGCTGGAGGAGCGGAGGCTGGTGGACCGTTCAGAACAACGGAAGCACGAGTTGGAGTTGGAGGAGCAGCAAGCCCAAAACGGCCTGCCGGGGGATAAGAGGGGAGGGGCACGAGATGCCAGTTTTGGGGAATTTAGATATCAGACTGCTGCCCCAGTTTAAGGAGGTGTGTGTGCGTGGGGGGAGATATTAATGCCTACCTCTCAGCCTTTCAGAAGGCTTGTGATCTGAAGCAGATTGACCCCACAGACAGGCTGCGCTGTCTGACCCCCCTGCTGGGTCCCAAGGCCATAGAGGCATTCAGCCAAATGAGATGGGGAACTCTGACCTATTCAAACAGGCTTTGCTGCTGAAGTTTGAACTGACCCCCGAGACGTACAGGAAACTATTCCGGGGTGTACGTAAGACCCCAAGTGTCACCTACAAGGAGGTCATCAACCTGCTGGGGGAATATCTCCGAAAGTGGGGGAAGGGTGCAGAAGATGTGTATAACCTGGTGGGATTGTAGCAGCTGTATGACACCTGCCCTCCAGGCCTTAAGATCTGTTTAGTGGACCCGAAGCCTAAAGATCTGCGCAGTGTGGGTGCACTGGTGGAAGAGTTTGTGGACAGCAGATGGGGCGCTAAGGAGAGACCCAAAGAGGTTGGGGTGCACAATCACCTGCCTACCGAGGTGCTAATGGGTAATGACTTGGAGAACTGGCCGGATGGCACTTGGAGTGCCCAGAGCCAGAGCCAGAGCCAGCAAGGGGTAGGGCTTGACAGGGCTAGGCTGATGCCTCTGTCCCAAGGTGGGGAAACTGAGGCACCACCAATCAGGGCTGTATCCTCAAACCCAGCAGCTGAATTCCAGATGGAGCTGGAGGAGGATCCCTCCTTGGAGATGCTGAGGCCCCTTGCAGGCCACAGCAGTGCAGAATCCCAGTCGGAGGACTGCCTGGACTGGACTGGTTCAGGGCAAACTGAACCTTGGAAAGCCAGGAGGCAATTTATGGTCCCCCAGAGGCACTGCCACAGACCGTTGTACTTGGCCCATGATAGTCCCCTCTCAGGGCATCAGGGCATCTGGCACACCAGGCAGAGGCAGCTGCAGAACTTTTGACACTGTCCAACAGTATTGCAGGTCCTGTGATTCCTGCAGAGGGTGGGGAAGGCCTGGGATAAGTGTAAAGCAGCTCTGAGACCTTTGCCCATCATAAAGGAGCCTTTTCAGAAGGTGGCTATGGACATAGTGGGGCCCCTCAGCAGGGTGATCCAGTCAGGGAAGAGATACATTCTAGTGGTGTAAAAGCAGCAAAGAATCCTGTGGCACCTTATAGAATCCTGTGGCACCTTATCTGCTTTTACAGATCCAGACTAACACGGCTACCCTCTGATACTTGACACCATGCAAGGCACTGCATTTAGCCGTATGGAATGGAAATCCATCAACCTCATGAAGAAACTTGCACAAATACAGACAGACATCATCTTCCTTTCCAAATGCAAACGGATGGACATCATACCAAATGGACTAAAGGTAAAAAATCCACTGCTATCTACATACTACACGGACCACAGTGAGAGATTATGTCATACTCTATCTAAAAAACTGAGGAACCACCTGATCAGCATCCTATACAGCAAACAGGAAAACATCAAAAAAGAGCTCTCCAACCTGGAGACTCTCATTAATAACCAAACTTCTATACAAACGGACTTCACTAGAATAAGACAGGAGATCTACATTACTCACTTCACCTCTCTTCAAAGGAAAAAGGACTGTAAGCTGTCTAAACTCCTACCTGCCACATGGGGCCACAACAGTGGTACCCCTAACCCACCCAGCAATATCGTCAATCTATCCAACTACACACTCAGCCCAGAAGAAAAGTCTGTCCTATCTCGGGGACTCTCTTTCTGCCCTGCCACCCCCACCAACATGATACAGTTCTGTGGTGATCTCGAAGCCTACTTTCGCCGTCTCCGACTCAAAGAATACTTCCAGGACAACACTGAACAGTGCACTGATACACGGGTGCCCTCCCACCAACAGCACAAGAAAAAGAACTCCACATGGACTCCTCCTGAGGGTCGAAATGACAGCCTGGACCTATACATTGAATGCTTCCGCCGGCGTGCACAGGCAGAAATCGTGGAACAACAACATCGCTTGCCTCACAACCTAAGCCGTGCAGAACGCAATGCCATCCACAGCCTCAGAAACCACCCTGACATTATCATCAAAGAGGCTGATAAAGGAGGTGCCGTTGTCATCATGAACAGGTCTGACTATCAAAAGGAGGCAGCCAGACAACTCTCCAATACCAAATTCTACAGGCCACTTCCCTCAGATCCCACTGAGGAATACACTAAGAAACTACAGCATCTACTCAGGACACTCCCTACACTAACACCAGAAGAAATCAACATACCCCTAGAGCCCCGACCAGGGTTATTCTATCTACTACCCAAGATCCACAAACCCAGAAATCCTGGACGCCCCATCATCTCGGGCATTGGCACTCTCACTGAAGGACTGTCTGGATATGTGGACTCTCTACTCAGACCCTATGCCACCAGCACTCCCAGCTATCTCCGCGACACCACTGATTTCCTGAGGAAACTACAATGCATTGGTGACCTCCCAGAAAACACCATCCTAGCCACCATGGATGTAGAGGCTCTCTACACAAACATCCCACACACAGATGGAATACAAGCTGTCAAGAACACCATCCCTGATGATGCCACAGCACAACTGGCTGCTGAGCTCTGTGCCTTTATACTTACACACAACTATTTCAAATTTGATGACAATATATATCTCCAGATCAGTGGCACTGCTATGGGCACCCGCATGGCCCCACAATATGCCAATATCTTCATGGCCGACCTGGAACAACGCTTCCTCAGCTCTCGTCCACTCACACCCCTTCTCTATCTACGCTACATTGATGACATCTTCATCATCTGGACCCATGGGAAGGAGACTCTGGAAAAATTCCACCATGATTTCAACAGCTTCCACCCCACCATCAACCTCAGCCTGGACCAATCTACACGGGAGGTCCACTTTCTTGACACCACGGTGCAAATAAGTGATGGTCACATTAACACCACCCTATATCGAAAACCCACCGACCGCTATGCCTACCTTCATGCCTCCAGCTTCCATCCCGGGCACATCACAGGATCCATTGTCTACAGCCAAGCACTGAGGTACAACCGCATCTGCTCTAACCCCTCAGACAGAGACCAACACCTACAAAATCTCCACCAAGCATTCTCAAAACTACAATACCCGCATGAGGAAATAAGGAAACAGATCAACAGAGCCAGACGTGTACCCAGAAGCCTCCTACTGCAAGACAAACCCAAGAGAGAAACCAACAGGACTCCACTGGCCATCACATACAGCCCCCAGCTAAAACCCCTCCAACGCATCATCAAGGATCTACAACCCATCCTGGACAATGATCCCACACTTTCACAGGCCTTGGGTGGCAGGCCAATCCTTGCCCACAGACAACCTGCCAACCTGAAACATATTCTCACCAGTAACTGCACACCACACCATAATAACTCTAGCTCAGGAACCAATCCATGCAACAAACCTCGATGCCAACTCTGCCCACATATCTACACCAGCGACACCATCACAGGACCTAACCAGATCAGCCACACCATCACTGGTTCATTCACCTGCACATCCACCAATGTAATATACGCCATCATATGCCAGCAATGCCCCTCTGCTATGTACATCGGCCAAACTGGACAGTCTCTACGGAAAAGGATAAATGGACACAAATCAGACATTAGGAATGGCAATATACAAAAACCTGTAGGAGAGCACTTCAACCTCCCTGGCCACACTATAGCAGACCTTAAGGTGGCCATCCTGCAGCAAAAAAACTTCAGGACCAGACTTCAAAGAGAAACTGCTGAGCTTCAGTTCATCTGCAAATTTGACACCATCAGCTCAGGATTGAACAAAGACTGTGAATGGCTTGCCAATTACAGAACCAGTTTCTCCTCTCTTGGTTTTCACACCTCAACTGCTAGAACAGGGCCTCATCCTCCCTGATTGAACTGACCTCGTTATCTCTAGCTTGCTTGCTAGCACACATATATATACCTGCCCCTGGATATTTCCATTACATGCATCTGAGGAAGTGGGTATTCACCCACGAAAGCTCATGCTCCAAAACGTCTGTTAGTCTATAAGGTGCCACAGGATTCTTTGCTGCTTTTACAGATCCAGACTAACACGGCTACCCTCTGATACTTGATTCTAGTGGTGGTAGATTTCGCTATGAGCTCCCCCGAGGCGGTGGCCTTGTCCTCTATGGAGGCAGACACCATGGCAGACGCGCTGCTGACCATTTTCAGCAGAGTGGGGTTCCCCAGGGAGGTCCTTATGGACCAAGGGTCCAACTTCATGTCAGTCCTGCTCCAGTGCTTATGGGAGAAGTGTGGGGTCTGACACACCTGAGCCTCAGCGTATCACCCTCAGTCCAACGGGCTGGTGGAGAGGTTCATGGGACCCTAAAGATGATGCTGAAAACATTTTATGGACCAGCACTCACAGAATTGGGACAAGTATTTACCCGACCTGCTATTGGCATACAGGGAAGTGCCCCAGAAATCCATAGGGTTTTCCCTGTTCAAGTATGGGAGGAGAGTGAGGGGACCCCTGGACTTGCTAAGCAGAGAGCTGTCCCTTAGGTCTGCAATACCAGGGACAAATAATGGTGTGATCATCTTAGAGCAGGTTTACCTCCCCTTTCACCACTGACTTGCTTTGGGAGCAGAGCAGATCTATTGCATGTCTCCACCAGACTCCAGGTTCTCCTTAGCAGCCCAGCTTTTGGACACCTACTGCGTTGCTCAGTCACTTCAATTATATATTTGACCTGCTTGCTTTATGGCTGAAGCCTTAAATTTCTCTTTTCATTTTAGTTTTTGTTACACTAAAGTGCAGGGAACAAACAATAACTAATGCACGTTGCTGAGGATTTCTGGAACAATGTACACCAGAAGATATTTTTGCAGCAGTACAGAAAAATAATTAAATCTACTTGGCCAATTTTATCCCTGGTGTAATTTCACTGGAGTCAGTGGAATTACAGCAGATTCATTATACCCCTGCCTTTCAAAGGGCAACGATATACCATACTTCTCAATATCTCCCTGTATACAATCCAATATAGCATACCTTCCAATACCCCACTGCACCCAATATGCCATACTCACAGACTCATAGACTTTAAGGTCAGAAGGGACCATTATGATCATCTAGTCTGACCTCCTGCACAATGCAGGCCATACAATCTCACCCACTCACTCCTGTAACAAACCCTTAACCTATGTCTGAGTTATTGAAGTCCTCAAATTGTGGTTTGAAGACCTCAAGCTGCAGAGAATCCTCCAGTAAGTGACCCATGCCCCATGCTGCAGAGGAAGGCGAAAAACCTCCAGGGCCTCTGCCAATCTGCCCTGGAGGAAAATTCCTTTCTGATTCCAAATATGGCGATCAGCTAAACCCTGAGCATGTGGGCAAGACTCACCAGCCAGCACCCATACCTTCCAACCCACCACGGTGTACAATACAGCACACCTCCTCATACCCCAGCCTGTGCGCAGTATTTTCAGAGCTTGCAATTTATAAGCCCCTATTAGGTATCCACATATTGTAATAGAAGTAATATTAAAGTATGTCTCCGTGTACCACTTAGCCACTGCAGAGATGGGTGCAGTAAGGTTACACTCAGGATCGCTGGGAAAGAGCAGCTAACGACACTTTGTCCTTATCCTTTCTTGGCAAACTCTTTGCAGTAGAAACATTGCCATCAGTGCTACTTTCTGTATTTCCAGTGTGAACTGGGAGTGGCTCTCTTGCTATGTAGCAAGACCACCACAGTGCGACTCTGGGAATAGGGCGCATACGCTGTGGCCCTACAGCAAACCAGTCTCATGGAATGTGCTGCCAAGGGCACAATGTGAAAGGAGGCCATCAGCGAAACATGCTGTACAGCTCTTCCAGCATTGGATCCAAACCACAATCCCAGCAAAAACAGGAGAGGGGTTTGTGGCTCTCAGAGGAGCCTGGAGTCAGCAACTGCTTCTGTCTCAAGGTCAGGAGAGTTGAGAGGGTGAATAATGAGACATTGCTGGAAAACACACTCACAGTCCTGCTTTACTATATAACAGAGCAATGTCCCTCTTTAAAGCCTGTACCTGGGGTAAGAATGGAATGTGGGGCTCTGGCATTGGCCTACCCTGTCTAGACTAGGAAATAGGTTGTATTGAAAAACGTGATAGTTCAAGCATGTTCGCAAACCTGTTTTTAAACGCAGCCTATTTCCCCAGGCTAGACCTGCCTGTTCAGAAGAGGGGCAAGGAAACAAGGAAGGGGCACTGGGCATGTCAGAAAGTCCCAGTTCAAACCACTTGAGCATCCAACCAGAGAGCTGGAGCAGACACACCCCAGCCCAGAGAACTGGCCCATGGCCTTGAGCTGCTCTTGTAGGGGCCTTAGCAAGGTGCAGTTCACTTGTCTGCAGACACGATGGCATGAACAGGAAATCCCTGAAGAAAGAACAGGAGTACTTGTGGCACCTTTGAGACTAACAGAATCCCTGGGAATTGTGGTCCTACCATAATTGATCCTAAGGGATTCATCATGTGAGGGAGGCAATCCAAGGTATTTTAATTCTGATCTGGGATTCTGGAGGGCAATGGAGTAAGTGAGCATTCACCCCGGGCTGCCACAACATACACCAGGGGTTCTCAAACTGGGGGTGGGGATCCCTCAGGGGCTCGTGAGCTTATTACATGGGGGGTCACGAGCTGTCAACCTCCACCTCAAACCCTGCTTTGCCTCCAGCATTTATAATGGTGTTAAATATATAAAAAGTGTTTTTAATTTAGAAGGGGGTGTGTCACACTCAGAAGCTTGTTATGTGAAAGAGGCCACCAGTAAAAAAGTCTGAGAGCCACTGACATACACAGACTCTGCCCAACAATTTCCCTACAAGCCAGAGAGGTGCTCAGCCCTTCTCTTTGTTTCAATCTTTAAAAAAACAAGAACGGATGCCCATCCATCCAGGCCACATGGCTGTTTCCTTACTGTGCACCCCCCCCAGACTCCCAGTCCTGGCCTATGCTGCCCCCCGTTCCTCCCCATAATCATCCCCACTGTCCCTGGCAGCTCTCCGCTTCCTCCCTGCTCCCTCCCATTTTGCCCCATCACCAGGGCAGGGCAAGGTACTTTCCTTCTGACCTGAGGCCCTGCTGTAACTCCTCGCCCCCTCTGGCATCTAGGGAGGGGCTCATGACCATTCCTGCCTCTCCCTCTCATCACCTCTGAGGGTAGCAGTACTGCAACCCCCTCACAATAACCTTGTGATCCCCCCACAACTCCTTTTTGGGTCAGTGTAAAATTTCAGATTATAATAGCTGAAATCATGAAATTTATGATTTTTTAAATCTTATGTCTGTGAAATTGTCCAAAATAGAACGTGAATTTGGTAGGGCCCTGGCTCCAGGGCACGGGAACACAGCAAACTGAACCTCAGTGGATTGTTGGGCACAGATGCTCAGCAGGCAGGGAGACTCCCTCGGCAACGCTCCGTGAAAGCTCAGCAGGTGTGGCAGACCAGGTGTCACTGAGAATCACCAGGCTTGGCACTTGCTTCACTTAAGTAACCAGTTTATCTCTGCTATGGGCAGCATGCTGGGAGCCATAACTCAAGTGACAGACATTTCTAAATCCTGCCAGATTAAATGAGGTTGTTACAGAATGAGCGAAGCTCTGCGAGGTAACAACCAAATAAAGGCACCTCTCAACTACCTAGCACCACAGCCAGCTAAAATAAGGCCTACATCAAAAATTGAGGGGAAGTTGTTGCATATTCTAAGAGAACCAATGTAATCTAATGTATTTTTAACTTTGTGTTATTCATTAGCACTGCAGCCTTGTCCATGGTCCCAAGGGTCCTGGTGAATGCTGAAAGATTAGATTAGTCACTTACATTTTGGCTCAGTTAATTCCTCTACAAGAAGCTCCTAGACGAGAGGCAACAAGGGGGCAGGTATCAGAAATTGCTAAATTCTAATCCCACCTCTGCCACTGACTAGTGGTGTGGCCTTGGGCGAATCTCTTCATCTCAGTTGCCAGCTCTCTCTAATGGGCCTCACTATTTATTGACACACTTCCCAGAGCTGGTGGGAGGATTCCTCAAGAGCTGTGCAGGTGCTAAGTACTATGACAACCCAGAACCTGGCTCATCTACACAGTGGAGCAAATCCTTCACCCAGCAGCGAGCCTGGGTAGCTGAACCAGGAACAGGGTAGTGTGTGAAGAGGGGGTGGTGAAATGAACCCGCCTCCTGCATGCTGCAGAACTATTCCCCAGGGCTGCTGCAGCCCCTTGGTGGAGTAACTCGGAGTAGCTTCTCCAAGGGAAAGGCCAGACAGCAGTGGGTACTCGAGCCCTCCCCTTCCCTACCCATGTCCTACCCCTCTCTGTACATTGCCAACCAAGGTGCCCTTGCAGAACTGGGCTCCGTACCATGCTGGCTTGCCCTGTCCCCTCCTTGTACAATGGAGCTGCACCTCCCTGACAGAGTGAGGGGCAGGGTTTACCCCACTGTGAGTGACGATTTCTGTAGATCAGGAAGTGGAGAAACATTGAGACTGCATGGAGGATTCCTCACCAAAAGGGCCCTTAGTTTGGCAACTGCAGCTTAGTTTGGATTCCTGTGCTAACCCCTCATGCTGTGCCAAGCAGTACGTTTTGTGACAATAAATAAGCATTAGTTCTAGGAGAGCCTGCTAATGCTGCTAGAGCTGTGCCAGGGAGCAGGGCTGAGATGAACGGGTGTTTTTCTCTGCACAATTTATAGTGTGAGGTTTAATCTAGTGCAGATTAACACATTTCTACCCAAAAGAAGTTTTATAGCAATAGTTCCATTATCCTAAGGAGTTTTAACCCACTCCGTGATCCCACCCCAATTTTTCTGCACATACAACACATTTCTGCCACTTACCAGATCTGTCAGCTCCAAAACCCTTAGCAGAAATCCGAGCAGGCATCCAGTTACAACAGAGAGCATCGAAAGAGTCAACAGGCCATTCTTTCTCCAGAAAGCTCGGATCCAGTTCCAGATGGCCAAGCAGCTAATGGAAAGTGAGTTTAACAAGGCTTTTTTAATACATTCCCACATGATCCTCTTTAGAGGTCCAGAAAGTTCCACTCCTAGCAAAATGTCTCTTTGATGCTACTAATATTCCCGATGTTGCTAATAGTCATCATTAATGATCTTTCTTGTTCTGCAGAATCATTTCCCTTTGCCAGGTTCAGAACCCACCAGAAACCAGATCAGAATCAGAGAACTCTCTCACACATAATCCCAAAGAGAGAACCAGTGTTATACTGCTATTTCAGATCCATTCGCCTTAATGGAAAGTGACAACTTAGACTAGTTAATCCAAGCTTTCTAGTTGGCTGGAAGAAAGGTTGATGACAAAAACATGCGTAGGTTAACTCCTCCATTGCTATGTGGCTGCACCAGGTACACTCTCCGCAGTACTCCATGTGGACACGGAATCAGAGAGGTTAAAGGAGGGAGAGTTGCATTAGGTCACACAGCCCAGGAAGCCAGTCCTGGATGGTTGATCCTACAGAGCTGTCATTGGGGTATATGTGCTTTACACAGGGTCATAGGTCGAGGGTCCCTGCTGTGGGTCACACAGTGAGGCTTTAGTAGGCTGACAGCAGTGACTGGAACTAGGATCTGCAGAAAAGGACCTAGGGGTAACAGTGGATGAGAAGCTGGATATGTGCCCTTGTTGCCAAGAAGGCTAATGGCATTTTGGGCTGTATAAGTAGGGGCATTGCCAGCAGATTGAGGGACATGATCATTCCCTTCTATTCGACATTCATGAGGCCTCATCTGGAGTACTGTGTCCAGTTTTGGGCCCCACACTACAAGAAGGATATGGAAAAATTGGAAAGAGTCCAGCAGAGGGCAACAAAAATGATTAGGGGTCTAGAGCGCATGACTTATGAGGAGAGGCTGAGGGAACTGGGATTGTTTAGTTTGCAGAAGAGAAGAGTAGGGAGGTGGGATTTGATAGCAGCCTTCAACTACCTGAAGGGGGGTTCCAAAGAGGATGGAGCTTGACTGTTCTCAGTGGTAACAGATGACAGAACAAGGAGTAACGGTCTCAAGTTGCAGTGGGGGAGGTTTAGGTTGGATTTCACTAGGAGGGTGGCGAAGCACTGGAATGGATTCCCTAGGGAGGTGGTGGAATCTCCTTCCTTAGAGGTTTTTAAGACCCGGTTTGACAAAGCCCTGGCTGGGATGATTTAATTGGGGATGGGTCCTGCTTTGAGCAGGGGGTTGGACTAGATGACCTCCTGAGATCCCTTCCAACCCTGATATTCTATTAATTTTCTTCTTGGTCCCTAACATAACAAGGCCTGTCTGGGGCCTCTGGGTGCCCCTGCAATATCCTTGTTTAATAATAATTAGCTCCTGGAGCTTTTCTTCTTACTATACCCCCAAGGCCCCACTGATGGATCAATATAAGGGTCTCTCCAGCATGAGAGAGATTTGCAAAAATAAGACTATTCACTATGATAATTAATAAGGCAAATCAAAGAAATAGAGTAGTACCAAGATCCCAACCTACACAATACCTAAGGGTGATGTAAAAGATACAATCACCTGAGATATCACAAGATTTTCTAAAGCAATAATGCAAAGATACATTTCCTTTAGGTAAAACATGGTATCGTCAGAAATGTGTGAACAGAGAGCTAATATTGTGCAACTGTTAAGCTTAGCCAAGTCTGTTACAAGACAGATGGAAAATACCAATGTCCACAGGAGGTCTTGTTAGGAGCAGTGTCCCTTGATGTAATCATACCTGAGGCCTTGCCTTCACTGAAAAGTTAACTCAGGTCAACTTGAATCCTGTCTCCATGCTAAACCGCTTTGTTCGAATAAGCTGGCTCACCAGGGGCATAGCCCAAGTGAGCACAACTTGTTGGCTGCTAACACAACCATTCTGCAGCGTGGGCACAGGCTTGCTCCATGCCAGTGGTGCTCGTCCTTCATGCCTTCCAATAATCCCCATGTGCCCAGAGGCGTCAGACACGTTCTGTTAGGGCCCATACAAGCAGCCTTTCAAGTACTACTGTAAAAAGGCCAAACAATGTTAATGGCTTATTGAGGAAAGGCACAAAAGCACAAGGATTTCCCCAGGAACTGCATACAATAGACACCTCTCAGAGATAGCACTACACAATGGGAACTGTTTGACCCAGTCACAGCAAAAGAGCTTTCCAGCAAGTGGGAAGAAAATATAAAAGGGGGACAATGACATCATGCTGGTACCTCACTCTCCCTATAACAACACACCTGGAAACATGTGAGGGGCAAGGACTGAACTGTGGGAAGTGATGGTCCCAGGCTAGAGGGATTTTAGCCTGTGTATGAAAACCTGGGAAAGTAAAGGTAGCTTGTGCCTTAAGAATCTGACAGCCTGTTTAGCACTCAAGGCGAGAATTTGCTAATTCATATCCTACCTATCTAGTGTGTTAAGCTCAGTTTGCGATTTTGTTTATTTACTAAAGTAATCTGCTCTGGTCTGTTTGCTATCACTTATAATCACTTAAAATCTGTCTTTTGTAGTTAATAAACTTGTTTTTGTTTTATCTAAAACCAGCGTGTAGAAATTATAACTTGGGACAGAAAGCTGTTGCATATATAGGAGCTGACTCCATGGGAGCTCCGGGCTGGAACACCCAGAGGGAAAAAATGGTGGGTGCTGAGCACCCACCCTCAAGCACTTATCAGCTCCACTCCAGCCCCAGCACCTCCTTCCCACCAGCAGGCCCTGACAATCAGCACATCCCCCCTCCCTCCCTGTGCCTCCCACCCATCACAACCACCTGGTTCACGGCATGTGAGAGGCTCTGAGGGGGAGTGAGAGGCGTGAGGACTCGGCACGCTTGGGGAGGGGGCCAGAATGGGGCATAAAGAGGAGGGGTTGGAGCGGGGAGGTGGAGCAGGGAGAGGATGGGGCCTTGGGGGAGGGGTGGAGTGGGGGCAGGGCCTGGGGCAGAGCCAGGAGTCAAGCACTCCCTGGCACATTGAAAAGTCAGCGCCTGTGGTTGCATCTCTCTCTCCACATTGAGGGAAGGGTCGACTTCTATGAGCATACGCGGTACAGTTCCCTGTGCAGCGCAAGACGGGAGTTTACACTCCAGAGGGGGATGCGAGCCTTAGCCACTGGGAGGTGCCTTAGCTGAGCCTTCCCAGGCAGAGCTGATCTCAGCATATGTGTGTGAAGCTGCAGCTGGGTGTGTGAATGCTGGTGAAAGCAATCTTGGAGAGCTCAGCAACTTATCACAGCACCACAATTTGAGAGGGAGCCCAGGCTGCTGGGTCAGGCAGGCTCAGTGGTACCCCAGTTCCAAGTGGCACCCTGGGGGGAACCCGTCACAATCAGCACTGGGTGGTCCTGCTCAAAAAGGGGAGAGGCCCTCTGACATTCTATATCTTGGGGGAGCATCCTGTAACCCCTATATTCCTTATTTTTATATAATTGTGATATTGCATATAAAGCAGGCCGTTTGAGGTATCAGGGGAAAGGTTATGATCTGTTGAAAGTCATTTTCCTATCTAAATATGTATCTCATTAATGCATATAAAATTATGAGAATGTGTCGTATGGTTGTCACTAAAATATGCTGTGGGTTCGGGAAGCACCCAGATACTAGCTCTCCAGATACAATGACAAGGGTGGTAACCAACACCCGGGTGGGTGCTGAACAGACACCACCAGCCATTGTCCAGCAGAGGACCTACAATTCAATGACCCACTTACAGGAGCCACACCGGGATATTGCTTTAACTTGTGACAGCAGTGCCCACCAATCGTGCCTGGACTTGTGTTCTCCAAGCACATGCACTAAGCGTATAAAACAGAATACAGGGCCCCCATGCTTGGCCTTTTCTCCTCCATCTACCTATGCTGCAAGGAACAAGGATACTCAGAAGACTGAAGATTCCAACAGATGAGACTGGTGTACTATGACCTGCAATATCCAGTGGGGTGAGAAAAACTGCTTAATCTTGATATTACCCAGTCTACTAGAGTTGAGAGGTTAGACTGCATGATTATAATTTATTTTATTTTGGTAACTAACTGACTTTTTCCTATCATTTATAATAACTTAAAATCTGTTTTTTGTAGCCAATAAATTTGTTTAACTGTTTATTTTTACTAGTGAGTTTGCCTAAAGTGTTTGGTAAGGGTGCTTGCTCAGGTTTACAAAGGTTGATGTATACATATTTTCCATTGATGAAGAGGTGAACCAATTAATAAATTTGCACTGCTTGTCTTGAGCAGTGCAAGGTGGTATATTCCTGAGGTACAGTGCTGTGAGCTGGGGGGATTTGGCTCTGGTGCTTTTGTCTGTGTGATTCATGAGTGGCTCTGGAAGCAATCATGCAACCTAGCTGGGTGTGGGGCTCCACATGCTGTTGTGCTGAGAGATCACAGTGCCTGGAAGGGGTTTGCTGCTTGTCACTAACAATTTGTTGTGAGAGACAGCCCAGGCTGGAGAGAGTTCGGGGGCACAGCGGTCCCACAGTCCCAGGCTGCACCCCAGGGATCCTGTCACGGGCCCATACTACAGCCTCCTCGGCAAGCAAGCATCGGGTCTGTGGTGTATTCCTGGGGCTGGAGCATAAATAGGAGTCTACACTGGGTAACAGACGTGCTGAAGGATGAAGCTGAAGCCCTGCATGGGGCGGGGAGCTGACAGCTGGAGGCCCATTGCGGGGGGCACACAGCCTGAGCCTGCTGGCCATGTGGAGCTGTCTGCGCCATGCCAGACTCAGGGCCTGCCTGCCTGAGCCCTGATGGCCTGGGGGCTGACATCCAGAGCCCTGCTAGCCATGGGGGCTGACTGCCTGAGCCCCGCTGACCTGGGAGCTGACAGCTGGAGCCCTGCCAGCCATGGGGGCTGAATGCCTGAGCCCCGCTGGCCTAGGACCTGCCAGCCGGAGCCCTGCCAGCCATGGGGGCTAACTGCCTGAGCCCCGCTGACCTGGGAGCTGACAGCTGGAGCCCTGCCAGCCATGGGGGCTGAATGCCTGAGCCCCGCTGGCCTGGGGCCTGCCAGCCAGAGCCCTGCCAGCCATGGGGACTGACTGCCTGAGCCCTGCTGGCCTAGGACCTGCCAGCCGGAGCCCTGCCAGCCACGGGGGCTGACAGCAAGAGCCCTGCCAGCCATGGGGGCTGACTGCCTAAGCCCCGCTGGCCTGGGGCCTGACAGCCAGAGCCCTGCCAGCCATGGGGGCTGACTGTCTGCACCATGCCATACCCGGGGACTGCCTGCCTGAGCCCCGCTGACCTGGGAGCTGACAGCTGGAGCCCTGCCAGCCATGGGGGCTGAATGCCTGAGCCCCGCTGGCCTAGGACCTGCCAGCCGGAGCCCTGCCAGCCATGGGGGCTGAATGCCTGAGCCCTGCTGGCCTAGGATCTGCCAGCCGGAGCCCTGCCAGCCATGGGGGCTGACTGCCTGAGCCCCACTGGCCTGGGGCCTGCCAGCCAGAGCCCTGCCAGCCATGGGGGCTGACTGCCTGAGCCCCGCTGGCCTAGGACCTGCCAGCCGGAGCCCTGCCAGCCATGGGGGCTGACTGCCTGAGCCCTGCTGGCCTAGGACCTGCCAGCCGGAGCCCTGCCAGCCATGGGGGCTGACTGCCTGAGCCCTGCTGGCCTAGGACCTGCCAGCCGGAGCCCTGCCAGCCATGGAGGCTAACTGCCTGAGCCCCGCTGGCCTGGGGGCTGACAGCCAGAGCCCTGCCAGCCATGGGGGCTGAATGCCTGAGCCCTGCTGGCCTAGGACCTGCCAGCCGGAGCCCTGCCAGCCATGGGGGTTGACTGCCTGAGCCCCGCTGGCCTGGGGGCTGACTGCCTGAGCCCCGCTGGCCTAGGACCTGACAGCCAGAGCCCTGCCAGCCATGGGGGCTGACTGCCAGAGCCCCGCTGGCCTGGGACCTGATAGCCAGAGCCCTGCCAGCCATGAGGCCTGCCATCCAGAGCCCTGCCAGCGATGGGGGCTGACGGCCTGAGCCCTGCTGGCTTGGGGCCTGCCAGCCAGAGCCCTGCCAGCCAGAGCCCTGCCAGCCATGGGGGCTGACTGCCTGAGCCCTGCTGGCCTGGGGGCTGACAGCCAGATCCCTGCCGCGCGGGAGGAGGAGGGTTTGAAGCTGAAGCGGAAGTCACAGAGTCTGTTAAAGTCACGGAATCTGTGACCTGCCGTGCTTGGGGCGGCAAAATACCTAGAGCCGCCCCTATCTGTATCTGACATTCTCACAGGTTCCCTGGGGAAAGAATTCACAGAGATGCTCCATGTACGGCAGCGCAATGAACTGTAGGCCAGGCACCCAGAAGGCTCTCATGAGGGAGTGCAATGCCAATGTGTACCCAGCAGCTCAAGTTTTGCTTTGTAGCGTGTCTGTTCTCGCTCGCTGCTAACTCTGCAGTGAAGATGGACCCAGAACCAAAGGTCCATGTGTGAACTCCTGAGGCACCTTGACGTTTGAGAAAACAGTCATGAGAACTAGTGAACAAGAGCAATGGTAGGAAAGACAGCCTGGAAACAAACTGCATCTTTATTTGTCTTGCAGTGGTGCCTAGAGGTCCCAGCTGAGATCCGGTGAGCCCCATGGTGCTAGGTGCTGTTCATATACACAGGAAGAGTCCCTGCCCCGAAGGGTTCACAATCTAACCAGACAGACAGGGGAGGAACCAGTATCCCCATTTCACAAATGGAAAACTAAGGCAGAGCACGGTACAAAGATTGTACAGGAAGTCTGTGGCAGAGCCAAGAACTGAAACCAAATCTCCCAAATCCCAGGCCAGTGCTTTAATCACAAGACCAACCTCTCTCTCTGTGTGGCCAGCTGCCAGGGGATGACTCGATTGGACTGTCACTAGCTCACTTGCAAAGAACAAGAAATTGGGCTTGTCCCTTTTTATTCCATTCTGAGCTATACAGGCCTAAAGGGTTTTTGAAAACTCCACTTATCTTTCCCCTCAGGCTATCACAACTATCCTGTTTGGTCATCCGTAATTTTGCTACATGCCACCTTAGCGGGTAGCAGAAATGGAGCAGGAGCCTTCTCAGATCTCAGTTCAAGGGGTGGGGCTTTGAATCATTAACAAAGATATCCTTCCTCCCAACTGTTGTGTTGTATTTACACCTGTGTAACTCAGAGTTACTGAACTCTCGGTCCCTTCTCAGTTGCTGAGGCTTCACATACTCAGAAGCAGAGATATCAGAATCTTGTCAGGAAAAATAAGATAGACAAGACCTGGATTTCTAAGCTAAACAACCAGCAAAATTTAAAAAAAAACCAAACTCTCAGGTCATCACCATTCTTTACACAGCTAAACACAAGAAACACAGCAGATTGTTTATTTGCAGCTCACCTGTAACCTGTTTCTCTGAGCACTATTGTGGTCCCTGTCCTACTTTTGAGTAGTATTTCTGAATGCAGGACAAAATCCTTCCAGAGGCCCAACATCTTAAAATTAACCACCCTGCCATGTTACAAGGGACACGTTGCCTTTGGAGCACTGACTGTGGAGAAGGCAACTCCCAATTCGAAGAAGGAAACTTGCATTTAAAGTTTTTCATGTTTCTGTCCTCACAGCCCCTCCTCTGTTGGTGAGATCACTTGCTGGTGTTGGTGGAAGAATTAATTTCATCTGAGGAAGATAAGCAGAGAAAATATGTATTCATTAGAGAGCTAATAACTAAAGAGCTGCTGTACATCCGTGTAGGTACACAGAGCCGTTCTCCCTGGCTCCCTCTCTGCATGTCTGCCAGGGAGCAGTCAGAGTTTGCAAACACACCAAACAACTGGTGTGAAATGTCTCAGCCAGCCCAACCAGTAACATCTGCTCTCCTGTGGTTCTTCGTGGATTCAAGGGAGGTGGCAAAGGGGCTGAGCTGAAGAGACAGTGGGGGAAAACTAGATGACAAGGGAAACAAAGTAGGTCAAACCTTCTGGGAGCTCAGAAACCTCCGGGGAGGAGAGAGAGAGATGGGTCTCTTGGGGAAGAGAGGCTGGGGCGACGGAAACCCCAAAGAAAGGAGAAAGGGAGTGGGGTCCTAGACAGGGCAAGGGTGAGCCTGCTGCCTGGCTCCTGGAGACTGGGCAATCTAATAGACTCAAATTCCTCTCTACTATGAATAAGCGAATAATACACATATTTGGTGGCCCAAGAGTGACCAGGTGTCCTGATTTTATAGGGACAGTCCTGATTTTTGTGTCTTTTTCTTCTATAGACTCCTATTACCCCCCTCCCCCCATCCCGATTTTTCACATTTGCTGTCTGGTCACTGAGGTGACCCAACATGGGCAGGTCTGGCAGGACCCTCCACAGAGCAGTCTTGGCACTGCAAGGGGTGAAATTGATGCCATTAGCCAGGATGGGAGGTGGGGAGGAGGTGTCATGTCGGATATCTCCAGTGAGCCAGGCTACCTGTCTCACTGCAGATTACCAGCGCTTAGCCCTATAGTTACCTCTGAATCTGGGGTGGGGGAGAGGAAGCGGCGTTAGTTTGGATACCTACCACAAAAGGCAACGTCATCGTAAATGTCAGTGTCCCTATGACAGAAAAGAACAAGGTACTGTGAGATTTATGGCCTTTGAACAGCTGTTTTGCTTCTCTCATTTTAAACCTGCTGTCTCTTAATTTCTTTGGGGGACCCCTGGTTCTTCATTGGCTGGCTCTTGTATTATGAAAAAGGTTAATTAAATTTCCTTATTCACTTTCTCCACACCTGTCACAATTTTACAGACCTCAATCATAATCCCCCCTTAGTCGTCTCTTTTCCAAGCGGAACAGTCCCAGTCTTTTAAAGCTCTCCTTGTACAGAAGCTGTTTCATACTCCTAATCATTTCTGTTGCCCTTTTCTGAACCTTTTCCAATTCCAATATATATTTTTTTGAGCTGTGGCGACCACATTTGCCATATTCAAGATGTGGGTAAACCATGGATTTATATAGAGGCAATATGATATTTTCTGTCTTATCTATCCCTTTCCTAATGATTCCCAACATTCTGTTCACTTTTTTGATGGCTGCTGCCCATTGAGTGGATGTTTTCAGAGAACTCTCCACAATGACTCCAAGATCTCTTTCCTGAGTGGTAAAAGCTAATTTAGACCCCATCATTGTATATGTATAGTTAGGATTATGCTTTTCATGTGCATTACTTCGTATTTATCAACAACGAATTTCATCTGCCATTTTGCTGCCCAGTCATCCCATTTTTGTGAGTTCCCTTTGTAACTCTTCAGTCTGCTTTGGACTTAACTATCTTGAGTAGTTTTGTATCATTTGAAAATTTTGCCACCTCACCGTTTACCCCTTTTTCCAGATCATTTATGAATCTGTTGACTAGGACTGGGCCCAGTACAGACCCCTGGGGGACACCACTATTTACCTCTCTCCATTCTGAAAACTGACCATTTATCTCTACCCTTTGTTTCCTATCTTTTAACCAGTTGCTGATCCAGGAGAGAACCTTCCCTCTTATCCCATCACTGCTTACTTTGCTTAAGAGCCTTTGGTGAGGGACCTTGTCAAAGGCTTTCTGAAAATCTAACTACACTATATCTACTGGATCACCCTTCTCCACATGCTTGTTGACTCCCTCGAATTCTAGTAGACTGATGAGGCATGATTTCCCTTTACAAAAACCATGTTGACTCATCCCCCAACAAATCATGTTCATCTATCTGATAATTCTGTTTTTTACTATAGCTTCAACAAATTTGCCTGGTACTGAAGTTAGGCTTATCGGCCTGTAATTGCCAGGATCGCCTCTGGAGCCTTTTTTAAAAATCAGCATTGCATTGTTTATCCTTCAGTCATCTGGTACAGAGGCTGATTTAAATGATAGGTTACATATCACAATTAGTAGTTCTACAATTTCACATTTGAGTTCCTTCAGAACTCTTGGGTGATACCACCTCATTTTGGTGACTTATTGCTGTTTATCAATTTGTTCCAAAATCTCCTCTATTGACAGGTCAATCTGGGACAGTTCCTCAGATTTGCTATTTAGAAGGAATGGCTCAGGTTTCGGACTTTCTCTCACATCCTGTGCAGTGAAGACTGATGCAAAAAATTCATTTCCCTTCTCTACAATAGCCTTGTCTTCCCTGAATGCTCCTTTAGCACCTTGATTGTCCCCACTGATTAGGTGGCAGACAATCCTGGTTCTGATGTTTTGCTGTTAGTTTTTATGTCTTTTTGTAGTTAATCTTAAAATTCTTTTCTGTCCTGCCTGATTATACTTTTATACTTAACATACCAGAGTTTACGTTCCTTTCTATTTTCCTCACTTGGATTTGACTTCCAATTTTTAAAGGATGCCTTTTTGCCTCTAACTGCCTGTTTTACCCAGCCGTTTAGCCATGCTGGCATTTTTTGGTCCTGTTACTGGTTTGTTGTTTTTTATTATTTGGGGTTTACATTTAGTTTGAGTTTCTATTATGGTGTTTTTAAAACATTTCATGCAGCTTCCAGGCATTTCACTCTCCTGACTGATCCTTTTAACGTCCATTTAACTATTGTCCATTGTCAGCTATTCTGGTTAATCTTTACAGCTTGAAAAAAAAAATTCTAACCAAAAGAAAACAAGAGAGAAATGTATCTGTACTCACAGCTGCAGCAGCACCACCCTGGGGACGTATCCATCTGGAACAGACAGGCGAAGGGACACATTTAATGGAAATGTAAATTCTCCCCCAGGCAGTGAAGGAATCAGGCCAGCAGACCTCTAGGGCCACAGTCCCAGCAGAATGTCCACTCTCAGAGTGGGCAGCCTAGTAGGGCAGGCCATGGATGCACAGAAATCAGTGCTGGAGCTGGAGACTGACATGGGCTGTATGGGGCTGGTGTAAGTGCCAGGCCCTAGATCTGTGTGTGCAAGGGAGGAGAGTAGTAGCCCTGCAAGCCTGCACCAAAACCAGGACTGGCCTAGAGAAGCTAAGCTGGATCCTCTGGCAGTGGCCAAAGGGAGCAGCACAGTGAGAGACACTTTGATCAAGGGAAGCCCCACTCAGCCTGCCCTGTTGGCTGGAATCTCCCTAGCAAAGTCTAGGAAGGGATGCCCCGCACTGAAGGAGATGGGAAGAGTCTGCCTCAGCTGGGGGTAGCCACGGGACCAAGAAGAAGGTCCGATGTGTGGCAGGGCCTTGACATCTGGTGGCTCTAAGGCCCATTTCCTCAGAATGTGCATGAGTGGAAATAGGGCTATTGTGAGCCGTGTGGCCAGGGGCAACGAGAACTCCGATAGACTGGCGTTTCGGAGATGCCCCCAGGATTCTAACCCACCTGAGCATCCCTTTCCCATCCTCCTCCAACCCACTCATCCCTTTCTCTTTTCCTTTCCCCAGGCTCCATCTCTCCATTCCCAGGATCTCCAGCCCACCAGCAGCTCCCCTCTTAAAGACACGTTGTGCACAGCATGGACGTTGGGCTCCAGCTCTTGGCTGTGCCGGGAATGAGATCAAAGATGTCCTCCTCCTCACTCAGACAAACACACATCCCACCAGGAAGCCCTGGAGCTCCTGTGATGTGCAGGCTGCAGCTGGCCCAGGAGAGATGCCAGACTATCTGCGGCCAAGGCCTCTAGCTGGTTTTCAGCAAATGCTGGGGCTGTGGGGAAGGAAAAGCAGGACACTGAGCTGAGATTTCTGGCCCCTAAACTTGGAAATGTTTGAGATCTAGGATAAAACTTGGGTCTGTCTCCCCAGTGGCAGATTTCACAGTCTCGTGGCATAGATTTTCCTTCAGTTCAAAATGCAGGTATGAAGCCAGGTGTTTTACTGCCAGGAGCTGCTGACAGAGCCATTAATAGCTCATCTCCATATCTGCCCAGCTGGCATGTATGCCACATTCACATACCCACCCCGCTCAGTGTGGGGCTGTCTCCTCTAGTGGTGGTGGGTCACAGGGAGAGGTTGATGCACTTCCTACAGCCATGGCTAACAGAGCTGGGTGTGTTAGTTCAGGTGCTGGCAGTGCAAGCTTTTTAGAGCCCTATATCCCGGGTCTGATCCCCGGTACCAGCAACCCGCCTGAGAAGCATGGCGTTACCCCGGTCACCGGAGCGCCTCAGACTTACACTTCCACTGGTTGTTGCGGCAGAGTATTCTCTCGGGACTCGTTAACTGAATGACATCCAGAATCTCTCCTCGTCTGAGCGGCAGATTCTTCCCTCCCCCTTTCTTCTCAGCCACGTTGGGATCGACCATCATTCGGGTTAGAGCGCGGATTTCCCCTTCGAACTGTAACGTGAGCAGGAAGAAGACACGCAGTAAATGGCTCCATGGCTGACAATGGCTTGAGGTGCCTGTCCGAGGTGAGTGCAGGCCAGACAGCTCTGTCATGGCAGCGTCATTCCTCGGGGCGTCACTCCCAGGAGGTCAGGTGGACTAGGAACTGTTTCCCCGGCCATGGTGACCTAGTTTAACATACAATCACTTTCCCTGTAGGTGGACGGAGTTGGGAGCACAGCGGCCCTGAAGGTGCCTCCATGCTTAGGCCAAGCTCTGTTTTACAGGTCCTTGTTTCTCACAACTGGCGCTAACCTTCATACCTGACAGCAGCGCACCCATCACTAGCATGTCACTCCCTGTACGCTCTGCAGGAACTGCCGACAGCCGCAGGGAGCAATCAGGGACGACACTCGTGGACGTTGTGTCTGGGGTAGGCCAAGAGCGGCACTGAACAGGGACTGCAGTTGGGATTTGAGTCCCCCACAAGTCCAGCTCACTTGGTCAGAGTACCAGAATGGACCAGCAGACTTCACATCAGCCATCACCTCATCTGAGAACGGGAGGGAATCCGCAGAGCGGCTGATGGAGAAACAACTTGGGCCCTGCGGTTACTGGTGCTCTCGAGCTACTGGGGAGCAGTGGGGAAAGTCCCTTCCTTTGGAGAATGGGTTGGCACTAAAAGTGCCGGGCTAAGCATCAGGAGACCTGGGCTCTAATCCTCACTCTACCAGGCTTGTTATCTCAGCCTTTCCGTGCCTGGTTCCCCACGGAGGAATGGCCCTAGAGCTGCTCAGAATGCTTTTCTTTTGAATTCATCGAACTCTAAACCTTTCACAGGAATGTGGCGATGTTGATGAAATTTCAGTGGGAATGGAGGCAGGTTTCTGAGGGAAGCCGGCCTGGTTTCCTATCAGCTCTTTCGCCTTCCCAGCCCCCTGACTGGGGGCAGCTATGGAGCTGGGACCCTGGAAGCCTCTGCTTGAGCTAGGATTCTTGGGGCTTCTAGGATGGCAACCAGGAGCCAAGGAAATATTTCACAAAGGTTGGAACATAACCTTGTTTTGATTTTTTCTAAGCAGCGTTGAAAATCCCAGTCCATGGGAAACTGACATTTCAAGATGTGGAACAATTCCTTTTTTAATTTTGGAATTTTCCCTGGCAGGGAATTCTGGGCTCTGACCCTGCTATGGATAACACTGCCCTACCTCATTGGGTAAATTCCTGAACTCGAGGCCTGGTCTCTGTTACGGGAATTTGTCCTTTTGCAACTGCATTGATGTAGTCCCTGGTCCAAACCTCTAAGATAGACGTCCTGCACTGGTGCAAAGTGGGGTGTAATTTGGTAACTTGCTTAATACCTGTCTTTGTTCTGACCTCATGCATCCATACTAGGGTTTTGCACACAGCCCCACTCACCCCCTCCCATGTCCTTTCTTGCCCCTGTCATCTCCTCCCATCTCCCTGCTCACCTCCGTGATCCCCTCCCACATCCCTGCTTGCCCCCTTCATGCCCTCCCCATGACCCCGCTCACCCCTGTCGTCCTCTCCCACATCCCCGCTCACCCCGTCATCCCCTCCCACGTCCCTGCTCGCCCCCTTCACCCCCTCTCCACGTTCCCGCTCAAACTCGTCATCCCTTCTCCACATCCCCGCTCGCCCCCCCATAGCCCTTCCCACGTCCTGCTCACCCCCGTCATCCCCTCCCACGTCCCTGCTTGCCCCCTTCACCCCCTCCCCACGTTCCCACTCAAACGCGTCATCCCTTCCCCACATCCCCGCTCGCCCCTGTAGTCCCCTCCCACGTCCCTGCGCAGCCGTCATCCCCTCCCATGTCCCCGCTCAAACCTGTTATCCCCTCCCCACAAACCCGCTCACCCCCTTCATCCCCTTCCACGTCCCCACTCACCCCCGTTGTCCCCTTCCACGTCCCCGCTCACCCTTCATCCCCTCCTACATCCCTGCTTGCTCGTCATCCCCTCAGATGTCTCCACTCACCGTGTCATCCCCTTTCCATGGCCCTACTCACCCCTGTCATCCCCTCCCATGTGCCTGCTCGCCCCTGTCATCCCCTCCCCCGTGCCAACTCACCCCCGGTCATCCTCTCTCATGTCCCCTCTCCCTCCCATTGTCCCCTCCCCACATATCCGCTCGACCCGTCGTCCCATCCCACCTCCCCACTCACCCATGTTCTCGCTCATCCCCATCATCCCCTCCCATGCCCCTCTTGCCCCCTTCTCTCTTCATCTCCCTTCCCCCAGCCTCCTCCCAGATCGTGGCCCATTTCCCCCATATCCTACCATTACCATGCTCTCTCCACAGCCCCATACTCCTGCTCACAGCTCTGCTCCCCCTTGCACCCTGACACAGCCTCATTCCCCAGCAACTCCTCCTCCATGCCACGGCCCACTATCCCAGTCCGCTTTCACACGTTGACCCCAGGAAGCAGACAGGGGATGTGGGAGGAAGCAGCGTTGCATGGTGCGAGGGCATGTTGAAGACTGTAGCATGGGAGAAGGCTGGGGGGGCAGAGCATCTGTGGAGACAAAGAAGATCTGCAGGGGATGAGGCGGAGGAATGGCTGCGCTGACAGGAAAAGACCCAAATCAGCCATGGCTCTGATAGAGGGAAAGGATGGCCCAGTGATTTGGGCGCTAGCTTAGGAAGCAGAAGGCCTCGCTGCAGTTCCTGCTGGGGGCCCTTGGGCAAGCCTCTCTGTGCTCAGCTCCTCATCGGCAACCTGAGGCTAGCAGCACTGTGCATGCGGGGAGGTTATGGGGATACACATGTTAAAGACTAGGAGGTGCTCATATAGCATCAGAGACTGGAAGGCCAGGACGGCTCTCTAAGATCAGCCCTCAGCTCCTGCATGGCACTGGCCAGAGACCGGCTTTGCTGTAGTGGAGCCAGATCACACCAGAATGGTGGACCAGCACTTTGGCTGCATGGAGGAGCCGGTTTGGTGTCAGAAGGGCATCCTCTGCAGAGCACGACCTTGCGAGGACGGGCGGGGGTGTCACGCTGGTGGGGGTGTTCTGGCAGATAGCTTCACCACTGAGAACCTAACCCACTTATTTCTTCCCTGAGCCTATCACTTCTGATTGAGCTAGGGCAGATCTTGTAGTGGGGGACCTAAGACGGTTAAGTCTAAGCTAAGAAAGAGTTTGGTCTGGGTTTCTGTTGAGTGTTGGTTTATAGAGGAGAGCTCTCTCTAGCTTTGTATGAAATCCCTGTCACAGAGGGCAGCAAGAGGGGAATGAATGACTGACTGCACCTCATGGGGGGACTGCTAGGAAAAAGGGCCATTGCTGCTCACCTTGAATTTCTTCCGAAATTCCTTGTCCGCCTGCTCTTCTTTCTTGCACTGTTTGAGATTCTTCACATGTTTCCCGCTTAGCTCTGAAATCTGGGATTTTCTGCAGAGCCAGGAGAAGTCACGATGATCTTCTGGAATGTTCAGGAGACCCAGCGTTTTCCACCCCTGCCTCCCATTAAATCATCCATGGCAAGAACACCGCAGCCCATTTCCACAGCCCACTACAGCCCAGGGTCTCCAGCCGTCCAGGGCTTTGGGGCTGCCTTCCAAACCAGCAGAGAAGTTAAACTTTTTGGGCCAGATTCTCCACTTGGTTCTGTGTCAGCTTTACGCTAGTGCAATGGAGCACAGAATCAGCGCCTTTGGGTTCAAGTCCATCAGGCCTCACTCACCCCTGCCCTGCTATGTGTTCAGGTATTTACTCTGGCACAGAGCCAGAGTGAAACATCCCAGGCCTGTTTTGCACTCCCGTGCTCTGGTGTAAATGACTGTGCAAGAGGCAGGGCTATAGTGAATCAAGCCCGTAGATGGCCTGGAGAATCATTCCGCACCGATCCCTGTTCTAAGCTAAGATAAATTCCATGCAAAGAACCACAGCAAACCCTGGCTTTAATGCAGAGTGAAGGTAAAGAAACTACAAGTGGAAATTCCAAACTTTGCCTCAGTTTTTAATAAGACTAGTGAGGAGTTTAGCAATGATGGAGGGATGATAAGCAGGAATGTGGATATGGAGGTGGATATTACCGCAACTGAGGTAGAGGTCAAACTTGAACAGCTTGATGGGACAAAATCAGAGTGCCCGGACAATCTCCATCCGAGGATATTAAAGGAACTGGCGTGTGAAATTGCGAGCCCGTTAGCGAGAATTTTTAAGCAATCGATAAACTCGGGGGTTGTGCCGTACGACTGGAGGATTGCTAACGTAGTCCCTATTTTTAAGAAAGGGAATAAAAGTGATCCAGGTAATTATAGGAATGTTAGCTTGACATCTGTAGTATGTAAGGTCTTGGAAAAAATTTTAAGGGAGAAAGTAGTCAAGGACATAGAGGTCAATGGTAACTGGGATGAATTGCAACATGGATTTACTAAAGGTAGATCGAGCCAAACCAATCTGATCTCCTTCTTTGAGAAGGTGACGGATTACTTAGATAAAGGAAATGCGGTAGATCTAATTTACCTCAATTTCAGTAAGGCGTTTGACACGGTTCCGCATGGGGAACTGTTAGTTAAATTGGAAAAGATGGGGATGAATATGAAAGTTGTAAGGTGGATAAGGAACTGGTTAAAGGGCAGACTCCAGCGGGTCGTATTGAAGGGTGAACTGTCAGGCTGGAAGGAGGTGACTAGTGGAGTCCCTCAAGGATCGGTTTTGGGACCGATCTTATTTAACCTTTTTATTACTGACCTTGGCACAAAGAGCGGGAATGTGCTAATAAAGTTCGTGGATGACACAAAGTTGGGGGGTATTGCTAACACGGAGAAGGACAGGGATACTATTCAGGAAGATCTGGACCACCTTGTAAACTGGAGTAAGAGTAATAGGATGAAATACAATAGTGAAAAGTGCAAGGTCATGCACTTAGGGATTAATAATAAGAATTTTAGATATATGTTGGGGACGCATCAGTTGGAAGCGATGGAGGAGGAGAAGGACCTTGGGGTATTGGTCGATAGCAGGATGACTATGAGCCGCCAATGTGATACGGCTGTTAAAAAAGCAAATGCGATTTTAGGATGCATTAGGCGAGGTATTTCCAGCAAGGATAAGGAGGTGTTAGTACCGTTATATAAGGCGCTGGTGAGACCCCATCTGGAATATTGTGTGCAGTTCTGGTGTCCCATGTTCAAGAAGGATGAATTCAAACTGGAATAGGTCCAGAGACGGGCTACTAGGATGATCCGAGGAATGGAAAAACTGCCTTATGAAAGGAGACTCAAAGAGCTTGGCTTGTTTAGCCTGGCCAAAAGAAGGCTGCGGGGGGATATGCTTGCTCTATATAAATATATCAGGGGGGTTAATGTTAGGGAGGGAGAGGAATTATTTAAGTTTAGTTCTAACGTAGGCACGAGGACGAATGGGTACAAACTGGATATTAGGATGTTTAGACTTGAAATTAGACGAAGGTTTCTAACCATTAGGGGAGTGAAGTTTTGGAACAGCCTTCCGAGGGAAGTAGTGGGGGCAAAAGACTTATCTGGCTTCAAGACTAAGCTTGATAAGTATATGGAGGGGATGTTATGATAGGATAGTTTAATTTGGGCAATTGATCTTGGATTATCACCAGATAAGTCTGCTCAATGGTCTGCGGGGAGCTGTTGGATGGGATGGGAACTGAGTTACTGCAGAGAATTCCTTCTTGGGTGCTGGCTGGTGAGTCTTGCCCACATGCTCAGGGTTTAGCTGATCGCCATATTTGGGGTTAGGAAGGAATTTTCCTCCAGGGCGGATTGGCAGGGGCCCTGGAGGTTTTTCGCCTTCCTCTGCAGCGTGGGGCATGGGTCGCTTGCTGGTGGATTCTCTGCAGTTTGAGGTCTTCAAACCAGTTTTGAGGATTTCAATAACTCAGTCCTGGATTAGGGGTTGTATAAAAGTGGATGGGTAGGGTTCTGTCGCCTGCCTTGTGCAGGAGGTTAGACTAGATCATCATATTGGTCCCTTCTGACCTATGAGTCTATGAGGTGAAAGCTCAATTCCTGTCTTTAACTCTGCCCATGTGGGGGCCTTTTGTTCAAAGTTGAGCTGCAAAGTCAAATGTGGGGTTATAACCATCAGACTTTTTTCTTATATTAGAGCTACCAGGCTCTCACTTCCATCTGGATAATAAGGACTTGGAGAACCAATCCCCCACCAGAACCCTGAGGCCCAGACTGAGCCAGCAACCCCATGGGCTTTGAGCAGGGGGTTGGACTAGACCTCCTGAGGTCTCTTCCAACCCTAATATTCTATGATTCTGTGGGAAAAGCAGGTCAGGATTTTTTCATCCAAATAGCGGGAAATGCAGCTTTTTGGTCATTCAAAATTTTCAGTGGGAAAATTTCAATTTTGCTGAATTCTTAATTTTCCATCAGAAAAACAAAGTATTTCATTTTGGGTAGGGCCGAAACATTTGGGTTTGTTGAATTTAAATACAGCCAAACGCACAGTTATACATAGGGTCCTACCAAATTCATGGCTGAGTTTACCAAGCAGAAGTCATGTTACTTCCATGCAGTTACCTTTATCAGCCAACAGGGCCAGCTCCAGCTTTTTTGCTGCCCCAAGCGGGGAAGTGGGGAAAATAACAAAATGATAAAGCCGATTGGTGGCACTTCGGCGGCAGGTCTGTCGCTCCCTCTCTTCCTCTTCGGTGGCACTTTGGCAGCAGCTCAAAGAGGAAGAGAGAGACTGAGGGACTCATCACTGAAGACTTGGAGGTGCTGCCCCTTTCCATTCGCATCCCCAAGCATCTGCTTCCTCGGGGCGGCTCTAGGCACCAGCAAAGCAAGCATGTGCTTGGGGCAGCCCATTTGCAGGGGCGGCAGGGATCCAGCATAGGAACTGAGAACCAACAGGGGGCCCTGGGAGCTGTAGTCCCTTGGTTAGCTCCCTGCCTATAGAGCCAGCCCTGGAGCAGGGAAAGAACTACATTTCCCAGCATTCCCTTGGTCACTACCAAGAGGAGGGAGTGAGGAAGCTGAGACCTCGTGCTGCAGCCTGCTGTGAATGGAGAGCTGTGCTGTGAATGAAGGGTAGGGATACCATATGTTAACATTCAAAAAATAGGACACTCCACGGGGAGGGAGGGTAGCTCCAACCTGCCACCATCCACTCCCTCCGACTGCCCCCCACAAAAACCCCAACCCGTCCAACCCCCCCTGCTCCCTGTCCCCTGATCACCCCCTCCTGGGACCCCTGCCCCTAACTGCCCCCCAAGAACCCACCCTCTATCTAAGCACTGCTGGTCCTTGTCCTCAACTGCCCCCTCCTGGGACCCCTGCCCCTAACTGCCCTCCAGGACCCCACCCCCTATCTAAGCACTGCTGGTCCTTGTCCCTGATTGCCTCCTCCTGGGACCCCTGCCCCTAACTGCCCCTTGGGACCCCACCCCCTACCTGTCCCCTGACAAACTACTGGGACTCCCATGCCTATCCAACTGCTGCCTGTCCCCTGACTGCCCCCCTGAATCCCTGATCCATCTAACCCCCCCTTCTCCCTGCCCCTGACTGCCCCATGAACCTCTGCCCCATCCAACCCCCTGTGCTCCCTGTCCCTTGACTGCCCCCCCTGGAACCACCTACCCCTTCTCCAATCCCCCAGCCCCCTTACCGTGCCTCTCAGACCAGCACGTCTGGCTCCGTGCAGCGACAGACATGCTGCTGCATATGTGCTGCCGTGCTCCCCCACGGAGCCACAGCCCCCCCCAGCATCTGCCTTCCAGATTTGAACACTCAAAATTCAGGAGTTACTCAAGCTCAGTTTGGGCTGCTGTTACTTCATTTCTCCCAAATCAAATATACTGATCCACTGTAACTTGCTGTAGAAAAAGTAGGATAAAATTGAGCAAGAAATGCTCCCCAGTGGTTATTAGGACTGGAATTGCTAGTTTCAACAGCCATTGCCTTTTCTTTGTCTATTTGTTTGTTTATTACTGACCTTGGCACGAAAAGCCATGAATGTGCTAATAAAGTTTGCAGATGACACAAGGCTGGGAGGTATTGCTAACACAGAGAAGGACCGGGGTATCATACAGGAAGATCTGGATGACCTTGTAAACTGGAGTAATAGTAATAGGATGAAATTTAATAGTGAAAAGTGCAAGGTCATGCACTTAGGGATTAATAACAAGAATTTTAGTTATAAATTGGGGACACATCAGTTGGAAGTAACGGAGGAGGAGAAGGACCTCGGAGTATTGGTTGATCACAGGATGGCTATGAGCCGCCAATGTGATATGGCCGTTAAAAAAGCTAATGCAGTTTTAGAATGCATCAGGCGAGGATTTCCAGCAAAGATAAGGAGGTGTTAGTACCATTATACAAGGCACTGGTGAGACCTCATCTGGAATACTGTGTTCAGTTCTGGTCTCCTATGTTTAAGAAGGATGAATTCAAACTGGAACAGGTTCAGAGACGGGCTACTAGGATGATTCAAGGAAAGGAAAACCTGTCTTATGAAAGGAGACTCAAAGAGTTTGGCTTGTTTAGCCTAACCAAAAGAAGGCTGAGGGGGGATATGATTGCTCTTTACAAATATATCAGAGGGATTAATATTAGGGAGGGAGAGGAATTATTTAAACTTAGTACCAAAATGGACACAAGAACAAATGGATATAAACTGGACACTAGGAAGTTTAGACTTGAAATTAGACAAAGGTTTCTAACCATTAGAGGAGTGAAGTTCTGGAACAGCCTTCCAAGGGGAGTAGTGGGGGCAAAAGACATATATGGCTTTAAGACTAAGCTTGATAAGTTTAAGGAAGGGATGGTATGATGGGATAGCCTAATTTTGACAATTAATTTGGCAATTGATCTTTGATTATCAGCAGGTAAGTATGCCCAGTGGTCTGTGATGGGATGTTAGATGGGATGGGAACTGAGTTACTATAGAGAATTCTTTCCTGGGTGCTGGCTGGTGAGTCTTGCCCACATGCTCAGGGTTTAGCTGATCGCCATATTTGGGGTCGGGAAGGAATTTTCCTCCAGGGCAGATTGGCAGAGGCTCTGGAGGTTTTTCGCCTTCCTCTGCAGCGTGGGGCATGGGTCACTTGCTGGAGGATTCTCTGCAGCTTGAGGTCTTCAAACCACAATTTGAAGACTTCAGTAACTCAGACATAGGTTAGGGGTTGGTTATAGAAGTGGATGGGTGAGATTGTGTGGCCTGCACTGTGCAGGAGGTCAGACTAGATGATCATAATGGTCTCTTTTGACCTTAAAGTCTATGAGTCTATGACAGTGATATTGCATTGGCAAATTCCCCATAGAAAGAAAGAGTGGAACAAAAGAATAATAAAGGCACCTCAACTTTTCCTCATTTATGGAGGACAGTCTTATAATATGCATCCAGACATCCTCCAATCACACAAGCTGAAAACTGTTCCACTTTACTGCAGTTCTGTAACCATATGGGAACCAGTCCTGTCTGTGTTCTGTGCACATCCAAAATTCCTGCTGAATGACCCACTCTGGGAGCGAGTTACCATTGACCCAGGGCTGCGGCAGAAGGAGGGTGCAGGTGGTGAAGGAGCGGGGGAGAGCCCAGGTCTGGGGCATCAGGAGGTGTGGGGGGGGCAATGGTGGGGGGGAAAGGCGGTGGGGGGGGGAGAGCCTAGGGCTGGGGCAGCAGGGGGGTGCAGCAAGGAGCCCAGAGCTGGGATGGGGGTCAGCCAAAATTTTTTTTGCTTGGGGCGGCAAAAAACCTAGAGCCGGCCCTGTGCTTCCTTTGCTGCTGCCTGGAACCGGCCCTGTCAACCAAACAGTGCTTCCCTTCTGCCTGCCCAGATTGGCCCAGGGGACTGGGAACGGCACCAGCACACACATAGGCATATGAACAGGGACTGATCCAGCGCCCCTAGGGACAAAAAAGGGCATTGAGCACAGAGCCCTAGTAAGAGAAGTTTGTGTTGATCCCATGAGTGGGGAGCTCAGTCTTCTGTCCTGTTTTAGGCCAGCTGGAAATTTCTACTCAGAGCCACGTGTACTCTGCAGTTCCACGGCTGTGCAGTTTAGGCCTGGTTGACACCCAAAAATGAGACCCACCTAGCGACATCGCTCAGGGCTGTGAAAAATTTCAAACCCTGTGAGACGTGGCTGCATCAACCTAACCCCAGCTATAAATGCAGCAAGATCAACAGAAGTGTCTACCAACCCCGCTACTGCTTCTTGGAGAGGAGGATGAACTGCCCTGACAGGAAAACCCCTTCTGCTGCCGTGGGCCCTGGCCGTAGGGTGAGATCCATGCTGAAAAAGAGAGAACTTGGGAAATGTGCCCTGACCGTGCTGGCTGCCTGAGGCTGTTACGGGGCCTCTCTGCCGGTCCCCAGAGCAGAGGCGCTGTTGGAGCCCTCGCTAGGCAGCTGTGACTCATGCTACAGCCGCAGGCTTATAGCTCTCAGTCCCCCGGGGAGCAGTTAAAACAGTGGCCCTTGCGGAAGCACAGCGAATGCCCTAGGCGGTTCGATTCCCAATGTTTAGGCATGTGGGTAGCATTGAATTAATAAATCCGTTGATTACCTGCCCTCAGCGGTCGGCGGGGGAAATCTGTCAGGGGTCAGCTTGGCACCTGCACAAACAAACGGGGCATGGAAAAGTCAGTGAGGCTGGTGTGGCAAAGCCACATGCTAAGATGAGCTCAAAGGGGTGGCTGGCGGGAATGCTTTGCCAGCATCGGAGGTGGAGACTGGGTCCCATCCAGCCCTCTGAGCCTGTCCCCCAGGGCTCTTCCTTGTCTCTGTGCCAAATGATGGGGCTTCTGGTATGGAGATGACGCAGCAGCGAGACCCATCTCGCTGTCAGGAAGGCTTTCCTGATGTGCAGCTTACATTTTACCCTGTCCCTCTCCCCCTTGCAGGGGGCATCCTGGACTGGCAGGAGGGCACTGACTGCCCTAGTACGTTCTTCCTTCTATGATGTTGTCCTCTGCAAATACCTGGAAACCATTCTCACGTCGCTCCTTTGCTGTTGCTTAGCCCGTCTTTAGGAAGGGTCAGTAATCGGTCTCTCCAGCCCCTTCACTTTGGCCCTAACCCTCCCACTCGAATTGATCTACATCTTTCTGATACTGATGTGGCTGGAACTCAGAACTCCAGCCAGCGTTTACCCAGAATCCCATCACCTCACCATAGTAACACTGTAACCCCGCTAGACAACACTGTTGGTCATCCGCGTGCTGACTGTGCATTCACTCGCTCTCCTAGCCTCTGCAGAGACCGAGGGCTTCACTGCAGGGGTTCACAGGGCCACCTTGGGGCTTTGCAGATTTTGAGTGTTCAACCAAGAAGGGGAATTTTCAAAGCAGAGGTGGATGGTGCTTTGGCTTTAAAAATCTGCTCTTAGCACTGGGTGCCCAAGCTGACTCGGGATTCAGCTAGACCCCTAGCCCCTGAGGTTTCCAACCTCACTGCTAGAGGGCGCTGTGCTCTCCAGGTGCAGCTGTTATCCTTGGGTACAAGGAAAAGGATTTTGGGTAACCCAAGGTGTGTATCTCTTTAGACCACTCCATCCCTGTGTGTGGACATTCTGACTCTGGTATAAGCAGTTATTTTATGTCTCTTGGGAGGGGATTAAGCTAAACAGAAAACACCACTGTTATACTGGACTAAGAGGGTCCCCTTGGGGGGTTACACTGTCTGATAAAACTTTGCCACATAGCCAAGGCCTAGATGTCATTGCCTTCCGCATCCACCACAAGCCCTCAATCCGCTCCAGCCACCTGCTCATGGGCACCTGTGGCTGCTGGGACAGTACCACGACCTCTCTGGTGCCTGACCTCCTAGAAGTGGACGGGGGCAGGCACCTTAGTGCCAGTCTCTGACAGTGCTAACACAGCCCCTTTTCCCCACGCTGCTAGCAGGCTGCAGTTTCTATTCGCTCTGACTTGAGTTCTCAAAAGCTCGGCCAGGTGCTATTCGGGCCCCCACTCAGAGGCATCACAGCGTTGGTGTTTGGCCACATTCAAGCTGTCTGAGCACCAGAGGTGCAGCATCTCCCCGGGTCTCTGGTGCACACAGGGAGCAGGGCAGGAGCGGGGGTCACTTTTCAGAGTGGAGCTGCACACTACGCTCGTAGTGAACGGTGGGTTCCTCTGAGCTCTGCTCTGAACAGCTCTAGTGGGCAGCGGCCACATTTTTATTTGGCGTGCTGGCTACACACTCCATAATCCCTGCTCCAGTCTGGGGCACGTACCTGTTCCAGAGCGGGGACTTGCTGGGAGCCGAGAAGCAGGTGACAACAGACATCCTTTCCCTTTGCCAATTGGCCCAAGTGCTTCCACATCATCATATATCTGCTCTTGGTCACTGGGGCAGCAGAGAAAATGGGATTAGGGAGCTGAGTGTGGCAGGAGTGATTGCCGCGCGAGAGCTGAGTTTAACAGACTGTCACAAACATCACCACTGCAAGAGGGTGGATGAGGTGCAAGGGGCAGGAGGCCAAAATGTGCCTGGGGCTGGCAGTGGGCTGCAGCAGGGATAGGAACATGTGACTCTGTTAGGCACCAAAAGGAGTGAGGCTTGGAGCTGGAGGCTGTGTCATCATTTTGCAGAGTGCTCTGCAAGGGCCTGCAATGCTGCGCCTCCCTTCTAGCAATGAAACACAGCAGGGTGTATGCTGGACAGCAATCGGTGCCTGAGCTGCAGAGGGAGACCAGCGCCAGAGCTTTCAAAATTATCTGGTGCCCAGTGACTAAGTCTCCCACAGGAGACACCTCAGGCGGCGGCTGCTCTCGGAGCACTCCCATTTATTCCATTTGGAGATCAGGGTGCTCAGCACCACGGAAGAATCACACCCCAGAGGTCTGATTCTCCTCTGCCCTGCAGCTTGTGCACCATTTAATCTAGTGCACGGTGGCTGGGAAACACCCTCATATCAGAATGGCGGCACTGAGCACTGGAGTGACTGACTGCCAAACGGGGAATCCAGCCGGAGGGGTCTCACATCAGGCACCCAGAAACTGCAGCACCCAAAAACTGGGGCCACTTCTGAAAATGCTGGACTGTATCCTCAGCTCTGGCCCTTGGTCGCAGCAGCCCATCCTGTAGCTGGAGGTGCAAAGCAAGAATAAGAAAGAATTACCATCTCAGTCCTTCCCCCGCCGAACTCGGGACACGAGCAGACGGAGCAGCTTGAGATGAAGGTCGGTCTGGGGAAGACGCAGCAGAATTTGGCTTCAGGTGACCTATAGCAAAGGTTGTGGGGACAGGGATGGGTAGACGGAAAAGCCAGTTCACTGATGGCTTCAAGCCAGTTTCCTGGGTTTGACAGAGCAATGCAAACCTCCACCCCCACCAAGAAACTCTGTTTAGAGTCCAGATCTGCCCCCGCCCATTCTGAATGCAGGGGCATGCCGCCTTCCCCACTGCAGAGGCTGTGCCCAAACCAGCCCGCTAGGGAAGGCACAGTCCTGGACCATGGAGCATGACCGGGGCAGTGCGCCGGTCTTTTAATAATGCTGCATCACTGGTCACCTTGCTCTTTCCAAAAGGCTCCCATTAAAAGGCTGCTCCCACCCCATCACTGCTCCCAGGAATTCCAGTCAGCCAAGTCCACCCCTTTGGTGGATCACAAGGACTTTCACTGGCTCAAAACAATGCACACAAATCTCAGCACAGCGAGGGGCTCCCAAGTGAAAAGCTACCCCCAGTCCACTCGTTCCATCTTGGGTTCAGTAGCCAAGTCATTGCAGCTGCAGCCGCTGCCCGATGACATGTCTTTATACAGCATTGCCAGGCCCAAGCAATGAAAACCCAGGAATCAGGGCCCCCAAAATCTCGAGATTGGCTTAAAAATCACGAGAGGTTTTTTAATACTAATACATCTGGGGCTCTTTTTGTTCCTGGCTGTTGCTCTTTTAAGTCACTCTCTGGCCATGTTTTCAAGCTTTCCTCAAAAACCAGTGAGGCTAGAAAGTTACTTTTTTTTAAATGCAAGCGGATCCCATGACTCATGAGCTGGGGCTTTACGAAGTGCACTAAATATCTCCCCACTAGTGTGATAAAATTGTGACCATTCATAGATTCATAGACACTAGGACTGGAAGGGACCTCGAGAGGTCATTGAGTCCAGTCCCCTGCCCTCATGGCAGGACCAAATACTGTCTAGACCATCCCTAATAGACATTTATCTAACCTACTCTTAAATATCTCCAGAGATGGAGATTCCACAACTTCCCTAGGCAATCTATTCCAGTGTTTAACTACCCTGACAGTTAGAAACTTTTTCCTAATGTCCAACCTAAATCTCCCTTGCTGCAGTTTAAGCCCATTGCTTCTTGTTCTATCATTGGAGGCTAAGGTGAACAAGTTTTCTCCCTCCTCCTGATGACACCCTTTTAGATACCTGAAAACTGCTATCATGTCCTCTCTCAGTCTTCTCTTTTCCAAACTAAACAAACCCAATTCCTTCAGCCTTCCTTCATAGGTCATGTTCTCAAGACCTTTAATCATTCTTGTTGCTCTTCTCTGGACCCTCTCCAATTTCTCCACATCTTTCTTGAAATGCGGTGCCCAGAACTGGACACAATACTCCAGCTGAGGCCTGACCAGCGCTGAGTAAAGCGGAAGAATGACTTCTCGTGTCTTGTTTACAACACACCTGTTAATGCATCCCAGAATCACGTTTGCTTTTTTTGCAACAGTATCACACTGTTGACTCATATTAAGCTTGTGGTCTGCTATGACCCCTAGATCTCTTTCTGCCATACTCCTTCCTAGACAGTCTCTTCCCATTCTGTATGTGTGAAACTGATTGTTCCTTCCTAAGTGGAGCACTTTGCATTTATCTTTATTGAACTTCACCCTGTTTACCTCGGACCATTTCTCCAATTTGTCCAGATCATTTTGAATTTTGACCCTGTCCTCCAAAGCAGTTGCAATCCCTCCCAGTTTGGTATCGTCCGCAAACTTAATAAGCGTACTTTCTATGCCAACATCTAAATCGTTGATGAAGATATTGAACAGAACCAGTCCCAAAACAGACCCCTGCGGAACCCCACTTGTTATACCTTTCCAGCAGGATTGGGAGCCATTAACAACTACTCTCTGAGTACGGTTATCCAGCCAGTTATGCACCCACCTTATAGTAGCCCCATCTAAATTGTACTTTCCTAGTTTATCTATAAGAATATCATGCGAGACCATATCAAATGCCTTACTAAAGACTAGGTATATCACATCCAATGCTTCTCCCTTATCCACAAGGCTCGTTATCCTATCAAAGAACGCTATCAGATTAGTTTGACACGATTTGTTCTTTACAAATCCATGCTGGCTATTCCCTATCACCTTACCACCTTCCAAGTGTTTGCAGATGATTTCTTTAATTACCTGCTCCATTATCTTCCCTGGCACAGAAGTTAAACTAACTGGTCTGTAGTTTCCTGGGTTGTTTTTATTTCCCTTTTTATAGATGGGCACTATATTTGCCCCCTTCCAGTCTTCTGGAATATCCCTAGTCTGCCATGATTTCCCAAAGATAATAGCTAGAGGCTCAGACACCTCTTCTATTAACTCCTTGAGTATTCTAGGATGTATTTCATTAGGCCCTGGTGACTTGCAGGCATCTAACTTTTCTAAGTGATTTTTTACTTGCTCTTTTTTTATTTTATCTTCTAAACCTGTGTTCCAGTCCTTCAAGGTGAAAGAGCCTACAACAGAGAGAGCTAAAATGACAACACACATCACCCGCCTCAGCCCATCTCATTCCATTTTAGCTTCATTCCATTGTCCAGAAATGGATCCTCCCCAGGCCCAGCTCCCAAATGCCACTGGACTGACCCCCTTCCTATAGCCAGCGCCAGACCCTCACATACCTGGGGCCCCAGCTCCCAGCCCGGCCACTGAGGGCCAGTGTCTGACGCCCCCTGGTGGCTGCCCAGAGGACAGTAGCACTGCTGTTTGAAATGCCTTTGCTGAAGCATGGAGCCAGAAAGGCTGGGACAATTTGAGTGATTTTAGACCCCCAAGTAAAGAAGAAATCAGCTTCCAGCCTGAAGACCTCATGAAGGCAGAGAGGGCTGGACTTGCTGTGAGGAAGCTTGAGTGATCGGAAATAAATCCAGTTCCCTTAGAGGGCAAGCCAGGCATTTCTTCAGCCTATGAAGTTGCAAGTGAACTGGACAAGGGAGCTCCTTAGTAAGGATTGCTGTGAACAGACTGCTCCCGTATTTACCCGCATCTCATGCTGCCTGGGGCACAGCAGCAGGCGGTTGCAGAGCCCCTGGAAGCACAGGAACGTGCTGTATGAGTGCACTTAACCCAAGAGGTCAGGGACACGCCGAACCCAGGGATCAGCTCACAGGCATGTCTGGCCATTACATGGTGAACTGACACAAGATAACATGGCACTGGACACAAGGGATGCAGTTGCCAGGGCTCGGATGTGAGCAGAGGCCAAGCTAGATTCGCTACATTATAGATTTGTGTCTGAAAAATGAATTTAACCCAAACGAGGCAAAACCCGTAATGGGGGGGAAGGGGACACTACACAGAAAAGAAAAGACAAACAGCAGGAAAAGAGGACAATGCAGAAACTCTTGTGTACTCAGATTACTGTGTATCGTTGTGGAATAGCCAGCGCGTGAGGGTTGAGAGACGTGTCCAGAAATGGGGATAAACCATTTTACGAAAGCCTGCTGACTGCACAGGGGGCAAAACAAGGTCCATTTGGATGAAGGCAAAAGAGGCCAGCACACCTGACGTGTCCATAGTCCGTATTATCGGTGCAGATAGAACACCAGGAAAACAGCTAAGCGTGGGTCCTGGCAAGTAGCCAAGCAAGGCAATTCTGTCTCAGAAAGGACTGTCACGTGACCTAATAGCTGCACCAATTACTGACAAGAGGGAAAACCCAGCTTTGCAACAGTGCGAAGTCAAACGAAGGTTATGTGATGATTCTTATCACTGAGCGTACATGTAAGAATTACAATTACGGCTTAACTTTGAAGTGGTAAAAGGGTAACAGAAACCGCTTGGTTCAACTGAAACCTGTAAGGAAAAGATTCTAATTACAGCAAATGGGGAGCCTGTCTGCAAGACATCTCACAGTGAAGATGCACCAGGGATGCACTACAGCTGATGCAGGAGAAAAGCGTGGCCGACACTGAGATTATAGAAGGGAGTTGGGCTCTTGCCTGATGATCAGGATGGCTCAGTGTTATGGGGTACCCCCCTTTACCACTCATAAGAACAGGGTTTGAGTCCCTGCTCCCCCACATGGGGATGGGTCCTTGCATAAGTCTCTCTCTTTGCTTGTCTTCCCCATCTGTACAAGGGCTATAACCGCACTGCCCTACCCCAGGGGATGTAGCAAGCTTAAAAATACGAATGACTGTGATATGCTCAGATGTTACAGCAGTGGAGGCCAGAAGTACCTGACACCAGCAAAATGCTGTTTGGAGGAGGGTCCCAAGTCAGGGGTGCCAGAATTGGGAGGTTGGAGGGCTATGCCTGTCTGCTTTTTAACATGCTTGTAGCATGCTGCCTTGGGCAGGTGTGGAGTGGCAGCAAGAGAGCTGAGAAGCTGGGCGGCACACTTTGGGAGGTGGAGACACAGGCCAGGGTCTGCTCTCGGGCATCCCAGTCCCCTGCCCTGCACAGGTAGAGCTTTCAGAGCTCCCCACAGCAGCTCGATTCCCTGGGTGGCTCTTGCCATGGCCAGGTTCTGGCTTCCCTGGCCAGGGGGCAGGGCCCTGGGGGAAGAGGGGGGCAAGGAACAAGGCCACAGCCCTGGCACCAGTGACACCACCACTTCAACACAGGCTCCGGTGCTCCTGCCCCAGGTTTAAGACAGTGGAGCACGAACTGGCTGAAGGGCCCAACGTTCATCCTTCACAGCAGCACAAAGAACAGCAAAGACCTGGAACAAGGGGGTTGTGAAAAGAGCTGGGATCAGCAAGGCAGTGACCTTATGCAAGTTGCTTAGACCCTGAGGACCTCAGCAGAGCACTATTCCCTGCCTGCCAGGGAGAATTGTTGCCACATTGAGCCAACACAAAAGTCTTTGCAGTCATTAATACCAAAGGTGGCTTGTGGCAATTCAGATTGGACACAAAAGCAGGAACATGACAACTGTCTGAGCCCCACTCGGATGCTCCTGCTGGCTCCGAACACCCTTCGCAATTCCACCAAGTATCAGAGAGCATTCAGGGCTGCCTAGGGGAGAGATTGTTCCTGGTGAATTACTGCCAGCGACAGAGAAGTTCATTAGTTCCCTAAGCCAACCAGTGCGTAAACAACTCTCTCCAGCTCACTGGAGGAGATCTCCATCACTTCCTAACTAGGCACCACTCTGGTCTTTCTTTTGCTACAGGCAGATTTAAAAAAACAAGCTCAGCATCTCAGTCATTTCTGAGTCTTCATTAATGTTCTCCATCTCCTCATTTACTAATGGATCAACTTCTTGTCTAGTTCTTTCCCCATCCTGTTATGTTTATAAAACCCTCCTCCTTTGCCAGAACCTCATCTTTCCCTGAAGTCTCAACACTTCCACTCAAAGGAATTCCAGATCCTAATTCCTGCACTATTGACCCCCCATCCTCTAGGACCGCTCTCCTCTAGCTGCCTGGGGATTCTCATGTAGCACAAATACTCCTGGACATACCATGTCTCATGCCTCTCACTGGCTCTGGCGCAGGATAAGCATGTGCTCTGCTAGCAGCAGCCTTCCAGAACCCCTCTAGATCCACCTCAGGAGGGCGCTGGGGTTTCATTGGCTTGAGTCCCAGTGCGGTTACATGTGGCAGTGGCTTTCTCTTAGGAACCTTAGGTTGCCATTTCTCCGATACGCTTCTTGGAGTGTCCAGTAGAGATGGGACGGCTGTCCCTTTGGCAGGAACCAGGGGGGCACCAGCATTTACTCCTTGATTCCTAGCATGCCTGATCAGTGGCCAGGTCTGCTGAGTCTGGCTTCTCTGAGGAAGGTTTGAATTCCTCCTTGTGCCCTTTTGTTCAGGGAGTGCCTCTTGTATTCCTGTTTGCAGACCGGCTGGGTGGAGACTGGATTCCATAGCATTTCTATCCTTGGAATTAGCCACCCAGGCGGGGTCTTCACAAAGGAGCCCCAAGCCTGGAACATCAACCTGAGAGAAAGGAGCATTTTTTAAACCCATCCTCTTGGCTTTGGGTAATTTAGTAGATTGGTCCCTCTCAGGTCCAGGTTTAAGTCCATGTATCTCCTCCTTTGCAAGTAAGTCTGCAAGCGGAATCCCTGGCCTGTTGCTCGTTTCAGGGAACTTTTGCCTGTTCCCTTGGAACTTGGCCCGTAGGTGTTTAACACGTTCTCCTTCCTAGGACAGAGCAGACAATGTTAATTTCCACCTGTCTGAGGATCATTCAGGACGGTTCTAGGCACTCACCCTGAAAATGTCCATGGAGTAAAATTAATCAAAACCACAAACATTTCACATCCCAGCTGGCGAAGGATCATTCTTTGTATTATAGTAGCAGCTAGCGGCCCCGTTACGTAAGGTTCTGCACATAAGCAGAGGGAAAGAGCCTACAGTCCAAACAGCCAAAGGGGCCCCAATGCTGATGGCACTGGCTGAATGATCTCAGGGTTGAACCTCCTGCTTGTTCTGGGGATGGGGGCAAAGATAAGCACCAGACCCCCTACAGAACAACCTGGAGAAGCTCCATGGGTCTAATGGGAGGGGCACTCTGGCCCCATGGAGTTACTTCACATTGGCACCAACATAGCGAAAAGCAGAATTTAGTATCCAGACACTGCACAGGGCTAGGAGGGGAGCATAAGGCCCAGTCCTGCTCCCAACCCCAATCAAAGTCAACAGTAAAATGACGGGAGGCAGAAGACGGCCACATTTCCTCTCCATCCTGCTCCTCATCCCTCTGGGATCTGAGAAGTGAGACCATCTCGGTGCAAAGCGATTCCCAGGGAACCTGTCAGTCAGGCCGCTGTGTGAACCGGATGCCCGCTGCTGCCCAGGGATGCTGGCTGCTGTGTGGCTGGGCCTCTCTTGACAGGTAATGCAGAGTTGCTGGTGTTGGCTGCACCCTGAGTATTACAAGTGCAAGTTCAGGTGCAAAGTATTTGTGCCCAAAAACCCGCTTGCTCTTAGGGTGCATCCTTTGCGTCCCACACCCTTTTGATAAATTCCCTCCTGGGTGCAGCTGACTGGCCATGGCTCTAGCAGGCACAAAATTTGGCAGCTTACTTGTACCCCAGTTGCACTGTTCTTTGCAAAGCCTGGCAGGCCCAAATGTCATTTGCACCAGTTGCTATGGGTGCAATAGCCTGATTCAAGGGTGTCAACTGAGGCTGCCCATTGAGAACCATGGCCCCACTAGTGAGCACTGCAGCAGCAGGCAGAGGCAGTCCCAGTTGCATGCCTCTGCTCGTCACCTTGCTGTCGCTGTCACCGCCATCTGGGAGAGCGAGTTCTGTATTTGCGGGCGGAGCTCCCCACGCTTTTCAGAGCAGTGCCCGGTGAGCTTCCTGTGCGGTTCCTATTGTGCTGAGCACACACTGTGAAGTGGGGCATGCTGGTAACTGCCCCAGCGAGGGCTGGCCTCTATAACAGCATTTCAGAGCTGCCCAAATGGCCTAGAAACCTCTGTGTTGGAAATCCCCAGGGAATGGCTGCAAAGAAAAGGGTCTTGATGCTTTGGGGATAGCACTAGTGCATGTCAGGCTAGCAGCAGGTGTAATGAAGTTGGAGTTTTGTGAAGCTTGTAGTTATACATTTTGTATAGCCTGGACCGCATCCGCCAAAGGGGTCACCTCGTGAGCCACCCACCAGTCATTTCCCAGACCATGCTATGCTGATTCTGTCCCTTTACAAAACAGCTAATCAGCATGTTTGGGTTCGCTCTCCCAAAGCCACTGGATCTTCCTCTTCCCCCTGCTACGCCCAGACTTCAATTGTACTTTGTACTTGTGCGTGACTTCGTTTTACATATGAGGGAGTGGACGCAAAGAAGTGAAAGGCAACGTTTTAAAATTTGAGTGCTTAAATGTAGGCACCATTGATCTTGATCTCCACAGGCAGGAGCACCCCCAGCTTCCTTTGACGTCAAGGGGAGCAGGCACGGAAGTAGCCACTATCCCCAGCAGTTGCAAGATGAGTATTGTTACCCACCAGCAGTAGCACAGATGGAGACAAAATGTGGCATCTGTCCTCCAAGGCAAGCCTGTGCTTCCCCCATAAGCCAGGTGGCTTCTGAAGCAACAACTGTATAAACCAGCTTTTTACTGATTCACAAGTGCAAATACTTGACCCAGAATTGCTTTTGAACCATGCCAATGTCCATTTTTGCAGCCATTTCATGGACTCAAAAAAAAAAAGAAAAAAGTCTAGTTATGAACTAAAGCTGTTGATACCCCCATATCCCGATCAAATTCCAACTCAGATTGTTGTATTCTACCTCCCTAAACTCCTCTTTGCTGTCACTCATGTGCAGTAATCTTCTCTGCTTTCATAGATTTTAAAGCAAGAAGGGACCACAATCTCCTAGTCTGCCTCCCTGCGCAAGCCAGTTTTGCCCTGTGATTCCTGCATCGAGCCCAACAGCTTGTGCTTGAACTAGGGGGTAGCTTTGAAAAAGACATCACATCTTGACCTAGTTTGTTTAGTGTTTCTGTGTGCCTCTTTCCAGCTTCTGGGTTTGACCCTGAGGTGGCTGCATTTCAGTGCTGAGTGAAGTGATCCCCGTCTGGTTTACATCTCACACTGCAAAGCAATCTGAGATCCTTTGATGGTTCTTTATGTACCACACTGGACAAGTGCAAAAGTCCTATTGTCCATGGGGATGTCCTGCACAGTGCTTTCTGCTGCTCCTCTGACCCAGAGCAAGGTTGCTCTTGCTGGGTCTGGCTGGTAACCAGCTTGCAACGACAGGGCAATAAGTAAGACACTCCATCTTTCCTAGTGCTATGGAGGGATCCTGCCCCACTGCCTGTGCCCTGTTCTCCTGCCTTTGTATTCGTCACAGACCAGGTGTGAACAACTCAGACACAGTAAATTACTCACCATTTTCTGTCACCAGGCGCTTGCTTCTCTCACCCTCTCTCCATGGAAAGTCAAATGTCCTCATGCAGAATTGCCTGTGGGAGGTTGGGATCCAGCATTTGTATGTAGCGTGGTCACCTTCTGCCTTTACTGCATCTTGAAACCAAAGGCTTTTGCCAGGTGCGTAGCAAGTGACTGTCTTACTTCAGGAAGTAGTTGTGGTCTGTATGAAAAGCAGCAAGGGGTGGGGGAGCAGCTCTTTCTGACCTAGCTTCAGTTGGTGCCAGAGTGGTAGCACCATGTCCTGCTGACACTGAGCTGGGCGTAGCTACACAGCCTTGGTTGTTTGGAGTAGAGCTGGACAATTTTTTTTCTGGCAAATAGAAATTTCACCCAAAAAATGCATCTCTCAGGGTCCAAAATGATTTGCAAATTTGGGTCGACTTTGGCAAATAGTTCGTCTGAAAAAAAACCCCAAAACCAAAATTGCAAATGTCAGCATGTTTCATGTTGACATTTTCAAAACAAATCACTTTGAAACTTGTGTAGAAAATGTTGGCATTTCGTTTCAAGCCAACATTCGCAGTGTTTCATTTGACCTGAATTATGTCATTTTTTCTGGATTTTTTGCTTCAGCCACCAGACAAAACCCCAGTTCTTCCCTTAGCTCTCGTTTGGAGCTATCTATATTGTATCTATATTGATCTGAAAGATGAAGTACGTGTTATCAGGTGTTGGCTGTGTGTTCTCTCTGCGTTCTGCCCCAGCTGTGCGCAGACCTCGAGTGAACTGCCCAAGGCCACAGACGGTTCAGTAGCAGAGGCACTCGGCCAGGTTTATTGCCGACAAAGCACAGTACTAGCACCTGGCAGACTCTGCGCGGCCACTATTACAGGTATGGCCATGACAATGGACTCCGCTCAGCGAGGGGCAGGACCTTCCACCTCCTGCTTGGCCAGACAAAGACACCCCATCTGCAGCCCCCTTTTTATACTGATACAACCAAGTTACATATTGCCCCTCTGATGTGATTAGTTCCCATCCTTTACCTTGTGCATGTTGGCTTGATTAAAACATCTCCAGCCATCACCCTGTCATCCTACCCTCTCTTTAGGAGGGTCTGTGTCCTGTATTATCTCTGAGGAGTGTGTTTATACCATAACCTTGTATCGGGGTGTTCTGGAATGTGTTTATGTGAGTATCTAGGGCCCAAGAATGCTTGTGGTTTTGGAACGCGCCGTGTTGTTGCCAAGTTCCTGTGCCGGACAGTGCACCTGCAAGCAGGCACCTGTTCTATAACAGGGCCCGACCTTTGCTCATAGGCCGACTCTTGCTAACTTTGTTTTATACCAGCAGGGCCTGACTTTGGTTCAGGCCTTAGGCTTCATGCCAGGCCCCCAATACCAAGCCTCGTGTCTCAGGTTCTGTCTTTATACTACAGTGAGATGGTTCGCTCCTGTGAGTGACTATCTGGGCAAGTTTTGTTAGTTAGTCGTATAGTTTTACAATGGCCAAACTGACCGCACTGCTCCTGCTCTTCAGAGCATCATGGGATTTGCAGAAAGCACAAGGCATTCGTGATCAGCAACTGTGTTGCCATGGTGGGAGTTGTTCCTGAGTTGGATGGTAACACAGTCACTCTCAAAGCACTTTCCAAAGGAGGTCAGTATCAATACTCCTGTTACAGATGGAGAAACATAAAGTGACTTCCCAGTGTCACCCAGGGACAGAACCAGGGAAAGAACTCAGGTATCAGAGTCCCAGCCTAGCAGATGCACTCCTGGACCAGGCTGCTTCCCCTAATGCTGTCATGTAATGATAATGTGAACTCACAGTCCTCCCTTGTTATTGCGCTACCTTAGGGGCCTCACTTAGCCCTTCCCCCATTTTAGAGCAGTTGCTCAAAGTCACTGTTGGTAGAGCTGGAAGGTCTTAAATATGACAGAGTCCAGGCTCATCCACATAGTCACCCTGCCTTTTGAAATGAATGTGCTAGGCCTTGTTTCATCCACTGTTTTAAACACCAGACCTCATTCCCCTCCCACAGGCAAGAGCAGAACCCAGGAGTCCTGATTCCAACCCCTTTGTACTGCTGTCCAGCAAATAGTTGCGTAACTCACGAGCAAAGCGTATGCCAGGTCAAAGGGTATCTGTCTGTGATGTAAATCTGAGGGTCTGTATTTAAACCCTGGTTCCACATCAGGACTTTTCTTCATGTTAGGATAAGCTAAGAAAAATTATACAATAACAGCAAAATACACCAACTGTGTGTAAAATGGCTCTCTTAACATGTTAGCAATAACTGGCTATGGTCGGATCTAAGACCTTTCTTCTTGTTGCGGGGTGGCCAGTGGCCAGTTGTGCTGGGTCTCAGAGGCAGGGTGCAAGAGGGCAGGGAATGAATGGGCTTCTGAGGCAGGAGGCAAGCCCTGGTCTGCCTTTCTGAGCTCTAGGCATAGAACACCCTGTGAACTTTAGGAAGAGGATGGGCTTGGGGTTAAGGGTATGTCTATTCTTTGGAGCAAGCAGAAGCAAGCCTCCCCATCTGGGTCAACAGACCTGGGCTCATGGGGCTCATGCTAGCATTCTAGAAATAGCCGTGCAGACAGCGCGCTGAATTTGCACCTCAGGCTGGAGCTCGAAAATTACCCTGCTCCCTAAGTGTCAGAGCCCAAGCGCCAGCCCGAGCCACAACTTCAAAAGCACATCAGCAGCACGGGCCCTGCTAGCTCGAGTCTGTCAAACCCCAGCTAGTGGGCTCACTCCAAACTGCTGTGTAGACAGACCCAGAGACTTTAGGACTCGGGAGCTCAGGGTGCAATTCCCTGCTCTACCACAGATTTCCTGTGTGACCTTGGCCAAGTCATTTAATCCATCTGTGCTTCAGTTTCCCCAGCTGTAAAATGCAGACAATACTACCCTATCTAGCCTGGCATCCTTTGATCTCTATTCCCTTTAAGAACCCTTGATGAGGGGTGAGGCTACCTCAGGAAGAAGAGGGGTTTAAAAAGTCAGCTCCTAAGTGACCAGTGGAGCCGCAAATGAGAGCTTTTCAAGGGAATTTAGAGGAAGCATGAGAGCCAGACACATCTAACAAACATATTCTAAACTTAGGCCAATAACCCCCTGAAAAACAAAGAACAAACAAACAAAAACCCCGCAAGAGTCAAAATAATGCAAGCAGATGGCAGCAGCAGGCTGGGGGGGATTGTTTATTGCACTGACTGGAGCATATACGATTACCTGCCTTGTGGGCAAGCAGTATATGTGTGCGTTTGGTGCATGCAGCTCCTGGCCCTCAGAGGCTGACTATGGGCTCTGGAGACCAGAGTGGCTGAACTGGAGGAGCTCAGGGAGACAGACTAGACTTTATCAGACACAGCAGAGCAGGCCAAGCCCCAGTCTGGCAGCCTCTGTGCTCTTGGAAAGGATGAAAGTCTTGGGGAAGGAGAACATCAAGCTGGAACACAGGGAAATGATCCCATAGATGCAACCCTTTTTCCCAATGCTGTCATGGTATCCTTGTGCACTGAGGACACCCCTCTGGGGGAAGGCACCCTGGTAGGAAGAAACAGAAGACAGTAATGGGGGATTCAGTTATTAGAAGTATAGAGAGTTGGGTTGTGATGACCGGAAGGGGCAGGGGGGTCTAAGGGTTCTGGCCATGGAGGGGAGCCAGGGGGTCTCAGAGCTTGGGCTACAAGGGGAGGGGGGCTTGGGGCTCTGGCTAAGGATGGGGCAGGGAGTCTCAGGGCTCTGGCTGTGGGGGAGGAGCAGGGCATCTCAGGGCTCTGGCCATGGAGAGGAGCTCGGGCTTCGGGAGGCAAGGGGGCTCAGGGCTCTGGCCATGGAGGAAGATCGGGGGGCTTGGTGCTCTAGCCATGGCGGGGGGAAAGGGGGCTTGGGCTCGGTCTGCGGGGGGAGGAGGTCTTGAGGCTCAGGACCGTGGCAGGGGAGTCTCAGGCTGTGGAGAGAGGGAGGGTGTCTCGGGGCTCTGATCACAAAGGGGAGGTGGATGAAAGGGGCGGAGCCAGGGGCTAGCATCCCAGAAGTGGGCTCCACCTGCCCCCCATGAGGAAAGGGCTAAATAAGAAGACAGAAAAAACTATCACAATGCTACTACACAAATCCATGGTATGCCCACACTTTGAACACTGCGGGCAGTTCTGGTCGCCCCATCTAAAAAAAAATAGAATTAGAAAATGTGCAGAGAAGGGCAACAAAAATGTTTGGACGGATGGAACAGCTTCCATGTGAGGAGAGGTTAAGGAGACTGGGATTCTTCATCCTACAAAACAGATGACTAAGGGGTGCTTTGAAAGGGGTCTACGAAATCATGAAAGGGGGCTGGAGAAAGTGAATAGAGAAGTGTTATTTACCCCATCACATAACACAAGAACTAGGGGCCACCCAATGAAATGAATCGGCAGCAGGTTTAAACAAACCTACTTCACACAATGCACAGTCATCCTGTGGCCTGTGGCCGGGGATGCTGTGAAGGCTAAAGGCAGGGGCACCGGTACAATAGGGCAGGGAAGGCTAAGTCTCCCCTATCCTAGGCTGTGGCCCCTCCCGTGCTGTCCCCCCCCCAAGCAAGTGGGGGTTCAGCTCCCCAGCCCTCCCTGGAGCTTGGCCGGTGCTCAGGGGCAGGACTGCTGGAAATCCTCCAGCCAGGTGGGGAAGGGGTGCCGGGGGAGCTGGGGGCTCGGGCGGGGGGCACTGGGCTAGCCTCCCCAAAGCGGGGCTGCACCCCCTCCTGTGGCTAAAGGGGTCAGACGGAATGAGAGACGTTCCGGGGGGCAGGTCTGCCAATGGCTATGAGCCAGAATGGGCAGGCCCGAGGCCCCCACTCCTGGGGCCCCTCCGCCCCAAGCTAGCTCTGGTCAGTCGATAAACGCCCCCTCCGCCCCCGCGCTGGCCCCTTGCTGTGGCGGGGGGGGCCATAGAAGCAGCTAGACCCGCCCCCCCGGCCCCACTCTGCCCCAGCCGGCCTGCCCCCCGCAGCCCCCCAGCGCTCCGGGCTCGACCCGGGCCGCCTGGGCCTAGCGGGCTGGGCGCGCCCCACACTGACAGCGGCGTGGGGGGGGAGGGGCGGCAGCACCCGTGGGGCACAGAGAGACTGAGGAGGGGGCGGGGACCGTGGGGGAACTGCGCGCGCGCGCGCTGCCGAGGAGGTCGCGCGCGGTCCCCTAGGTGGGGCGCGCGGGCGGCGGGTGCGCAGGCGCTTTGGGCGCCTGTGTCCGGGATGGCGGGAGCGGAGCCGGGAGTCGCGGCCGCGCCCCCCGCGGAGGAGCCGGGCTCGGGGTCGCTGTGCGCGGCCCCGCTGCGCCTGGCGCGGCTGCCCCTGGCCCGGGTGAAGGCCCTGGTCAAAGCCGACCCCGACGTGAGCCTGGCCAGCCAGGAGGCCGTGTTCGTCCTGGCCCGCGCCACGGTGAGGGGCGTCCGGGGGTGATTGCCTGGGCCCAGGTCCGCCGCCCCCTTCTCCCTCTGCCCGGCAGCCCGCGGGGCTCAGAGGTTGAGGGAGCACCCAGAGGTGGGGGGTGGGGTTCCCGTGGGGGAAGTGGGGTGCCTGTGGGGGGAGCGCCCAGAGGTGGAGGTGGGGTGCCCGTGGGGGAAGCACCCAGAAATGGGGGTGGGACACCCGTGGGAGAAGTGGGGTGCCTGTGGGGGGAGCACCCAGAGGTGGGGTTGGAGTGCCCATGGGGGAAATGGGGTGCCTGTGGGGGGAGCGCCCAGAGGTGAGGGTGTGGTGCCCATGGGGGAAATGGGGTGCTTGTGGGGGAGCACCCAGAGGTGGGGGGTGGGGTGCCTATGCGGGGAGCGCCCAGAGGTGGGGGTGGCATGCCTATGGGGAAAGTGGGGTGCCTGTGGGGGGAGCGCCCAGAGGTGGAGGTGGGGTGCCTGTGAGGGAAGCACCCAGAAGTGGCGGTGGGGTGCTCTTGGGGGAAGCGGGGTGCCTGAAGGGAACACCCAGAGGTGGGGGTGGCATGCCTATGGGGGAAGTGGGGTGCCTGTGGGGGGAGTGCCCAGAAGTAGGGTTGGGGTGCCCATGGCGGAAATGGGGTGCCTGTGGGGGGAGCGCCCGGAGGTGGGGTGCCCGTGGGGAAAGTGGAGTGCCTGTGGGGGGAGCGCCCAGAGGTGGAGGTGGGGTGCCCGTGGGGGAAGCACCCAGAAATGGGGGTGGGACACCCATGGGAGAAGTGGGGTGCCTGTGGGGGGAGCACCCAGAAGTGGGGTTGGGGTGCCCATGGGGGAAATGGGGTGCCTGTGGGGGAGCACCCAGAGGTGGGGGTTGGAGTGCCTATGGGGAAATGGGGTGCCTGTGGGGGAGCACCCAGAGGTGGGGGGTGGGGTGCCCATGGGGTAAATGGGGTGCCTGTGGGGGGAGCACCCAGAGGTGGGGGGTGGGGTGCCCATGGGGTAAGTGGGGTGCCTGTGGGGGGAGCGCCCAGAGGTGGGGGTGGCATGCCTATGGGGGAAGTGGGGTGCCTGTGGGGGAAGCACCCAGAAGTGGCGGTGGGGTGCTCTTGGGGGAAGCGGGGTGCCTGAAGGGAACACCTGGAGGTGGGGGTGGCATGCCTATGGGGAAAGTGGGGTGCCTGTGGGGGGAGTGCCCAGAGGTGGAGGTGGGGTGCCTGTGAGGGGCTGTAGGTCTATCCTGTTTCTGAACTTTGCTTTTCCTCTTGTGTTACACTCTGACTCTCTTCCCCTGTATCTTCTGTTTCCGACTTTCCTCTCCTCCCTCTCTCTGGCCTGGTCTACACTACGCGTTTATACCGATTTTAGCAGAGTTAAACCAATTTAACGCTGCACCCGTCCACACAACGAGGCCCTTTATATCGATATAAAGGGCTCTTTTAAACCATTTTCTGTACTCCTCCCAGACGAGAGGAGTAGCGCTGAAATTGGTATTACCATATCGGATTAGGGTTAGTGTAGCCGCAAATTGACGGTATCGGCCTCCAGGTGGTATCCCACAGTGCAGCACTGTGACCGCTCTGGACAGCAATCTGAACTTGGATGCACTGGCCAGGTAGACAGGAAAAGCCCCGCAAACTTTTGAATTTCATTTCCTGTTTGGCCAGCCTGGAGAGCTCTCCAGCACAGGTGATCACGCAGAGCTCATCAGCACAGGTAACAATGCAGTCTCCTGAGAATTGAAAAAGAGCTCCAGCATGGACCGCACGGGAGGTACTGGATCTGATCGCTATATGTGCTAACAGAACTCCGTTCCAAAAGACGAAATGAAAAAACATTTGAAAAAATTTCCAAGGCTATGATGGAGAAAGGCCACACCAGGGACTCAGTGCAGTGCAGAGTGAAAGTGAAGGAGCTCAGACAAGCCTTCCAGAAAACCAAAGAAGCAAATGGAAGGTCCGATTCAGGGCCGAAAACATGCCGCTTCTACGCTGAGCTGCATGCAATTCTAGGTGGGGTCCACCACCACTACCCCACCCCTGTCCATGGATTCCGAGGTGGGAGTGGTAATCTCAGCCATGGCTGAGGATTCTGCGGACGGGGAAGATGAGGAAGAGGAAGAGGAGGACGGGCTTGCAGAGAACACACAGCGCTCCATTCTCCCCAACAGCCAGGAGCTTTTTCTCACCCAGATGGAATTATCCTCTCAGCCTTCCCAAGCCAGTAGCCCAGACAATGAAGCCATGGAAGCGACTTCTGGTGAGTGTACCTTTGTAAATATAAAACATGGTTTAAAAGCAAGCATTTTTTTAATGATTGATTTGCCCTGAGGACTTGGGATGCATTCGTGGCCAGTACAGTTATTGGAAAAGTTTGTTAACATGTCTGGGGATGGAGCGGAAATCCTCCAGGGACATTTCCATGAAGCTCTCCTGGAGGTACTCCAAAAGCCTTTGCAGAAGGTTTCTGGGCAAGGCAGCCTTATTCTGTCCACCATGGTAGGACACTTGACCACACCATGCATGTAGCGAGTAATCTGGTATCATTGCATGACAAAACCTAGCTGCGTATGGTCCCGGTGATTGCTGGCATTCAAGCAACATCCGTTCTTTATCTCGCTGTGTTATCCTCAGGAGAGTGATACCGTTCATGGTAACCTGGTTGAAATTCAGGAATTTAATTAAGGGGACAGAGATGGCCATTCCGACTGGGCTGTTTGCCTGTTGCTTAAAAGAAATCCTTCCTTGCAGATAGCCGAGGGGGGGTAATGGTGCTGAGCTTTTTTGCTTTTGGCTAGCAGGGATCTTCCCTGCTACCAGCCATGCAGTGGAGGAGGAAGGGGGGTGATTAGCAGTGATCTTCCATGATACCAGCCACACGGTGGGGGGAGAGGTAAAGTGATCATCCCAGAGAATTGGATGGGGGGGGTGGTTTCTGCTGCTGCATGTTAACAGGAAAGAAGCAGCACTGAACGGGCTTAGCTTGGTATTTGGGAAAGGAGGGCACTGTGTATATGAAGGCTGCAGAAGCCGAAAGACAGTGGCTTACCATGGACGCATGCAAGCTGAATTCTGATGCCCGGACCTGCGTCTGCAAGATCTCTAACACCAGAGCCGCAGGCACTCAATATTAAGATGCAAAATGCGACCTTGTAGTGAAATCACATGTGCTATGTAAGGTGAATAGTGTTGTTCACTGTGAAAGAGTATAACCATTGTTCTGTAAAATGTATCTTTTTTAAATACTTCTCTCCCTTTTTTACCTCCCTCATGCAGCTGCAAATTTTTCAAGCCTCCCTACTCCATCCCAAAGGCTATCTCAGATAAGACGGAGGAAAAAAAAGACGTGAGACGAAATGTTCTCGGAAATCATGGAAGTAACCCGCAATGAAAGAGCTCATCTGAATGAGTGGAAGGACGTGGTATCAAATTACAGGAAAGATGCCAGTGAACGTGAGGACAGGAGGGACCAATGTGAGGATAGGAGAGACGCTCGAGATGAGACGTGGCGGCAGGAAGATCAGAGGTGTAGGCAGGAAGATCAGCGATGGCGGGATGCAATGCTGGGGCTGCTGCGTGATCAAACTGATATCCTCCAACATCTGGTGGAGCTTCAGGAACAGCAGCGGGGTCACAGAGTGCCGCTGCAGCCCCTGTGTAACCAACCCTTACCACTCACCATGTTCCATATCTTCCTCACTCAAGACGTGTAAGAACGCTTGGGGGAAGGCTTCGTGCACCCGCCCACTCCACCCCCGCAGACAGCCCAACCAAAAGGCTGTCATTACTTTGAAATATTTTCAGTGGCCTTTTCCTTCCCTCCTATCCTCCTCCCAAACTACACCCAGGATACCTTGTCAGTTCTCTCCCTCTTTTTATAATGACTTTTTAATAAAGAATACATGATTTTTAAACAATAGTGACTTTATTTCCTTAAGCAAGCTGTAATCGAAGGGGGAGGGTGGGTTGCTTACAGGGAATGAGTCAATCAAGGGAGGGGGGGGGTCATCAAGGGGAAACAAACACAACAGTCAGACTGTACCCTGGCCCGTGATAAAACTCGTTTTCAAAGCTTCTGTGATGCGCACCGCTTCATGGTGTGCTCTTCTAATTGCCCTGGTGTCTGGCTGCGCGTAATCAGTGGCCAGGTAATTTGCCTCAGCCTCCCACCCCGCCATAAAGGTCTCCCCCTTACTCTCACAGAGATTGTGGAGCACACAGCAAGCAGCAATAACAAAGGGGACATTGGTTTGGCTGAGATCTGAGTGAGTCAGTAATGTGCGCCAGCACGCCTTTAAATGGCCAAATGCACATTCTACCACCATTCTGCACTTGCTCAGCCTGTAGTTGAACAGCTCCTGACCACTGTCCAGGCTGCCTGTGTATGACTTTATGAGCCATGGCATCAAGGGGTAGGCTGGTCCCCCACGATAACTACAGGCATTTCAACATCCCTAACTGTTGTTTTCTGGTCTGGGAGGTCATTCCCTTGCTGCAGCCATTTAAACAGATAGTGTTCCTGAAGACGCGAGCGTCATGAACCCTTCCTGGCCATCCCATGTGGATGCTGGTAAAATGTCCGTTGTGATCCACCAGTGCTTGCAGCACCATTGAAAAGTACCCCTTGCAGTTTACGTATTGGGTGCCTTGGTACTCAGGTGCCAAGAAAGGGATATGGGTTCCATCTATTGCCCCCCCACAGTTAGGGAATCCCATTGCAGCAAAGCCATCCACTATGACCTGCATGTTTCCCAGAGTCACAATCTTTCATAGCAGCAGCTTAATGATTGCTTTGGCTACTTGCATCACAGCAGCCCCCACAGTAGATTTTCCCACTCCAAGTTGATTCCCGACTGACTGGTAGCTGTCTGGCGTTGCAAGCTTCCAGAGGGCTATTGCCACTCGCTTCTCAACTGTGAGGGCTGCTCTCATCTTGGTATTATGGTGTTTCAGGGCAGGGGAAAGCAAGTCACAAAGTTCCATGACAGTGCCCTTACGCATGCGAAAGTTTCACAGCCACTGCGAATCGTCCCAAACCTGCAAAACTATGCGGTCCCACCAGTCTGTGCTTGTTTCCCGGGCCCCAAATCAGCATTCAATGGCTAGAACCTGCCCTATTACCAGCAGGATCTCCAAAGTGCAGGGGCCCGGGGTTTGAGAGAATTCTGTGTCCATGTCCTCATCACTGTTGTTGCCACTCTGCCATTGCCGCCGCCTCCTCGCCTGGCTTTGCAGGTCCTGGTTCAGCATAGACTGTGCGAGAATGCGCGAGGTGTTTACAACGTCCACGATTGCGGTCTTGATCTGAGCAGGGTCCATGCATGCTGTGCTATGGTGTTTGCACAGTTCACCCAGGAAAAAAGGTGTGAAATGGTTGTCTGCTACTTTCACGGAGGGAGGGGTGAGGCTGTACCCAGAACCACCCGCGACAATGTTTTTTGCCCCATCAGGCACTGGGATCTCAACCCAGAATTCCAAGGGGCGGAGGAGATTGCGGGAACTATGGGATAGCTACGGAATAGCTACTCACACTGCAATGCTCCAGAAATCGACGCTAGCCTTGGTACATGGACGCACACGCCGAATTAATGTGCTTAGTGTGGCCGTGTGCACTCGATGTTATACAATCTGTTTTACAAAACTGGTTTATGTAAAATCGGAATAATCCCGTAATGTAGACTTACCCTCCCTTTCTGAACTGCCTGCCCCAGGCAGTTTTAGCTCTTCAGTGAAGCTATGCTGCTCACTGCCACCCTTGGATACCCACTGATTTATATTGTATTTGGCATCAGGTCTGTTACTTACGCTGGTGACAAGGCAATAGGTCCTGTTGTCATTTAAGCAACACCTGTTCCAGCCCCAGTGGGAAACTGACTGGCAGGCTCTTTGGTGGCTGAAGTACTCTGTGCTTCAAAGACTGAAGAATTTAGAATCACAGAAATGTAGGTGGTCACGTTCAGTCCCCTGTGCTGAGGCACCATTGAGTAAACCTAGGCCATCGCTGACAGGTGTCTGTCCAGCCTGGTCTTAAAAACCTCCAATGACTGGAGGCCTATTCCACTTCTTAACTATCCTTCCAGTTAGAAAGTTTTTCCTAATATCTACGTTAATCTTCCTTGCTACAGATTAAGCCCATTACTTCTTGTCCTACCTTCAGTGTACATGGAGAACAAGTGATCACCGTCTTCTTTATAACAGTCCTTTTATTTGAAGACTCGTGTCAGGTCCCCTCAGCCTTTTCGCACATGCCCAGTTTTTTTAGTCTTTCCATGTAGGACAAGTTTGCTAAACCTTTTATCATTTTTGTAGCTCTCTAGACTCTTTTCAATTTGTCCATGTCTCTCCTAACGTGGTGCCCAAAACTGGCCGCATTACTCTGGCTGAGGCCTCACCAGTGCCTGTGTCTGACATACAACACTCCTGTTAATATACCCCAGAGTGATATTAGCCTCTCTCATAACTGCATCATGACATTGGCTCATATTCAATTTGTGACCCACTGTAACCTCCAGATCCTTGTCCATTTCAGATTGTTTACTTTCATGCACAAGCAACAAAGAGCCTGCTCATCATCATCTCAGTGGGACCACTGGGCTCCAGCTCAGCCACTGCCCTGCTGGATGATCTTGAGCAAATCACTTCACTTCTCTAGGACTCAGTTTCTCCATCTGTAAAATGGGGATAATGATGCTGATCTCATTTGTAAAGTCCTTTGAGGCATACTGACAAAAGTGCTAGATAAAAGCTAGGTGGTGTTATTAATCTGCACTTCATAATTCACACATAAAATGGTCACTTCCATGTATGATTTACCTATAGGCAGCAGTGAGATCTCTGATTACTGAACCTTTTTTACTTTTACAAAACATTACAGAACACTTACTAGCGTATGCCCAAGTATTGTAAACATCCTCTCAAAATAAGTAGAGAGAAATACACTTTAAGGTACAGAATCTTTGCTTTTTCAATTGAGATTGATTTTGCAAATTGATGACATTGATCAGTTATTCGCAGCAAGTCTTTCCAGTTATTGGCATGAATTAGCACAGTTCTCTCCACTGTCTCGGCATACACAAGACCAAATCAGAAATGCCAGACTGTTGTGAAATCCGTTGAGTATTCAAGAGGGGCTTAGTCAAAGATCAGAGCCTGATCCTGCTAACAACCAGCTGCATTTCAGGGAAACATTGTCCCCTGGAAGAACTTTTCATATATAATTTGAAACTGAAATAAATTTCTCTGGTTACAATGTAAAATGAGACTCTCTTAAAAAAATCTCCTTCTTCTCTTCCTGCCTCTACCCCACAACTGCCTCATAGAGTTTGGGTGCTGCCACAACATGGGCCCTGTCCATGCCTCTTATTTTATGACAAAGCAAAACTGAAAATAACCTGTTTAGGTTGTACAGCTTCCCTGGTCACTGTTTGCCTGTTACTAGCAGCAATATTGGGTCGCAGAGGAACATGACTATGAGATGATGGATGCAGTGGAGGATTAAGGTTTGAAGTTAACTCTGGGCATGATCCAGTGGGGAGGCTGTCATACTACAAGAAGCAGGGGAAGGGACTTTCAGTGCCCCAGATACTGACTTGTGATGTTTGTTAATCTGACAAGAAGCCTGTGGCTGTAGGCTATGGCTTATTTATTATAATTTAACTGCTGACTGTGTGCTCAGCACTTTATGGGTCACAGAACTCAGACAGTCTCTGCTCCAGAGAGATTACTGTTTAAACAAGAGACACAGAGAAGATAGGATGCTTTGGGAACAACAGAAGAGAGAATGACTAGGATTTATTTTAAAAAGTGTTCATGTTGTTAACTTCCTTCTTTTGCATTGTGGATGGATTTGAATGGCAAGAGAATAGTAGCTTGACAGACCAGACTAGGGAGGTTATTCCACGCATAGGAGGAGCATTAAAGGCAGGAGGCAGTTGTCAGAGACATGCTGGGAATTGTTAGGGAGCAGAGCAGTAAGAGACCAGTTTGTTAATGTAGGCAGGAGCTAAGATAACTTCCTTCTCAGTATCCCCTAGGAGGCAAACTAACGCAAAGGTGATGAGGAGTAGGCAGGGCATGACTCAGGACCTCTTCTGCAGCTGCCATCAGCTCTGTGGACACAGAGCGGGGAAGCATCCCACGGAGTGGTGCAGTGTGCACTCCGCTGTCCTGGAGAATTCCAGGAGCAATTTTGCTTGGGTTGGGTGGCTCTATACCACCTCCAAAATGAGCATGTGAATGAATTGTCCTGTGGGACCCTTAGAATGTTTCATTCAGGCACTTGCTGCCACTGGGGAGCAGTATCTCCGACAGCCCTTTTGCAGAGATTTTGACTGTATAATCTGGCTTCTGCTTTCATTCAATAGTCAGTCCATTTTCCGTCTCGGTTGTGAGACTTTTTCATTTAAATTGGTGCTGAGGCTTGTGTGGCTTTATTATGGTCTCTTCCAGGGCCCTTCGAGCTCTCTTTCACAGTTAACCTCACTAATTATCCTGTTTAACTCATCTTGTCTATTAGCTTCCTTCATTTTGTTAATGTCACTTATTCTTCCCAGCTGACAAAGTAGCCCAGGGGTGGGCAAACTTTTTGGCCCAAGGGCCGCATCTGGGTATGGAAATTGTATGGCGGACCATGAATGCTCACAAAATTGGGGTTGTGGTGAGGGCTGTGGCTGGGGGTGTGGGCTCTGGAGTGGGGCTGAGGATGAGGGATTGAGGGTGCAGGAGGGTGCTTCGGGCTGGGACTGAGAGCAGGAGAGAGATCAGGGCTGGGGCAGGGGGCTGAAGTGCAGGAGGTGGTCAGGGGTGCAGCCTCCGGGCGGCGCTTCCCTCAAGCAGCTCCCAGAAGCAGTGGCATTTCCCCCCTCCAGCTCCCTCTGGTTCCCAGCCAGTGGGGCTGGGGTGGTGCTTGGGGTGGGGGCAGCATGCAGAGCCCCTTGGCTGCCCCTACATGTAGGAGCCGTAGGGGGGACGTGCCACTGCTTCTGGGAGCCACGTGGAGCTAGGGCAAGCCCCAGACCCCGCTCCCTGGTGAGAGCTTGCGAGCCGGATTAAAACTTCTGGAGGGCCAGATGCAGTCCCCGGGCTATAGTTTGCCCACCCCTGGAGTAGCCTGTACTTTTCTCACTTCCTGGATTGTCGTTGCAGGTTACCATGGTTTAGGGCAGTTAATTTGACTTGAAGACCAGTGGTGATCAGCTCTGAATTTAACTAGCATATAAAAATTCTGTATTCCTATGCCGTGGAAAAAGTGGCAGAAGAGAATAAAAATCTCTTTACATGTACCCATAAAGGTGCAATCATTTAAGGGCTTGTTTTATGAGAAGTTTCCATTTGCTGATGGGATCAGAAGACCTGATGCAGATTTGCTAGGTTTCACACATGCAGTGTTAAAGCTGAATGTCACCTGTGCATGCTGGGGGACAGCGTATGACAACCTGTCAGATGGACTCTTGCCAGCCAGCAGGAAGCTGGCCAATCTAATATTGAATGGGATAGTGGGTGCATCTTTTAAGAGAGCAAGATAAAGTTCTCCTTAACAACCTTGCTCATAAAATCACCACTTGCTATTATTTGCCTTGTCAGTTACAACCTTGTCTCAAACTTTCTCTTTCTAGAGCACAACAGTCTTGCAGTTTAGTGTTTGTGAAACCACTAAGGGAAATTGTAGAAGCCCAAAATGCTTCAGCAGCTCAGTTTGCTGAAGGTCCTATGCTCTGTCATCTCCCTATAACAGGTTCTGCTACCTCTGCATTGCCTTCTTTGGCCAAGATAGGGACCTGGATGATCACAAGCTGGGTAAGACTCAGCCCGAACTTGAGGATGCTGGAAGAGAGAAGAATCTGGAGAGTTGGTAGAAGGTTGTTTACTCTTTCTGTTAAAGGTGCATGTCTGCCCTTTGTAAAGAATTCCACAACTTTGGGCTCTTGTAATTGAGATAATAGTGGTGGCTATAAGTGCTAAGAGGGAGCAGGCTTTGCTGCAGGAATCCTTTGTCACCTGGACACAGAACTGCTATAATGTTCTCAAGGCTATCCTGGAAGAGCACTTCGGAGCTTTAGCTAGTGCAGAATGTGGCAACCCACTTTCTTAGTACATCAGACTGACGTGAGCACTCTGCACTTCTGCTCTGCACTCGATTCCAGCATGCTTCTGGTGGCAGTTCCAAGTGTCATCATCGATAAGCTGTAAATGGCCTGTATAATAGTTACTAGAAAGACCATCTGTCTTTCTGAGCCCTGATGAGATCAGCTGAGCTACATTTGCTCTCCGTTCCAGTGGTTGGGCTCTTGTGGTCTGGTGTCTGGACAGTGGAGAGTGTCCAGCTGTGGAATTTGTTCGCTCTTCTGATCAGTCAGAGCCTGAGTTTCATGTCCTCCAGGGCACAGTACAAGATGTATTTACTTGCTGCAACTAAGAAGCTCATTTGGTGGTAGGTGGAGGTACTTCTAGGTAGGTTACTCTACATTGTCCATTGAAAGTAGTGCAGATGCGATTGGCACTCAGAAGGTGCAGTGATGGGCAGTTGGTAGCTGGTATCCCTGACAAATACTTAATTTGGATAGCAAAGCCTGCTGAGCTCAAATCATCAAGTATCATAATTAGCCCTGAATGGAGTTGTCCTTTCCTAAAATTGGTTACCTCCTTAAGGGCAAAAGCATGTTTTGATACAATTTTCTGTGATCTAGAGTATTGCTGATACTTGGGAGCCAAGACGAGTTTGCCAAATAAATCTCTTTGCAAGTTGCAGGTCTTGGGGTAGGAATATTAACCATGGGCCTCAGTAATCCATGAAAGTGAATAACTGGGTCACAGAATCAGAAAAGTATGTTGCATGTTCCAGTGTGATGTTTTGAGAGAGAAGAAAAGCAGGATTCACACTCCCTCCCCTCACCTCCAGATATACACAGGGACCTCTAAAGTCCCCCCCCCCCCCGCCCCAGCACCCTAATAACACTTGTCCCTGCTATGCAGGAATTGTCTAATTTAAAGGTTTCATTGAACATTCTTAGAGCTGATCAGAGGAAAGGGAGCATCAAAAGGGGGAGAGGGTGTAATTTTTTCCTTTAATCCTTTAGGACTCAACTGTCCCGTCTGCTTGTATCAACAGATTGCAGTCACACCTGTCCCTTGTTGTAACAATCTGTCTCTTCCATCCTGCAGGAGTTGTTTGTTGAAACCATAGCTAAAGATGCTTATGTGTACGCTCAGCAAGGAAAAAGGAAAACTCTGCAAAGGAAAGACTTGGGTAAGAAGACCATTTTTGTTATGCTGACCTTTGTCAATAATGTTACTAGACTAAAGGCATTTTCCAGCAGATTCCATGTGTTTTGTGACATTGTAGGTGCAGATTTAAAACAGTATTATCTTGTTCCCAGAGATGAAAAGAAAAAAGCTCTGTTCTGCCAAATATTACATTGTAAAATATTCCCCCCGTAGTCTCCAAAATGAATAAACCTATTTTTTAAAAAGTCATTGTTAAAATCATATGTTGATGTGTTTAAAATATCTCTGCACTTGAATTTGTTTATCTGTGCCAATTGTTTTCAATTCACTTTGTTTTACAGATAATGCCATTGAAGCTATTGATGAATTTGCTTTTCTGGAAGGTGAGTTTCTGGTTGGTTTAATTTTGTTTTAATTTTTTGCAGACATTGTCTCATATCGACAAGGAGAGCATTAAAATCAATCATTTGCAGATTTTTCAATTTTGACCTCAGTTTAGTAATAGCTAATGGCCTAACTAGAAATCTGTCACTTGTCTTGGTAACATTTAAAATTCAGCATTCAAAACACTGAATTGAGGAGTAAAATGGAACATCAGCAATGAAATACCTTTCAGGGAAATTTGTTCTTAGAATTTTGTAATCTGATTAAGTTTTGATAAATTACAGCATCTTCCCTTGGCTGCTTGCAAACAAGGTTCCACTGTTTGTTCATGTCTACCTGTGCTGTCTGCCTTTGCCCCTTTTGAATTTCCGTTTGAATTTCTAGGTACTTTGGACTGATCTCACCAGGAAAGGAGTTACCTGAAGAAAGAGTCAGCGGAGTGGGGTGGCCCTTGGAAGACACGTGGCATGAGATTTTCAAATTAATCTAGACAAATTTTCGTGGAAGATGTGTGTCTGTTCCTAGACTACTTTGGAAATCTCAGCCAGAATGTATTGTATAAAGCTTAAGTTGTGATAGTTCTTTATTTAAAATCCATAAATTTTCATACATTTTTGTATGTAATATGACCTCCAGCTCACATTTCAGAACCAGGCTCAGACTTTCACTGTGTAACACAGCAATAGCTCAGAATAGCCATGCTGTACTAGCATCTACTCTAGAACTCGGTGGTAATAAAAAGCATTGAGGTTGGGGTGATCCTGCCTCTGAAGTCCGAGGGTAGTTTATTTTTTTATGGAAATGTATTTCTTGTATATGTTACTCTCTTGGCCAAATAGAGTTAAATGTTTCTTGACCAATGGGTGTAATAGTTTCTCTTCAATGTGTCTGTGTGAAGGGTCTGGGGTGGGGGGCGCACATTCGTGCATACATTATGGGAAATGTTGGCCTCATAGTGGGTTGGATAATATAACTTGGTATCTGAGTTGAACTAAGCAGTGTTCTGGAGGCAACAGTTGCAGATCCGTCATTGAGTTTGAGTTGAATTTTGCACTTAAAAGAGGGCTTCAGCCTCTTTGTTATGTATGAAAAATAGAGCATTATTCTTCCCAAAATTACAGCTCTTACTCTTTGAGCATAGAATGAATTTTCTGAGAATTTACAAGTAAATCCGTTGATTAGTATAGCAATTAAAAGTAATTTTAAAATGAGCCTTTAAGAAATCTAGAATATGTCAGACCTCCTTCCTCTCCTCCCCTCCCATGGTCTTAAGGAATGAAACAGATGTCTCAAATTTCCTATATAGTTAAAACTCGCTAATCTTGTCTGTAGGTGGCATATGAAGAATTTTTCGTTTAGGATTAGTAGCCATTTTTCCCTGTCACTCCTCAAAACCAAAAGTTTCTTCTACAGCTGAGGCTGAAGAATATTTTATTGCAGAGAATTCAGAGTAGAACTGCACTTTCAAAATGACTGCCACCTCTTGTTCTCAGGGGACTAAGGCCATAAGAACCCTTGAGCAAACATGGCTGCTCTCTTTCTTCAGCTGCTCCTCAGAGATTTTCCCTCAGTCTGCTGACAGCATAAGTGGTCAACATCTTCCCTGAGGGCAGCTTGGCTTCACTCTTTCTGGGAACAATGGGAAGCACTGGCCATTTTTAAAAGGACTCTTAACTGAAGATAGCTCATGACTTCAGTCCCACTGAGAACAATGGGAGACAATAATCATTCTGAAAAAAGGATAAATCTTCGGGAGTTACCATTAAGGAGAAGATTTTAGGTACCAGCCTCAGCTGACAGATAAAGTTTCAGTTATGAAAAATAATGGCAAAATAACACCATTAATCTTAAATAGTTAATTTCAAAAGTTACAGATAGGATCATGTACTGATAGGATCATCGCTTCTCGGCCTCGTGGCTGAGGGATGAAAACATTACCTAAGTTGTATCTTCATAACAGGAAGAAGATAAAGGAGGCAGAATTTTCAGGACAAAGGAGGGTGAAAGTGGGATGTACATTCTGGCTGCTTTGGCAAAACAGCTAGCTGGCCTGTATGCTTTGGCTGCCTTGAGCTGCTCCAAGGTGAGGGCAAACCAGTCACAGTATACTGATTTGGCCATAAAAGTTGAAATTTAAAAAATGATTGATTCATCAACTCTCCAAATCATTGCTCAATATTCATGTGTGACGTTTTTAATTAAAAGGAAATTCCCTGGCACAAACTACATTAAGATGGAGTTAACTCTGAGCGCATGTATCAGTAAGGTTAAGATTTGGTCATGGGTATTTTTAGTGAAATATAGAATATTAGGGTTGGAAGAGACCGCAGGAGGTCATCTAGTCCAACCCCCTGCTCAAAGCAGGACCAATTCCCAACTAAATCATCCCAGCCAAGGCTTTGTCAAGCTGGGCCTTAAAAACCTCCAAGGATGGAGATTCCACCACCTCCCTAGATAACCCATTCCAGTGCTTCACCACCCTCCTAGTGAACTAGTGTTTCCTAATGTCCAACCTAGACCTCCCCCACTGTAACTTGAGACCATTGCTCCTTGTTCTATCATCTGCCATCACTGAGAACAGCTGAGATCCATTTTGGAACCCCCCTTCAGGTAGCTGAAGGCTGCTATCAAATCTCCCCTCACTCTTCTCTTCTGCAAACTAAATAACCTCAGTTCCCACAGCCTCTCCTCGTAAGTCATGTGTCCAAGCCCCCTAATCATTTTTGTTACCCTCCGCTGAACTCTCTCCAATTTGTCCACATCCCTTCTGTAGTAGGGGGACTAAAACTGGACACAATACTCCAGGTGTGGCTTCACCAGTGCCGAATAGAGGGGAATAATCACTTCCCTCAATCTGCTGGCAATGCTCCTACTAATACAGCCCAATATGCCGTTGACCATCTTGGCAACAAGGGCACACTGCTGACTCATATCCAGCTTCTTGTCCACTGTAATCCCCAGGTCCTTTTCTGCAGAACTGCTGCTTAGCCAGTCGGTCCCCAGCCTGTAGCGGTACATGCGATTCTTCCTTCCTATGTGCAGGACTCTGCGCTTGTCCTTGTTGAACCTCATCAGATTTCTTTTGGCCAAATCCTCCAATTTGTCTAGGTCACTCTGGACCCTATCCCTATCCTCCAGTGTATCTACCTCTCCCCCCAGCTTAGTGTCATCTGCAAACTTGATGAGGGTGCAATTAATCCGGTCATCCAGATAACTGATAAAGATGTTGAACAAAACTGGCCCCAGGACCAATCCGTGGGGCACTCCGCTTGATGCCAACTCGACATCGAGCCGTTGATCACTACCCGTTGAGCCTGACAATCTAGCCAGCTTTCTATCCACCTTATAGTCCATTCATCCAAGCCATACTTTTTTAACTTGCTGGCAAGAATACTGTGGGAGACCATATCAAAAGCTTTTGCTAAAGTCAAGATATATGTCATCCCCTGCTTTCCCCATATACACAGAGCCAGTTATCTCATCATAGAAGACTATCAGATTGGTTAGGCCCTTGGTGAATCCATGTTGAATGTTCCTGATCACAGTCAGGGACAGGTTGCAGGCAATAAACAAAAATTCCTGGAAGCTCATTGACCCATCCCTGACTTTTACTAAAAGTACCTGAAAGAGGTGGGGGGACAGAGTGTTGTTGGGGCTTGCAGCTGCTCCAGCCTCATTGCTGTGCCAGCCCCAGGGGGGTCAATTAGCCCCAGCCACTGCTCTGGCTGGGGACTGCTGCCCCAATGGCCCTGGGGCTGGCCACTGGTCAGCTCTTCTGGTGGTGCTGCAGCTGGGCATGGTCAGCTGTTCTAGCGGCCCTCGGGCTAACAGCTGCTCCAGCCCTGGCCCAGATGAAGTCCCAGAGGTCCTGGAAAAGGATGGAATCGGTGACCTCCATGACCAGAATCGTAGCCTTAGGGTATCAGTAACTTAGGGTAAAATACATTATTCGGTGTCGTTATTATTCTCAAACTGAGCATGCTAAACTGAGGAAATTCACAGTTAACACATTGAGATTTGTTTTAACTTTAACCTTAAGATACAGAAATGCAGAGTTAGGGACTCAAACAACCTTAACTCTGCTTTGTAGTCACACCACTCTTGTGTTTAAATATCAGTTTAATCTAATCTGGAGCCACAAACTCTTAACATGTCTCAGTAAAACCATACAATAACCATATGACTATAGTCATTCCCTTCACTTCAGTGCAATGACAGCTAGTAATTTAGCTTCTTGTGTCAAAACCTCTCAATGAATTTCCTACTTTATGAAGTAAGAAATTCATTAAGTGGAGAAGAGCTTTCTGTTCCCTTAGAGCCAAAGTCCACATTGAATAAATTGTGAGAGTTGTGCAGGGGCTGCAAGCTGGCCATAAAGCAACTGAAAGTCACAGAGATGTGTAACTTGCACTGATTTGCCATGCAAGGAGTGTGCAAAACGAGTGTAACTTACATGTATTTGGGATTGTGTGGGGACTAGTTCATGACTCATAATCAAGTGCATGTGGGAATGCTGAGGATGATCTGAGGGTAAGATAAAGTCTGGGGGGATACAGCTTCAGGATGTATCTTAAATCTTCCTCTCAGTTCCTTTTCCTGCTGCATCTCCCCCTGAGGGCCTTACCTCTGTCCTGTTGAGGCCCTATTCTGCCCTCAGGAACATGGGTGTGAACCTTTGGGGTTGAATTCTTCTCCCATTTAAAGGTGTGCAACTTCACTGATTCCTGCACCTGATAGTGATGCCTGACTTGAATCCTTGGTGCATAAATTGCATTCTTTTACATTGGTCTTGCATGCTAAATCTTGCAAGTTACCCTATACCTGCTGCACTGACCCCACAGTTTGTGTCCATGGGGGCAGGACACAATTACTCCAACTTGCACTTGGCCAACCTGGCCCAAGGATTCTAGCAATGTCCTCACAATGATGTCCTAACTAATGCATGTCTCTATATCCCTTAGAACTAACAAAATATCCCTGAGTTAATACCTGTTGAAAATGTCTTTGGCTGCAGAATACACAGTCCTGAATCCTCTGTGCAGCCACTGCAAATCATGCAACATTTATATCTATTTTTGTCCATGTAGAATGGGCTTATACCCTGCATGGACATAGCACTTTTTCCCTCTGTATCTTAAAGCACAGAAAGGTGGCTCATCAAGAGTAACCCCATTGTACAGGCAGCATAACTAAGCACATAGATTTGAATCTCTCCAAGAGGTATTGTAGTGAATAAGACCAGTGTCTCATTTCAGAGCTCTTGGTTCTGTTCCCAGCTTTGTCCCAAGCTTTCTGTCTCCTTGCATGACTTGCTTCACCTTAGCTTCACAATCTATAATGGGAGTAATGATATTTGCCTACTTCCCTAGGTTAGGACTATGGGGCTTCCCCCCAAAAAAGGGGGTTGTGATGCAAAGAGAAGTGAGACCTTTTAGTGGAAGAAGTGACACAGTAACTCAAGATCTCCTGGCTTTCCCACAGGGAAAGAGGCCATTTTGGTGGGAATGCAGAGCAGCAGACTGCATGTGTCCATGGGCTCGTTTTAACAGACCCTATAATTCCCAGAAACATTTTGGAGTAATTCATGGGACAGGAGGATTCAGTTGGCCTACACTTTCAAAAATGAGTTTTGGGGCCTCCATTTTTGGATATCCAACTTCAGACACCAAGGGTTTGATATTTTCAAGGAGCTGAGTACCTACAACTCCAGCTGAAGTCCATGGAATCTACAGATGCTCAACACCTTTGGATGTGATGCCCTAGTCTAAAATTAGGTCTTTACAGAGACTGCTAATGTAACTAAGGACAAAATTGAGCCCTATGTGGCTATCCAAAAATTGAGGCATCCAAAATGAGTGGACACTTTTGCAAATGGAAGCTTTCAGGGCCAGATTTACACCTTAGGCACAGCATCTTCAGTGCCCCTCCTGCCTACAGTTGACCTTTGTGGTGCACGCAGTTTTAGAGAGATAAGGTGCCCCTAGAATGCTGGCACCCCAAGGCACTTGCTTACCGTGCCTAATTGGAAATCCAGCCCTGGAGGCTGTAGTGTGAAGCTAAGTTGTCTGTGCACAGATGCACCATGCAGTTGTCCTTAGTGACACATGCGCTGACCTTTTAATGTGCTGGAGGGGGGGGCTTGACCCCTGGTTCTGCCTCAGGCCTTGCCCCCACTCCACCCCTTCTTCCAAGGCCCCCGCCCCACCTCTTGTCGTCCCCTTCCTCTCCCTTCCCCAGTGTGCCGCACCCTCACTCCTTCTCTTCCCTCACAAAGCCTCCTGCACACTGTGAAACAGCTGATTGCAGAGGGTGGAAGGCGCAGGGAGGGAGGGGGATGCACTGATCTGCAGGGCCTGCTGGGAGTTAGGGAAAGAGCTGATAGGGGGCTGCCAGTGGGTGCTCAGCACCCACCGTTTTTCCCTGTGGTGCTCCAGCCCTGGCACCTGTGCTTAGTAACACTTACAAACTTCACAAAATCTGCTCCTGTAAAGGCTTAGAACCTAATTTTCAGATATAGACAACTCTAGCTCTTTGGGGTAGGGAGTGTCTTTTTGTTCTGTGTACAGCGCCTGGCACCATGGGGGCCTCCTAGAATCCTAGAGACTAAGGCCAGAAGGGACGCCCCAGATCATCTAATCTGACATCCTGTAGATCACGGCCACCTACCCTGCCCTGCACTTGCACCTGCACCTGCACATTAACCCCAACAACCAACATGAGACCAAGGTGTTACAGCCCACAGGAGACTAGACTGTTACATGGCACAGGCAGAGAAGAGGAGGGACTGAGGTGCATCGGGATTTGAGGCTCCTGTAATGGCAAGGAAATGATTAAATTATATAGAACCAGATAGTCCTTGGAAGGTGAAAAGTCCACAATGTCGCTGCCAATCTGACTTGGGGAAAAATTCCTTCCCAACCCCACATAAGGCCACCAGTTAGCTCAGGGGTAGTCAATAGGCAGACCATGGGCCAGATCTGGACTGCCAGACACTTTGGAATGGACACCAAAATCTTTTTATTTACTTATTATTGGTGTTATATTTTTTATTATTTCCTCTGGAGTCTGGACCTCGACTATACCTTGAGCAAGAAATTTGGACCTTGACAAATAATTGACCATCCCTGAGTTAGGATCAGCCAAGCACCTGAGAGAGAGAGAATGCCCAATGCCACCTCACAGCCCTGTCCCTCTGTCCAGTGTCCCATCTCCAGCTGTGGCCATCCCTGATGCTCCAGAGGAAGGCAACAAAAACAAAACAAAAAAACCAAACAAAAAATTTAAAAAAACCCAGCCCCTCCCAGAGTACATTGGCTTGGTCCATGAATGGGGCACCTAGGCACTATGACGATACAAATAATAATAAACTATCAAATCAAGGCCAGTTTCCTTCGGAGAAAGGAAGGGCTCTGCTCCTCAGAGAGCTCTACTTCTCTGCCAGAAGTCAGCCCTTTGGACTATCGGGCTGTTCCAATTATTTTTACATCTTGGGGAAGGGATCTTATTTCCACTCTGCCTCCTGTCAGGAACGGGTGACTTGGTTTTGCTCTGATGCCTGACTATGAAATTCACCTTCAGGCTTTTCAACCTTCAGTTTCACAGGTGAACTTTTCAGGAAGTTCCGAGTGACGGAAAACTCAGGTTATAATTACAGAGGTGCTCAGGCTACCGTAAGCAGAGCGTGTCGTGGGGTGCTCCTCACTATAACCAAGGGTGATAAGATGATGTATAGGCCAAAGAAAAAATGCACCTTGTGCACCACTGCTTGAATTCAGACTTGTATCCTGCACTGCAGTCCACAAGGGGGCTGTGTAATTTATCAATGGAATGGTCGCAGCCTCCCAGCTGTGTGCCTGTGCACTGGGGTTTGTGAGAGACTGTTGGAGTTCACTCATAATGACCTTTTTCTATCATTCTTGCCCCTGTGGGTACAGAAGAAGGAGACTGCAATCAACACATACACCCTGAGGAGATTTCCGGGAGCCCAATTACAAGTGACTGTGACCAGGGGAAGCAGACATCAGGGTTCCATCTAATCAATTACCTGGCTAACAAGGGAGTCTCCGGTCTATCTCCATCCCAGCCCCCTGATGTAAGGCCTTTGCAAGCCCTCTGACCCATTGTGGGATTCAGTTTCTTCTCCTCAGCCACAGAGGCAGAGCACAGAGATGCAGCAGGGATGGTGTGGGGTGGTCATTTCATTTTCCAACCTGATAGAAGCTAGAAGGTAAAAAAAGAACAGGGGGAGTCATTGTGCATACCAGACTCTGTACCATCCCTCCCCACCTAATGCCCCACCTCAGTTCCACTTTCGCCCCGGTCTGTCTTACATGCCCTATACAATGAGCTCATCCCTGCACCCTCTGTCTTCTCCTCTGTGCCTAATACCAACTCTGCCCTCTCCGCTCTGCAACTTCTCCCTCACAGCAGTGCTTGCGGGTCTGCTATCGTTTCTAACGTGACACTAGTGACCTTTTACAGATACAGAACCTGACAGCCCAGTTTCTTGTAGTTTCTTCCATGACTTTGCTCAACCGCATAACAAAGTGGGGCCCTGACAGCTACCCTTGTGGCCTCTTTTAGACCAGGAAAAAAGGTGCTTCTTTCAATTGTATTAACTCAGTGGAACTAGCTTTGCCTCAGTTGAAAGAAGGACCTGTTTTCCTAATCTAGACAAGGTCTGTGAGAGCTCTTTGGGGGTTATATTGCAGTCCCAGAAACCAATGTACACGCTAGAGAGAATTCCTCGCTGCGCGTAGGAAAGGTCCATGGTGCTTCTGCTCCTCCATAGCTCAGGAACTTTCCTGCTTGTTTATTACTGAGCATGAAAAAAAGAAACTTCTTCACAGTTGAAGGGTTCAGCTTTGCTAAAGAAAGAAAAAACAGCAAGGAGTCTGGTGGCACTTTAAAGACTAACATCTGTTAGTCTTTGAGGTGCCCCGGACTCCTCGTTGTTTTTGTGGGTACAGACTAACACGGCTACCCCTCTGATAAAGAAAGAAAGGCAGAAAGGGAGGCCCAGATACCTGCCTTGGGCTGCTCTCCAGAGGGAATGCTCTCAGATCTCCTATGACTCTGACTCTGGTGTATTTGTTTACCAAAGAGCTAGGGTTAATCTAAAGTCTGGCGTTGAAAAGAAACAAAAGACGGTTATCTCCAGAGAAAAGGTCATTCAGTGCAATGAATGAGGCTGAAGAACTTGAGTCTCTTTTAAATGAGACAACTTAAAAATGACTCCAAGCTACTGAGAGCTTAATTAGGTTGAAAGTGGTGGTGAGAACAAAGGCCCCCAAGGGAGAAATCCCCCATCCTGGGGTGGAAAACCTGCCATTTCCAAGCAAAGCTTTGAAGTGTGGCTGGAACCCGCTCCCCTAGACAAGTTGGTGATGAGATTCCATTACTGCTGAGGCCACTTTGGTGTTTATTCAGATCACAATCTTGGCAACATATGTCAGCAATATACAGACCCATTTGTCTCTGTTGCAAGCGCCTTCTCCCCTGCTAAGGGAGCTCTAGCTATAAATATCGGAGATAGGAATACTGGAGACAATTCAGTGTCTTCAAGGGTGCAGCTATGAGGGATCTTTCACTGGCGACTGTGCTTCTCAGTGGCCTTTTCTGTATTCCCAGCCTTGTCAGTAAGTCTCATTTCTCTTTTCCTCCTATGGTTTTTACTGGTCTGTGTGCTGATTTTAAGGAGTAAAGGACTTGTGAATGTGCTGCGGTCAAGTGTAAAACTATTTTAATATCCAATTCATCCTTTATTGGAGACCTGGATCATCTCTGCTTGTCTGCTCCCTCTTCTGTACAGTGCTGAGGTGATTGTCAGACATCAGCAATAAGCTGGGTCATGATTCTGCCACGCTGAGTAAAGTGAGAATGGGGATGGCTGAATAAAGGACTTAATTAATGATGGAGTGTATACAGTCTATCCTTGCCATGGAGTAGTCTTGGAGATCTAATGGGTCATTTCCATTTTTAACTACTTTGATCCTGCTTATTCCTTAAATCAAAATCATAAAGTTAAAGAAATGAGGTCTGTGTGCCTTCCGCTTGGAGCTCAAACTCCCCTTCCAGCTAAAGAAGGAAGGCAGCACAAGCTGTAAGCTAGTGATCATATGAGCTTTATGTTTTGTGAGTGCAGGTGCAGGAGCCATCAGCAGGAAGAGTGAAGGAAGAAACTTGTTTGCAGAGAGGGGCTGCTGCAGGAGGCAGAGCCATTCCATTTATATTGGGCACGGTAAGCGAACTTCTCCTTTTAGGCTCTGAGAAGCCTGATTCCTTTAAACATTCCCACTCATGTTCCATCATCAACATCCCTCTGGACATTCTATGAATACTCACAAGACTTCACTGTCATTTTATTCCCAAAGAGCTACGGTCTGAAGTAAGTAAATGTAATGGTAACACCCCAAGGCATGCTGCCTAATCAACCTCTGGGATGCTGCACTCCTAGCAAGATCCTTAAAAGGCTAATGCTACTGCTCACTTACATAAGCAGGTACTAAAAGCACATTTCACAAAATATTAGTGGGAAGATTAGTTAATTGGTCGATACATTCTCCTGAACAAAAGTTTTATTTTCTGTACCAAATGTATTGAACTTTCTCTCAGGACAAATGTTTGCATCCTTTCAAAGTTGCATTAGCTCAGAGGCGTATTGTACCAGAACGACTTGATTGTCAGGAGTAATCTTGGGAGTGCTGTGTTGGTCCCAGGCTATTAGAGAAACAAGTTGGGTGAGGTAACATCTTTTTTGACGGTGAGTGCAAATTAGGAAATATTCAGTTTACTATATTCATACTGATGATACCGTTGCATCTGATGAAGTGAGCTGTAGGCCACAAAAGCTTATGTTCAAATAAATTAGTTAGTCTCTAAGGTGCCACAAGTACTCCTGTTCTTTTTGAGGATACAAACTGATATGGCCGCTACTCTGAAAAAAGTGAATAGTAGTATCACATCCAAGTTGAGACAAACTTTCTGCTATGGCTTGGAGTTTGGAGCTGTTAGGCACTTTCTGAAGTTTTCATGGCAAAGGAACAGAGGAAAAGGGAATAGAAGAGATGATAGTTCCCAACCCCCCTCTACATTTTTACAGCACAGAGAAGTCTAGGAGCAACAAGCAGAGTATGTCCTTCTGTAGCTTATCTGGAGAGCTCTGGAGATGGTTTTTGCCTGCTCCCTTTTGCTCTGATAAGCATGCGGCTTTTATATAGCCCTCATGATTACAGACACCTGTGAAACACCTCAGAAAGCCTCAGTCATTTCAGTTGTCTTATTATACTGTCATGCTTGTGAAGAATACGTTCATATTAGTGACTCATTTAGAGGTAGCACCAGGCTTTCTGTAGTGAGGCCTCGTCTGTATTCAAACTTGCACCAGTTTAACCAAAGGTGTGATTTTAAACCAATTGAGTTAAAGTGATGAAAGACACAGTGTGGATGCTCTTAATTCAATTTAAACCTGGAGTATATCAATTTAGTTTAAGTAGATTCCTTATTAAGTTAAACTGAATTGATATAAACCTGGTTTAAACTGAACTAAGGCTACGTCTACAGTAGCACTTTTGTCAATAAAACTTTTATCAGTCACGGGTGTGAAAAAACACATCCCTGACTGACGTAAGTTTCACTGACAGAAGTGCTGGTGTGAAGATGCTCTCCTGCTGACACAGCTACCGCCGTTCATTGGAGATGGTTTTATTCTGCTCGCAGGAGAGATCTCTCCCACCGACTCAGGTCTGTAGTGCAGACATAGCCTAAGTGTCCACACAAGGCCTTGTCTACAGGAGAAAGTTGCAGCGGTTTAACTAAGGCCCTGCCAACACTTACAAGCTGTACGGTGCTGATGCACAGTTGCAGGAGTGCTTGTGTAGCATGTTATGCTGATGGGAGAGAGCTCTCCCATTGATAGACTAAAACCAGCTCAATGAGATGCTCTCCTGCCAACATAGTGCTACGCCCACGAGTGCTTACAATGGCAAAACTTAGTCGCTCAGAGGAGTGTTTTTTCACACCCCCAAGCGACAGTTCTGCTGACACAAATGTTAGTGTAGTCATGGCCTAATTGTGTGATTTTAAACTGGTGTAAACTTCTATGCGGACACTTAGGGCTTGTCTACATCAGAAAGTTGCAGCGCTGGTGAGGGAGTTACAGCGCTGCAACTTTGAGAGTGTCCACATCTGCAGGGCATCACCAGCGCTGCAACTCCCTGTTTGCAGCGCTGGCCGTACTCCCGTTTTGTCTCGGGTGTAGAGGATCCAGCGCTGGTGATCCAGCGCTGGTAATGCAATGTAGACACTCACCAGCGCTTTTCTTGACCTCCGTGGAAGGAGGAAGCCTCTGGTAATCAAGCTGGTTTCCTTTCCCGGTTTGCTCTCTCGGTCCCGGAGCCAGCCAGCAAACCGCGGGGAAGGAGACCTGCTTGCTCGGGGTTCCGGGACCGAGAGAGCAAACCGGGAAAGGAAACCAGCTTCGCCGCGGTTTGCTCTCTCGGTCCCGGAACCCCGAGCAAGCAGGTCTCCTTCCCCGCGGTTTGCTGGCTGGCTCCGGGACCGAGAGAGCAAACCGCGGCGTTCCCGGTTTGCTCTCTCGGTCCCGGAACCCCGAGCAAGCAGGTCTCCTTCCCCGCGGTTTGCTGGCTGGCTCCGGGACCGAGAGAGCAAACCGCGGTGTTCCCGGTTTGCTCTCTCGGTCCCGGAATCCCCCTTGAAGCCGCCCAACAGCGCTGCAGTGTGGCCACATCTAACACCACTTGCAGCGCTGGTTGCTGTAAGTGTGGCCACTCTGCAGCGCTGGCCCTATACAGCTGTACTAATACAGCTGTAACAACCAGCGCTGCAAAATTTTAGATGTAGACATGGCCTTAGTTTGGTTTAAAGCAGGCTCGTTGTGCTTCAGCCTAAATCAACTGGGAACAGATTTAATCTAAACTAAAGTAAAAATGTCCATGCTGGGGTATGCACTGATTTAATTGAGATTGATTTTTAAACCAATATAAAATGAAACTGAAGCAACTTTGAATATAGACAAAGCTGCTGGAGAAAACTAGCCAATTTTCTGAAGTATTTCTAGGGGAAACAATTATTAGCTGATAATCACTGGTGTTTCATAGACATGAAATGCTCAACTTGAGTGTGTGAGACTTCCTCAGGTGGTGTGAGGACCAGCTTGAATGCTCTATTTGCCCATGAATTAGAGAGTTTACCCAGACACTCCTACTATCTTGGTTAAATAATTCAACCACAATAGAACTTCTCACATTCTCCCTTTGCTAATATGCAGACTTAGTGATTCTCACCAAAGTACTGGTGGTCTTCCTCCTTCTTTAAAAACTAGATGGCAGAGACATTGTCATGTGACTTCCTATTACTGAGACCTTATTATTGCTTTTTGTAAAATATGCTAGAGTGAATTTGCTGGTCTACTACAAAGTATCACCAGGAATCACAGTCAAAATAAATGACCACATTACATTTCTGGATCTGGTGTGTTTGTTCTTTGCAGAATTCGCAACCGTCTGCAGCAGAGGTTTCTTTCCGTTTGTCAGTTCTTTGAGGCATGGATCAGCTTTCTGTTCTGCGTTTGTACAGCACCTAACACAATCTGGGCCTGATCCATGGCTGGGGCTCCTAGGCACTAGCGCAATACAACTAATAAATAGCAATAATTGCCGCATTCTGTAGGGTTTCTGACTCCATCTTTCCTCTGTTCACAGACATCTCTGGCAGTCCTGTAAGTCTGGATGTTGGAATGTGCAGGTCCCACTGTTTATCCCAAAGGATAAACTCCCATCAGTCTGGATTTCCCAAACATTCCTCTATGCTGGACTTTCTTAGAACTAAAAAGGTGAGAAATGTGCATCTCCGTGTTTTGCTATGCCCACAATGGGAGCAGTTACATCCCGAAGTTGGTCATGCATCATGGTTTTTCTATATGCTCCTAAGTAGATCTCCTGAAATATACTAAACTATTCATCTAACATATTGTCCTGCCAGCTGACAAACAAGTGAGATAACTGAGTTACAGGAAAGGAAACGAATTCTCCTTGGGTGTCAAACACCTGCTGTGAGAGAAACAGCCAGAGCTCAGTTGTAGATGGAGATTCGCAAGTCAGACAAACACTTGTCAGGGATTTGTCCTGCCTCGGTGCAGGGGACTGGACTAGAAACAGCATTGCCAACTCTCATGAGAATTATTGTTTTCCTTAAAGCCTCGGTCCCAGGAGTCAAGTGGTATGTGATGATTTCAGCCTTCACTCCTAAAGAAAACTAAGTTTCTGGCCCGCGTAGCTGAGGAGGAAGCTTCAAAATGTGACCCCAGTGCAGCCTACAGGCTCGAAAAGCAGAAGGCGAATAAAAAGAGCAGCAGCTCTATTATTTGTACATAATCGCATGATTGTAAAGTCAATCTCATGATTTTTGGTGAGCCTGACTCATGATTTTTGAACATTTGGGGTTGGCAATGCTGCTTCCAGGCCTATATTTTGATGATTCTGCAGTGTTTCCTACATTATAATATCTTGACTAGATGGTGTTTGATGGACTTTGGGACAGTGGCATAGCTAGGATAGGAAAAGTGTGTGGGCCCCAGCAATGATGGGGGGCGAGGAGGGCAGGAGGGAGGGGGGCCCTGAGAGGGGGGCAGGAGGGATCCAGTGCCCTGGGAGGGGGGACAGGCGGGGATGGGGAGGCCATGGGGCTCGAGCTCTGCCCACCCCTCCTGACCCCAGCCCTGTGTCCATCAGCCTGGTCACGTGGCGCATCCCTCTCCTACTGGCGCTGCGTGTTGCTTCCCTGGTCTCTGGCCCCAGCACTAGACCCTCCCCCACAAGGCACACACACAAACACACCCCGGCAGAGCTAACTCTGGGGCTGGAGACTGGGGCAGCAGCACACAGCGCCAGTAGGAGAGGGACATGGCCGGGCTGATGGACACCGAGACAGGGTCAGGAGTCTCAGTCTGTGGATTCAGGGGACTCTGGCTCTGATCTGGGTGGGCCATGGCCCACTGAGGTCCACCTGTGGCTGTGGCCCTGCTTTGGGATCACTTAACATCCCTCCCACCCTTGCAGCCTCACACTGGTGCTGGTACTTTAACCCACATCTGCTCTACACTAGGTCCCAGTAATTAAAAACTTCTTTCCTCAGCTTGTCAGTTTGCACAGGTGGGAAGAGGCCAAATGCATTTTCCTGTCTGAGTCAGTAAAACTGGCAGCCACAGAATCAGATTATTTGTTGTGGTGTTAGCCTCTCTCTGCTTGGCCAGCGGGGCTCTCACAGCAGATCCTTCGTGGGGATACTTTCCCTCCCTGGGTGTAAAATAACCATGGGACACTTCAGCCAAGACAAAGAACCCTAATCAATTAACAAACTGACAAGAGCCTGTGCTGTTAAGGACTTGTCTATACCCAAAAGTTGCAGCATTTTAACTGTGTCAGTGTAACTAAAACAGTACAAGCCCTTAGAGTGGCCACAGTTACCCTGGTATAAATGTGATCTGTACCAGGATAGTTATTCCTGTAGAGGGAGGGGCAGTATTCATAAGCATATTTTCCACTCCACTTTCCAATTCATTAATGTAAATATTGACTAGCACTTGGACTAGGACACAGCCCTACAGGACAGCGCTGGATACATGCCCCCAGTTTGACAGTGTACCATTGCTAACCATAGGTGCCAATTTTCTCCGGTGCCGCTGAATGCCCGCGCCCCCCTGCCCCTTTCCCTGCCCATGGCCCTGCCCCCATTCCAACCCCATCCCCAAAGTCCCTGCCCTAACTCCGCCCCCTCCCTGCCTCTATTGGATCTCTTCCCAAATCCCCACCCTGGCCCTGCCTCCTCCCCCAGTGCACTGCGTTGCCCCTCCTTCCCCCTCCCTCCCTGCCCCGCGAATCAGCTGTTTCGCGGCACAAGTGCTGGGAGCCAGGAGGGAGAAGCAGGATGCGGCAGCGGGCTCACGGAGGAGGCGGAGGTGGAGGTAAGCTGGAGCAGGGGGGGTGGGGTACGGCAGGGAGCTGCACGAGTATGTTTTTTCAACCAGTTTTGCATCCATCTTACAGTAATTTAGACCCACATTTCCCTACTTTGCTTATGAGTATGTCATGAGGGAATGTGTCAAAAGCTTTACTAATGTCAAAGCAAATCATGTCTACAACTTCGCCCCATCTGCTAGACCAGTAACCCTGACAAAGAAGAGAAATAGGTTGGTTTGGTATGACCTGTTCGTGACATCTCCATGCTGACTACGCCTTATAACCCTATTATCCTCTAGGTGCTACAAATTGATTATTTAATAATTTGTTCCAGTATCGTTCCAGGTATTGAAGTTAGGCTGACTGGTCTATAATTACCCAAGTCCTCTTTGTTCCCTCCCCCCTTTTTTAAATATACCTGTTACCTTGTGCCTGTTCTGTGCAGTTGCAGGACAGGCAGATGGAGCTGCCTTTGTCAACTGGAGCAGAACGCTCCTGCCCTTTGGATTCCCATTGTGAACCCACTAGAGTTCGCATGGAGCGGGTGCCGCTGTTTGAAGGGGTTCAGGAAGTGGAAGTGATTGAGGCCTGCCAGTGTAATGCAAGCCCAGAGGAGTGTCTCCGGCTGCCATCCCTGAAAACCTACTTTCCGGACACCCCACTGGAGTTCACGGTGGATGTTGGAAAGTGCTCCAGTCCAGCCCATGCAAGAGGTATGGAAAAAGAGGAGGAACTTTTCCCTCCTCATCTCTTGGGGTGGGCGAGAGGAGATGAGCTGAGGAGGTAAACACGGGGAAGGGGTTACTCCTCGTCAGATCTCAGGGCTTGGATCAGCACCTCAAATGCTACTACTGCAATCTGAGAACGCCAAGTGAAATCTAAAAAACTCCCTTATCCTTCTTAAAGCCACGTCTGACTCTTGGTTAGACAGGAGGGTAGTTCATATGATCTGGAATTTAATGCAAGCACCTTGCACTGAGGCAGCAGGGTGTATGGATTAGGTTTGGGGCCTGATGCTGAGGACTCCTGGGTTCTAGTCCCACCTCTGCTGTTGACCTGTAGTGCAACCACTTGATCTCTCTCTGTGCCTGAATGCCCTCTTCTGTAAAATGGGTTTGATGATAACTTTCTGCCTCTGTGAGTTGATGTGAGGACTGATAATGCCATGCACCTTTCACCTGAAGATAATTTACATGGAGTGCCTGCAGGCCCAGTGGGCTAACGAGATGCTGAACAGGTAGAGGGGTCACCCACCAGATGAGACATTACAGTGAGTGCACAGCAGCACTGCTGCAAGGTCTTCCAGGTAGCCACTCTGTGCCTACAGGAGAGAGCTCTCCTGCCTGCATAACTGAACCACCTCCTACAAGTGGCAGTACTTTTGGCAGGAGAGCATCTCCCACCGACATAGCACTGTCCACACTGGCACTTTTTTCAGTGAAACCTATGTTGGTCGGGGTGTGTTTTTTTCCTGACAGACAAAAGTTTTACCAACAAAAGTGCTTGCGTAGACAAAGCCTAAGTTTGCAGATGATATTGAAAGTGGAGGCTGAGCAAACAGTAACATAAGAACATAAGAAAGGCCGTACTGGGTCAGACCAAAGGTCCATGTAGCCCAATATCTGTCTACCGACAGTGGCCAATACCAGGTGCTCCAGAGGGAGTGAACCTAACAGGCAGTGATCAAGTGATCTCTCTCCTGCCATCCATCTCCATTCTCTGACAAACAGAGGCTAAGGACACCATTCTTTACCTATCCTGGCTAATAGCCATTTATGGGCTTAACCACCATGAATTTATCCAGTTCCCTTTTAAACATTGTTATAGTCCCAGCCTTCACAACCTCCTCAGGCAAGGAGTTCCACAAGTTGACTGTGCGCTGCGTGAAGAAGAACTTCCTTTTATTTGTTTTAAACCTGCTACCTATTAATTTCATTTGGTGACCCCTAATTCTTGTATTATGGGAATAAGTAAATAACTTTTCCTTATCCACTTTCTCCACATCACTCATGATTTTATATACCTCTGTCATATCCCCCCTTAGTCTTCTCTTTTCCAAGCTGAAGAGGCCTAGCCTCTTTAATCTTTCCTCGTATGGGACCCTCTCCAAACCCCTAATCATTTTAGTTGCCCTTTTCTGAACCTTTTCTAGTGCTAGAATATCTTTTTTGAGGTGAGGAGGTGAGGTGAGGACATCTGTACACAGTATTCGAGATGTGGGCATACCATGGATTTATATAAGGGCAATAATATATTCTCAGTCTTATCCTCTTTACAGTGATGAACAGTGCACCCAGCTTGCAAAGGAGTGGGCAGTAGGTGACTAATGCATTTAACCAGAGACAAATACCAAATAATTGGAATAGTAGCAATGAACTTGTCTGGGAAATATGCACTAAATGGAACAATGGTCAGGTGTAAGTATATGGGAGTGAGGATTACTGTGGAAAAGATCCTGGAAACCCTCACTTTAGAACACAGCTGCAGAAAAGAGGTAAACAATCCTAGGGGCTTGTCTACCTGGGGAAATTGGCCAGGAGAGCTATTGTGGAATAAACTCTTATGAAATAACTGGCGGTGGAGACATTCTGTTCTAGAATTTATTCTGGAATAATTAGCCTGCTTTGTGAGCACACAATTATTCCAGAATTAAAGTGACTTTGTGCCCTAAGTGATGTTTGACGACACAGGAAGGATTCGGATTCAGAATGCAGAACCTTACTTGTGGGAGGCGGATCCAAGGAGGATAGAGGTTATGACCAATGGGGTTCATGGTGCCTGAGAAGGGACTCAGGCTGTGTCTACCCTGCACACCTTACAACAGGGCAGCTGTGTCACTGCAGCCGTGTCACTGCAGCCGCGCTGTTGCAGAGCATGCAGTGTAGCCGCTCCTTGTCACTGGGAGAGAGCTCTCCCGGTGATAAAATAAAACCACCTCCAACGAGGGGCAGTAGCTTCGTTGCTGGGAGAGCATCTCCTGCCAACGAAGTGCTGTCCACATCAGTGCTTTTCATCATTAAAACTTTTGTCGGTCAGGGGTGTTTTTTTTCACATCCCTGAGCGACAAAAGTTTTACTGGAAGTGCAGTGTTGACATAGCTAGAGGCTGGTTTGAGGGATGAGCACAGTAGGTGAATGATCCTGCTAGAACAATCAGCAGGGAAACAGTTGCTAGTTAGGTTTCAAAGTTAACATCACATTGAAATAAGAAGGGTGCAGTTTACTTCATACTTTACAGGCCTGCGGACAGTAATTCCGGGCCCCAGGGCAGAACGGTCAATGGGCCCCCTAGAAAGGGATGTGCCCGTCCGGCTGCCTTCCCTGCTGCCGGTACCACCCCGTGCCCATCTAGGAGCCAGGGCTGGATTAACTTTTTGTGGCCCTGGTGCCAAACATATTTGTGGGCCCCTATGGGGGCAATGGAGCATGGTGCGGGGAGGTCAGTATCTGGAGCGAGAAGCCAGCCAGGGGCAATGGGGCAGGGCATGGAGGGGGAGGCCCTGCTTTGCCCAGCCCAGTGCAGGGCACTATTTACAAACAGGCCAGTGTGTCCGTTCCCCTCTGGGATGGGCCCATGCTGTGCCAGAGAGTCCCCTCACCCAACACCCCCCAACTACCTATGCTCAGCCTCCCCCAGACCTGCTGGGTGCCCCCCACATACAGCCCCACCCCAACTGCCTGGTACCCTACACAGACCTCCCCACTGCCCAGCACCCCAACACACACAGGCCACCCCCACTGCACTGCACCCCCCAACAACCCCCCCACTGCCTAGCACTACAAAACACACAAAACTCCCCCACTGCCCAGTGCCCTCCACCCCCTCACAGCCAAGAACCCCCCACAGACCCACTCCCCATGACCTGCCCCCCAGCCGCACTCACTGGCCCTGCTGAGCCAGTGCAGAGCAGGGATCCCCCCTCCCAGAACAGTCCTAGGGGGCAGAACACCTGAAGCTTGGGAGCACAGAGCGATCCCATCCCCCGGGGCCCCAATCAGCCCTATCTGCATGGCGCTGGTTCCCACGGCAGAAAGGAGGCGTTTCCTTGCAGAGGCAGCACAGAGCAGCCACTGACTTCCCCAGCCTGCCGCTTCTGCAGAGTGGGCCCTGCGATTTAAAAGGGCCCGGGGCTCCCAGCCACTGCCACAACTGCAGCAGCGGCGGAAGCAAGGGGCCTCAGGCCCTTTTAAATCGCCTGGCCCCCTAGGCAGTTGCCTCTTTGCCACCCCCCATTGGCGGGCCTGATACTTTACCTGGAGTGACATCCAGCTTTGAACTTGTAACCTTCAGTGCTAAAACCTTACTTTCTGCTACTGGACTTCAACAATCCAGTCCGTCAGCTGTGAGCAGAAGCAGACACATGAGCAGAGCTCTTCAGGAAACAGAATTTCCATAAAACAAAAATTGCAAAAAATGTTTCAGACACATCAAAACTATTTTCTTGAAACATTTCATTTCAATGAGGTTGAAAAGTTTCATTTGAACTTCATCGTTTTGACTTTTCTGTCATACCTTATCACCAAATATAGTTGAAATGATAAAGTCTAAACAAATTATTAAAATAACTTCCTGTTGAAAATTTTGTTGAAATTGATAGGATTTCATGAAACCTTTCAGTTTTGTCAAATTTTCCATCAGAAGGTTTTTGATTAGCTCTACTAATAAATATCTTATGCGGACCAGCCCCTAGAGAGGGACAAAGATCCACTCTCCAAGTATGAGATACGCAAACAGCAGCAGCACAGAAATAAGTCCAGAGAAACTTAGGGCTTGTCTACACTGTGGCGTTGTCGACAAAACTTTTCTTTTTCACAGGTACTTAAAAAAGCCCCCCAGGGAAAGACAAAAGTTTTGCTGATGCAAGTGGCAGTGTGAACGCGGCTCTCCTGCCAGCAAAGCTAACGCCACTTGTGGGGCTGGAAAAGTGCTGACAAAATACTGACAGAGAACATTTACACACACTGCGTAGTGTAGACAAGCCCTTAGAAGAGAAAGGCCCAGATTTGTAAAGGTATGTTGGCATTGCTGCACTCAGCGTTGCAATGCCTAGCTAATTTAGGAGCCTAAATCTCATTTTGAAAAGTCATTTAGGCACTTAGGGGGCCTAAATCCTATTGACTGCAAATGGGATTTAGATCCCTAAGTGCCTAAATATCATAGGCTAAATTCCTTTTGTGCCTAAATCCCACAGGCTTGTTTAGGCTCCTAAATCAGCTAGGTACTGCAATGCTGAGTTCAGCAATGCCTAAATGCCTTTAAAAATCTGGTCCAAAGCCAATGGCATGATTAGGGACCTTTGGATGTGAACTGTGCGTGCTGTTCAGAGTCCTTGAACAGAGAGGGCATGCGTAGCATGTCGGCCTCCTCCAGCAGTACAGCACGTGTGTGATCTGGTAGGACACAGCCAACTAAGAACTAAATAATGCAGCACTACAGTGAGTGGAAGTATTGTATATGCAAATTGCACAGGTGTAAGGGCTGGAAGGATTAGGCCCTAGTCTCCAAGCTCAGTGGAGGCTTTTCTTTCCCTCAGGAAACCATATGTGGTTGGGGGAATGGGGTGTGGGAGACTGAGTGTAGCAGAGTCTCTCTCTACTTAAAATGTCTTTTGTTCCCACACAGGAGACAGTGGGGTATGTGAGGAAGGATCTAGTGGTTAAAGCCCAGGGGTGGGACTCCGGAGATCTGGTTCCCTTCCTGGCTCTGCCTCTGACTTCCTGTGTCAGCTCAAATCACTTCCCTTTCTCTGTCTCGCATCTGTAAAGTGACAATAATGTCTGGGCTAAGATTTTCAAAGTTGCACAAAGGATGTGGACACCAGTTCCCATTGGATGAATTTGGCCTCAGAATCCTGGAGGCAGATTTGAAAATCCACCAATAGTTCTCAATTTTCAGAAATAACCAGAGATTTGGGATGCCCAAATTGAGACACCTTGAGGGAGCCCAGTTTCCAAACAGTGCTGAGCACTCACCCTCTGGAAGTCTGGCCCCTTCCAGGCATCTGCTGCTGGGCACCTGATCACTGGTCAGTTTCGAACATTTAGGCCAATGACACCTTTCCTGTGTTGTCAAGTGCCTGGAGATGCACAGCTGGAAAAGCACAAAGTATTCTCACACCCTCTTTACAGCAGTCACAAAGGCTGAATGACTTGCTTGAAGGGCTGGGGGAGCTCAACTTGCAAGCCAGAGAACTACGGTTTGACTCCTGGGTCTGATTCTTATTTGCTGTATCACCTAGCCACCCTCCTCCACCTGTAAAACAGGGACCTTCATCCTTATTTACCAACCTCACCGGAGAACGTTCATCACCTCAATGAGCTAGTGTCTGTCAGACCTGTGTGAAAATAAGAGTGAAAACTCATGGAAGAGCAGGAAGTGTTCAACACTAAGATTCAAAGTGAAAGTGTGAAGCAGATGTGACATCAAAGTGATGTCTGCCAGCTCAGGCAGGGGGTCATGAGGAGACGAGCTAATCAAATCCAAAAGGCAATCCAGAAAAATCGAACATCACAATATGCTACTATGCTACCCAACTCCTCAAAGTAGCTCTGAGGACAATCCTTTCCTTTGCAAAGGGCTCTGGCTTCCTGTACGACGTAAAAGTAAATTCTCTTCTTCCCTAGACCTGTTGGTAGCTCGGCCATTAATATATTATTTTTAAACAATTATTAAATATTCATTGGGTCTAAGTCTTGCAGCTCTTCCTCAGACATAACTCGAACTGATTTCGAAGACTGGACTTTGGGATTTGGTCCTTGGAGAAGGGCCTGTCTGTTGGGTGCATGATGTCTGCATCTAGCACAATATCACTGCCATGTGCAGTGAAATCACCAAGAGAGCAACATAAAAATCAAAACAGTGGCTCGAGTTGGCAAAAAGTGTGCCCAGGGCTTGCTAACTGAGAGACCAGCTCTTCACCTAGAAAGTGAGCACTTTCCATGTTGTACTTTGCATGATTCTGGCCTGATCCTGCAGCTTCTCTGTACATAGAACTCATGTTGAAGATGCTCAGCAGGAATGCTGCACATGCAGTGGCCTCAGGACTGGGCCCTAAATTAAATTAAACTCTCATTCTCTTTCAGGCGGACTCTTCTGTGCACCTACAAAGTTTGATAGTGTTCTGATCAAAAGCCCAAATGGTGTTGAGGTGGTTCAAACTCTGGAAAACTGTGAAATGAAAGAAACCTGCTATCGGGTTTCCTATGTGGAATATTATTATGAAATCATACACAACTCTGCTGGGGACAGAGAGGAGCGACTGAAGGTTGGTCAATTAGATGCGGCTCTAAAAGAGTTGTATTGCTTTAACTATAAGCCATACATAAGCATACAATTCCCACTCTTGTGTGGATGCACATTAAACTGCCTTAAGGGTGCTCTATACCAGTATGGCTATTACTATGCAGTTAAGGGCAATAGGTTATGTTGGTATAAGCAAATTTATACCAGCATAAGTGGGCCCGCACTATGGGTTGTACTGGTATAATTATTTCATTAAAAAGTCACACATCTAATTGAAATAGTTACACCAGTACAGTATCTGTGTATTGCCCAGGTCTTATTTCCCAAACTCAGTTATAAAGCAATACATTTTATTTTCTTGGGCAAAAAAATTCAGTCAAATGTTTAATGTGACTTTATCTTTAAAGTACCTCTGACCCAATGAAAGCTGCATCCTTTACCGGACTTAGTACTCTCCGTTAGTTAAAGATGGGTTAAAATAACCCCTTGCATGTAGCCAGGATCAGGACACAGCACTGCTCCACAAGCAGGATTTACTGTCAAGTAGCTGGAATGCTGTCCTTTGGGCGTTTATCGGCAGGGTCTTGCAAGTGATTTTCATGTCTTTGTTTTGCAAATCTTTTCAGGAAATTGATGTGGGACGGTGCTTGGGGAGCTGCACCTCAGGGAATCACTGCCTGCTTAGGTAAGCACAGCTGTTCACATACAGCCCCTCCCCTTACAGGAGGGTTAGCTACAGTCCTCTAAACATGCAGATTCCCTACAGAATGAAGGACAAATTCTGCACAGACTTATATCCATGTATCTCCATTGACCTGAATGCAACTGAATGAGTGTAAAGTCAGCATCCAAGCTGCCTCCAAGGGGTCTGTCATTTTCATTCAGTTGCCAGTTAGTACTGTATTACCATTGTTGTTGGGCTCCAGTGTCTCAGAGTTTGGTAGGTAACTGCACCAATATATTTTGCATTCAGTTCACTTGTCTTTCTTAAATTCACATCCCACATTGTTATTTCTAGCAATGTCATGAGATTCGAGCAAGCAGCAGGTGCACTATAAGAACCTGGACAAAGAACTTGTAAGCTTTCTTGTTCTATCAGACAGCCAAATGCACAGGCCATAGAACTTCCCCCAAATAATTCCTAGATCAGATCATTTAGAAAAACATCCAAGTCCTGATTTAAAAATTGTCAGTGATGGAGAATCCACCATGATCCTTGATAAATTGTTCCAATGGTTATTTACTCTCACCATTGAAAATATACACCTTATTTTCAGTCTGAATTTGCCTAGCTTCAATTTCCAGCCATTGAATCATGTTCTACCTTTCTCCTTGAGATTAACACTATAAGGCAGGTTTTCTAATCCTTTAAGTGTTCTCGTGACTCTTCTCTGAACACTCTCCAGTTTATCAACATCCTTCTTGTTGGACACCAAAGCTAGCCAGGATCTGATTGCAGACACTATGGCAGTGATGGAAAGACAGCCCTACTATCTGTGGCCAAAATTGCCTTCTCTGCCCATAGAAGTCACAGCATGGTGATGTGCCCTCCCTGTGGAATGTTTTTCCCTTCCACTGCTCTCCATAGATGTCCCTAGTCTGCAGACATCCCAAATCTACAGCTGGTTCAAATGAGACGGGGCTGGTAACAGGGTATTTATGGTGACAGTCTTTGGTTTTCAAATTCACTTTCTCCCTTGATATACCAGAGCCTGGATTTGATCATCTTTCTGATATGCTGCAAACTCACCTGTTGTTCTAGGCTTTGTCTGGGAGGGTGAGGTTTGGGAAATGGGCAGTGGTGTTGCTTGTTTTGAGTTTGGTGCGATCAGAACTTGTCTGAGGATGAGAACAGCTGTCTTTCACTGCCTGTTGACATGTATTTGGTTACAGTTTGTTTTAGTATTGCACCATGCCTAGGGAGTTCTGAAAGGCACAAATGGAAACAAATAAGCAACAATAAATAAATGATCCCCATTTTACAGATGGGGAAACTGAGACACAGAAAGCTGAAATGGCTCAACCAAGGCCCCTGTGAGAGAGCATCAAACAGAATCTAAATTGGCAGATGCTCCAAGCCCATCTTTCCACTTCTGGGTTGAGAGCAGCCTAACCACTCTCCACCCCCACTGTCTAGAGTCTTCTGTGCAGTTTGCTAATGCTTTCTCTGGGTGTTTAAAAATAGTTTCTTGGTACTATTACTATTACTTTGTCCTCCTTGTAATGTCTCTTTACATGCTGCTGACTGTAAGCTCTTTGGGTTAGGAACCATCCTTTTTTCTTGTGTTTGTACAGCACCTAGCACAATAGGGTCCTGGTCCACGACGGGGGCTCCTAGGCAGAGAGACAATGTAGCCTAGTGGGAAAAGCACTAGACTGGGACTCAGAAGACTTGGTTCTATTCCTGAATCTGCTTCCTCTGCGGCATGGGGCATGGGTCACTTGCTGGAGGATTCTCTGCAGCTTGAGGTCTTCAAACCACAATTTGACAACTTCAGTGACTCAGACATAGGTTAGGGGTTTGTTACAGGAGTGAGTGGGTGAGATTCTGTGGCCTGCATTGTGCAGGAGGTCAGACTAGATGATCATAATGGTCCCTTCTGACCTTAAAGTCTATGAGTCTATTAGTCTGCTGAGCGACCTTGAGCCAGTCAATGTACTTCTCTGTGCCTCAGTTTCCCCATCTGTGAAATATGGGGAAATGATACTTCCCTTGTAACTGGCTGTGAGATCTACTGATGAAAAGCTCTGTATGAGGGCTGGGCATTATTATTAGGTAATACCACAATACAAATAATAATTGTGAACCCAGGCTTGCTTCAGAGACCAGACACGAGTTGTGAGCCCAGCTTTGTGACAGGACATGAGCTATGAACCCATATCCCTGGGCAGACTGAGAGTGCTACCTCTTCTCTGCATCTGGGTAGTCTGTGCTTTTGTTTTTTAACTGCAGGGATTCGCAGAATGGAGAGAAATGCCTGGTTCGGGCGGAAGGTGCCTCCAGCCATTGTGTCCCTCACCAGTACGACACATACACATTCAAGAGCCGCAGTGGCAACATCCGCACCGTCTTCGCCATCCAGAAGTGTAAATGTGGGAGTTATTAGAGACTTGGGGGAGGGAGGGATTGCAGCTTCCAGGGAGGGCACATGGAAGGGATAATGCAAATAGCACCTTGTCCTGCCATGCCCACCCTCTGCCAGACTGTCTGTACTATATGTAAATGAGAGAAGGCTATTTTATAAATTAAAGGTATTTTAAACAGTGGTTGTGTGGAAATTAACTATCTCCAGAATGTTTTGCAGCTTTTTAATAAACACTGCGGGCCATAGTCTGTGTCTGGGGAGCATTTGCGGCTCCTAAGGACTCCAGTGGGAGCCCATGTGTATTCAAAGCCAGAATATGGCCTTGTAAGAGCCAGAACCTAAACAGGCTAAAGAGGGCTTTGATGTGCCTCAGTCTTCTTCTCTCACTTGTTCTATGTGAACAATTGCATGTCAAACACACCTGTCTGCATGTCCTGTGAAAACAGGCAAAGTGCATTACAGCCGAGAGACAGTTCAGCTGCGCAGCTAGGGGGCCTTCCCAGGACTGACCCCACCAGGATCCAGCACCTTTGTCATCCTTTCGTTTTTACAAAGATACACTCACCTACAAAATATGCTTGAAATGAAACAACATGGATAATGCCCCATAACACACAGAGACACAGGGAGTGGAGGAGGCAGGCAGAGGAAGGAGGAATTAGGGGAGAGGAAGCAGCAGTGGGGGATGCAAAAGGAGCAGGACTGGGGAGGCAGTAGGAATGGGGGAGGGGAGCCAGGGGAATGTGTTGGAGCAGAGGCTCATCTGGACATTTCCCATTCTTGGTGTCTGAGCAGTTCCAGCCCCACACTGTTCTGTATTACAAACAGCCCTGGCCTTGGCAATGGAGAAATGTGCAGAGGAAGGAAAGAATCTGAATAGTTTCCTTCTGCCAATTAACTAAAAGCTACTCAAATTTCTTGTAATTATCTCCCTGTGTATTCTGGATAATTAGAAGCCCTCTCACCCTTGTTACATTGGATTAGAATAAATTATAGACACAGATTTTCAAAGGAGACTTTAACATTATCCTAATCCCATTAAACCTTAATCCCTTGTACAGTGCAGCCAGGGGCGGCTCTAGACATTTTGCTGCCCCAAGCATGGCGGCATGCCGCGGGGGGCGCTCTGCCGGTCCGCTGGTCCCGCGGCTTTGGTGGACCTCCCACAGGCGTGCCTGCAGAGGGTCACTGGTCCTGCGGCTCCACTGAAGCCACGGGATCAGCGGACCCTCCGAAGGCACGCCTGCGGGAGGTCCACCGGAGCTGCCTGCCGCCCTCCCAGCGACTGGCAGAGCGCCCCCCGCGGCATGCCGCCCCAAGCACACGCTTGGCGCACTGGAGCCTGGAGCCGCCCCTGAGTGCAGCCCAGCAGGGGGCTCAGATGGGCCAGGCACCCCACAAACTGCCTGGCCATGAGAGGATCCAATTTCAGATCAGTCAGTCTAGTCTGTGATGTGGGGAAGATGAAAGATGCGAGGAGAACCACTCTGCCCATGCCAGCCCTGTGAGAGCCTGTCCCGGGGCTGTAAGGAGAGGAGAGCAGGCTGCCGGCTGCTGCTTAGTCACTTCCACTGGGGAGATGACTGAAGGTTTAAGGAGCTGCCCGACATTGCAGCCAGCGGTGAGAGCACACTCAGGAGGGTCCTTCAGCAGAGTTGTTGGCTGACTCCAGGTGGTTGAAGAGAACAGTCCAGTGTTCTCCCATCATTTAACCCTTCCGTCACTTCCTCCATCAAGCTAAAGTGCAGCCTCTGTGATGAGGGCAGAGCAGCTTGCAGAGGCTGCCTGGGCAATTCCCTGAACCTGTACGTCCCCCAGCCATCTGCTGTGAAGTTTTAAGACCAGAAGGAACCATTCTGATCATCTAGTCGAGGCCTGCACAACGTGTAAAGCGGCGAGGGCCATATTACTCCAAAGAAAACAGCTGAGGGCCGAACCCCCTTGGCCCTGCCAAAACGCACAGTCCCAGCGCCGCCGAACTCCCCCCCCATATTACTGCACACAGCGGTACCAAAAATTAAAATACTGAAAATGGATGGCCCCCTCCAGCTACCAACTCGCCGCTCACCTCCTCACCCCCCACAAGTATAAAGCCTCTCCGCCACTGCCCGCCCAGCCAGCTCAGCTCGTCGTCCACCCATGAAATAAGGGGAGGGGAAAGGGGGGCAGTGTGAAGGGATTGGATGTGACTCACTCACTCACTCATGCCCATCACCCCAATCGGGGTATGGGCCGCCAACAGCACATCTCCAGAGTCCTCTATCCTGGGCCATTCGTTCCTGGTTGCAAGAAGGGTAATCGGCTTAGTGGCTTCCTCATGGCTTTTACCACCCAGCGTCATGCAGCGTCGAATTGAAGACCCTTCTTTTTCCAGGGTAAAAGTCTCTGTTGTCTCTCTTTTTGGCGTTTCTGTAGCAGGTTGATTTTTTTTTTTTAAATGGGTGGAGTTGCTAGCCCCACGCCCAACCCTCCTCCTTTATCCGGACTTGGGACAGGCAGATAGCCCCAAAGGACCTCTCTGGTGGAGTTTTGGATGTGACTGTCCAACATATAAACACAGGGGCCGCAGGGAGCCCGGGGCAGAGTGGGCGGGGACAGTGTGATAGGGACAGCAGTCGGGCAGGGCAGGTGCAACACACAGACACAGAGACACACACGTCTCCCTTGGGGATTTCCTGGTTGCCCACCGACAGTTCAATCCCCCCCGGCCCCCATCACTACGGAGGCCGCCCTGGGACCAACCAGCGCAGTAGCCGTCCTGCCCCCAACCAAAGGGAGTGGCTTGGGGGGGGTCTCGGCCCAGTCCCCCTCCCTTCACTCCGCACTTACCGGCTCTGCCTCGTGCCCAGCACTTCCCACCTCAGCAGGCCCCGGAAGTGACGCACCCCCCGTATGCCAGGTGCAGGGAGTGGGAGACGGAGACACGTGCAGTTCTGGCTGTTAGGGGTTGGAGCGCAGCGCGCGTGAGCGGGGCTGTGAGGCAGGGCAGGGGGTGAACCCAGCAGCCCCACCCCGCCGCTTGCCCACAGGCCTCACAGTGAGCCCACGTGGGCCGCATGCAGCCTGGACACCACATGTTGTGCAGGCCTGTTATAGACTGTAGTCAAGTCACCCCTTAACCTTTTCTTTGTGAAGCTAAATAAATTGAGCTCCTTGAGTCTGTCACTATCATGCATATTTCTAAGGGTATGGCTACACTTCAAACTTCAAAGCGCTGCACGTACTCCACATCCTGATGGGGTTTAGCTTGCAGCGCTGGGAGCCGTGCTTCCAGCGCTGTGGCACTGTTTACACTGGTGCTTTGCAGCGCTGTATCTTGCAGCGCGCAGGGGGGTGTTTTTTTACACCCCTGAGCACGAAAGTTGCAGTGCTGTAAAGCGCCAGTGTAGCCAAGGCCCAGGCTAGCTACACTTTAAAAATATCAATTGTCCAGGAGTCTCAGCCAACTTCTTTAAAACTCAGGTGCAATTACCCGTTGTTTTTTTTTTAAAGTTTAATTTTAGTAGATGCTGTTTATCATCCTGCTTGGTTACTGTTCAAATAGAGAGCATATGAGTACTCCTGGAAATTGAATTTTAAATTCTCTTTCTATGACTATTTCAATGTGCCATAAACACTCATGTCAACAAAACTTGCCATAAATGTGCCATAAAAACTCATGTCACAGAAATGTTCGTAGAACGTGATAACAAAAGGGCCAGGAACATAGCTGAAACGAACTCAATGAAAAATTTGAATGAGTTTTTGCAAAACATTTTTGCACAATTTCCCAGCTCTCCTGTGTACGTAGATGCTGTGAGGGTATAATAGACAATTGCTTTAATATTCTTCGTATATAACTCGGGGTGGGAAAATCAATTCAGGCAAATTAAGAATTGGGTCTAATCTTTCCCCATTTCCTGAAACAGACCTAAATTTCCATTGAAAATGGAAGTTGATCTGCTTTGGCAGTCTATCCTGAGCCACTGCAGCTCCTTTCATTTTTCTGGTACCCTGGGCCTTTGCTCTTTAGGTAGATGTAGTCATATTTTATCTTGTTTGGGGCAGAGACTATCTTTTAGTTCTCTATATATTCAGTGCCTAGCACAATGGGGCCTTGATCTCTGACTGGTGCCTTTAGGAGCTAAAACAACACACATAATAAATAAAAATATGAATTAAGGCATGATCCTGCAAACACTTATGCTTTACTTTGCATCTATATGAGCAGCTCCACTAAAGTCAATAGAATTGCTCATATATGTAAAGTTTCAGTATATGTGCTTGCAGGTGGGGAGCCTTAGTCATGAACCAAAATGCAACACATATCCCTGGAAATAGTCAACTTTTGTGTGTTGCTGCTGCTGCTGCCTGCAGAGGTTTTTCCCTATCTCACTGAGAAATACTGAGTGCTCAGCTGGAGCGCTGTGTCAGCTTCTGGGCACCACACATTAGGAAAGATGTGGACAAACTGGAGAGAGTCCAGAGGAGAGCTACAAAAAATGACAAAATGTTTAGAAAACCTGATGTATGAAGAAAGGTTTTTAAAAATTGGCTTGTTTAGTCTTGAGAAAAGAAGACTTGGGGAGACCAGATAACAGTGTTCAAATATGCTAAGGGCTGTTATAGAGAGGACTGTGACCAATTATTCTTCATGTCCACTGAAGGTAGGGCAAGAAGTAATGGGCTTCATCTGCAGCAAGGGGGATTTAGGTAGATATTAGGAAAAAATGTCTAACGATAAGAGCAGTTAAGCTCTGGAGCAGGCTTCTGAGGAGGATTATTGGAGATTTTTTAAGACAAGGTTGCCCAGGGATGCTCTAGGTTTACCTGGTCCGGCCTTTGTGCAGGGGGCTGGACTTGATCTCTCGCATTTCCTTACAGTTCTATGATTAGATGAAAATCCTATATAATTTGTTGTCCATAATCACACTTTGGTCTCTTTTTGCATTAATGCGTCCCATACATCTCCCTCCTGTTCAGTATCTGTGCTTTGGGTTCTTTTTCTCCAGGCCCCCAATTTTTCCAAAGTGGCTACCTAAAGTTAGGTTCCTAAAGCCTTAGGAAGTGGACAGATTTTCAAAGGTGTGGAAGACACTGAATTGAATGATGCCTGGGAAAATCAGGTCACTTTTATTTAGGTTCCTTCATAGAGATTTAGGAGTCCAGTTCTAGGCATAGGTCTGACAATTTTAGCCAAATATACCAATGTATGTTTGCCTTTTGAATTCCTACCCACTGTTAATCTAAGTCAACCTCTCAGAAGTGCCACAAAAATTTACCAGTCCAGGTAAAAAATGCATTAGCCTGTCATTCCTGCATGGTGCTCCTCCATCACCATCTTCATCTGCCCCAAGATTGGGAAGAGGGAGATGCTATCTGGTAATTCCCATTTTGTGCCTGTCCCCTAACTTCTACCCAGGGGCTTAAACATGTGGTTTTGGCAGAATGGTTTTGTTGCTGTTCTCCTTAATTCTTTCTCCTCATTGTGTGTGTGCCGATGTGCCACTCATAGTGGCAGTTTACTAATGGGTGCAAGACGCTGCTTCCTTTAACACAGCAGGGGGATGCATCATTTGTGTGTTGTAGGATTCTGGATAATGCATTGATCCTAAGACTATTGCTGCTTTGTGCACACACAACCAAGCTGTAATTCCTGGTAATAGGTGACACAGACCTGGGCAGAAAAGGATGCCCTTGGTTTATTATGGCTGTATGTATTATGTATTAGTTACGAAAGGTTAAGGTCCTTCCACACACAGTGCCATCTTTTCCCCAGACCCTTCCAGAACAAGGCACGTCAAAACCTCAGACTCAGACTTACAAAAAACAAGAAATACTCAGTTAAGCTCCCTGCTCTCATGCGTAGCCCTGACAACGCTCGCTAGCGTTACAAGAAAAATTGAAGTGCAAACTTACAAAGGAAAGCAGGAACATAAGGACTGTCAGATTCTATCAGAGCTGAGGTCCATTTAGTCCAGTATCCTGTTTCTGACAGGGGCCAGCTCTAGATGCTTCAGAGGAAGGTGTAACTAAGAACCCCCTGGTAGCAGATGTGAGATAATCTGCTCCAACCTGGTCTCTAATAATTACAGACTGGCTTAAAACCTGAAGCAGAAGGTTATATATCCCTTCTGAAAAATGTTATAATGAATTATGATAGCTCTGGATATGCTTGATATCTATATAAATGTCCAGTGCTTCTTTGAATCTTGTTAAATTCTTGGCCTCAATGAGTTCCATAGTTAAACACACACTGTGTGAAAAAGCATTTCCTTTTATCAGTTCCGAATTTCCCATGTGTTAATTTCATTGAAATTCTCCTTGTTCTTGTGTTATGTGATAGAGATAACAGATGCTCCTGATCTACATTTTCTAGACAAATTATTATTTTTTAGACTTTTATTATGTCCCCTCGTATTCATTTCTCTTCTAAGGTCACAATCCCAATCTTTTCAATTGCTTTTCATATGAAACTATCGTAAAGAACAAAATTGTCAGACACATAGAGGAACATAATTTGTTGGGAAATAGTCAACATGGTTTTTGTAAAGGGAAATCATGTCTCACCAATTTACAAGAATTCTTATCCAAGAGCACATAGGAAATCTGTGCAGAGACAGAGATGGAAACCAGTTCTACTGTGGTCCATTGTACCAACCATAGGCTCATCATCTTTTCTTTCACACTTCCTGCCTCATTCACTGCACAGACCTGTGTTTGTGTACAACTATTTACAAGGAAAATTCATCTGCATGTCTCACTGTGCTTAGCAGAGATGGATATGCAGGAGTAGGCACACTGAACAAACCGCATAGACAAGGACATTAATTTAGCTTAATTATTGGTTGTGCTATATGAGGGGGCTAGTTTCTCTTCCTGACTGTGTCTGACATGACCTTGTGAATCCTTTCTCATACTGCCGAATTCCTAGCGTTTCAGGTTGATTTGACTTTTTTATACATTTTAGAAAATGCAAAATCCAGTTTGATAGAGACAGTTAGCTATAGCCTTAACTAAACAGGGAAACAGAAATTCTGTCAAGGGTATCCCCAAGCTCCCCGATTCCACACTAGTCAGCAGCATGATCTTCATAGCCTCACCACAAACCTCGGCTGGCTCAGAGAGCACACACTTTACAAACAGGTTGCACAAATATTTTCTAGACAGCAGTAGAATGCTGAGAATCGTGCGTCCTGGTTTCTCTTCCTGGGTGTGGGAGAGGAATGTATTACAAATTGAACACCCAAGAACAGAGATTTAGCAGGTGTCTGCTGAAAAGCAGTGTGTCCGAGGGGGTAACTGTCTTTCATGTTGAAGATGTGGGTTCTATTCACTGTTCTGTTTAAAATGGCTTTGTGCACTGTCTCAATCACTTTATGAGTAAAGTGAGGGACAGGTGACAGTTGCCCGGCCTGGACTGTGAAGTACAAAGAAATAATGTAACAGCAGTTAATGGAAAAGATAAGCCTAGAACTTGTGCTCTTAGATCTTGAAAATCAATTGTCTTTTCTTTTAAGGGCAGCACCACACTTAAAATGCTGCACCTGTAACACTTCAGTAAAGACACTACCTATGGCAACAGGAGGGCTTCTCCTGTCAGCAGGTCCTCCACCTCTCCGAGAGCGGGTAGCTCTGCCAACTGGAGAATGCTCCCTTTGACCTAACGCTGTCTATACTGGAGGTTGGGTTGGTTTAACTGCATCACTGAGGGGTGTGGATTTTCAACTAGACTTGGCCTTAGTTAAATGATATTGAAAGTGTGTGTGTCCTGCTAACTGTCACTTAGAGGATGGCAGCTACTCTGTAGCGTCAGTCAGAAACAAAGTGTAATCACGCTATATTTTGGTAATGTATCCTATTTCTTAGCAAGGGCTTTCTGATGCTATAACTATCACATGCACCCTGCCTCCTCTTTGTTCCTAGACTCAATGAGCTATGCTCACCCAAAGAAACTGCTTCCCAAAAACAGTAACTGTCCCATCAAAATAAACTACCCTGGTGCCTGTGAATATCAACTGCCTCTTCAAATCCAGTATATTGTCATCTGTTACCATGGCAATTTGTGACCCAAACTCTGTCCTTGAAAATTGGTTTATCAGCCAAAAATTTGGCCCTTCAGCCTAAATGAACCAGATAACAATAGCTCTGTTTGTCTGTGCCCCTAGTCCTTGCCTCCTCTGCAGGACGACAGGTATATGGGGCACAGGGACCATTCCTTCCCTCAGCCACTTCCCCTTCAGAACATTTATTAGCAGTCGGAAAGTAACTGGTGTTTAACATCTCCCCCCCTCCCACACACACACCCCTGTGACAGGAATGGCACACACACACACACCCCGCCCCTGTGACAGGAATGGCACACACCCCTCCCATGACAGGAATGGCTAAGCCCCCCCTGCTCCAGTGACAGGAATGGCTGACCCCCCCACCCCTTTGCAACAGGAATAGCTAAGCCCTCTCCCCCCACCCCGTGATAGGAATGGTTGAGCACCCCACACAGACACACATGATAGGAATGGCTAAGACCCCTCCCCAGTAACCCCTTGTGACAAGAATGGCTGAGCCCCCCCCACACCTTGTGACAGGAATGGCTGAGCCCCCACACACACCTTGTGACAAGAATGGCTGAGCCCCCCCACACCTTGTGACAGGAATGGCTGATCTCGCCTGCTCACACATCCTATGATAGGAATAGCTGAGCCCCCACACCCCCTCCACCCACTCCCATGACAGGGCTGGCTGAACCTGTCCCCTCACTCTGCCCATATCAGGAATGTCTGTCCCCCGCCCAGGAGGGCCTTGCCTGCTCTGTCCCTCTCAGTGCCCGTGTCACTGAGGCAGCTTCCCCGGGGTCTGTGGGATTTTTTCCATTTGTGGCATGGATGGTGGAAGATTTGGCTGGGAAGAGCTCACATTAAGGCCACGAGCTCATCAGCACAGTCTGGAGTTGCTCTCATGCTTCGCTTTTCATCCTGTCATGCCTGAGATGTATCTTGCAAATCAACTCAATCAACTTCACTGGCCTGGCAAACGGTTCTTATTAATCATGCGTATTGCGGCAGCACCTGAAGCCTGCCATGGTAGGCACTGTCCAGACACGCAGTGACAGTCTCCACCCTAAAGAATATACATTAGAAGTGGACATGCCAGACAAAGGGTAGGAAGAGAAATGGAGGGCAAGTGCCTTCTCAGCAGGGTAGTGACAGAGCAGTCCCACAGCAATACCTGACCCACTAGTCCCAACTGAGCACTGATGTGCTGTTAGGAGGTAGTTCAGTGCAACAATCATATGTCCAGGAGATGTTTTCACAGCAGGGAACAGGGATTGAGCCCCTCTGTCCATTCAGTATGGGGCGGCGTCTACAGCATTAACCATCTGAGCATCTAACCCTGCTCAGAACAGCTCTAGATTAGACACCCGGGTGGTTATAACGGTGATGGTTGAAGATGGCTGGTCTATGGCGCCTCTCCCGAGGTCCAGGTATTTGTTTTCAGACTAGTGGCAGTCTGCTGCCTCTGCCCTCTCTTTCCTCCCCCCATCCCCATGTTATCCATGGTTTGAAGTATCTTGCTTGGACTTTGCACTAGAAAAATGTCTCTTGGCCTTGATCTCTCATCCCTCTGGACAATGGTTGCTTAACTGTCAGGTGCACCTCTTACCGCTACTACATGAGGGGCAGAGACCATTCCATCCTTTCCTCCACCCTTTGCTCAGAGCTGTTCAATTCCTGAGCACAAAGGTCCTCCTGTTTGCCCCATTAAAGCCATCATTAGAAGGCAGTTAGTCTCCTATGGAGAGCAAACTCCGCTCAGCCAGTGCCTTTCTACAATGGACATGGATGTTTACTACAGCGAGCAGTGCAGGTGCCTCTTCCTGCCTGCTCCCTTCCCTCCACATTTGGCTCTCAAATAACAAGAGTACACAAGTGGGCTTCCTGCTCCATACAGCTTGTGTACTGGGCTAATTGCTGAAAGGCGTTCAGTAGCCCAGTTTCGCACCTTGTTAGCACTGCAATTAACTCTCTTTACCCTTCCTGATGGCTCATTTGCATATTTGACATAATTCCATCTCTCCCCACTGTTATAAATGTGCTGCTGGAGAGAGGGTGGGAGTTATGCAGGTGGACTGGAAGAGGAAAGCCATGCTGAGACTCCTGTTGCTGCTGCTGCTTGCCAGGCTGCAAAGCTGCAATCCCAGACCCCCTAGTGTCCTTCCAGAGGAGGATTCAGAAGACATGAGAACAGAGGCTCTTCGAAGGCTTTTGGAAGTATTTGGCATAGAAGACCCTCCCCGCTCTCCCCACCATATCAAGCAGCCTCCCCAGTACATGGTGGACCTGTACAACACGGTAGCAGGAGCTGATGGCATCACTAAAGACCCTGACATCTTGGAGGGAAACACCGTCCGCAGCTTCTTGGATAAAAGTAAGAACTCTTGGTGGCTTCAGTTGCTCTAATGGTCTGATCTGCTAGAGTTTGAGTGTAGTTTTCCAGGGCTCTTGATGCTTGTCTGGATCCTAGAAGCCAAGGGGAGGCCTGGAGTAAGAGTGTCCCGTATGTGCTGATGAAGTTCATCCTCCCAGAGGATGTGCAGCATCAGAGTAGAACGTTTAGAATGTGCCCATGTAATGTTCCTTTTTAGTTTGGCTGAAACTGGGGTCACCAAAGTTTCTAATCTGACCCTTTGGTCCAGCTCACAGTGATGAGATGCATTTCCTGTTCATCCTATCGAGTGTGGCTAAGAACGAGAGGATCCTGACAGCAGAGCTGCATCTCTTCAGACTGCGGACTAAGGTGGCTGAGGGACCTTTCTACAAGAGACATCACTTCTGCCAGGTAAGGAGAGATGAGACGTGCATGTGTTTCTGCTTTGAAAGTGCATGGGCCATATTCTGCTCTCAGGGACACTACTATGAATCTGGAGTGACTCCTGGACATTTACTGAGAGTGGGATTTGGCTCCTGGCTTGCGTGCTGACCTCACCAAAGTTGGATACTTATTGACTTAAGCTGAATCAATATAAACCACTTTTAAATCAGTTTCAGTGTCCACACAATAAGTTGCACCAATTTAAGTAAATTGGTTTCTAAAAAATTGGTGCAATTTTTATGGGTAGACCAGGCCTCAGACTACAGAGGTTTCTCACTAGGCTAATTTGACTTTCCCCCATCTCTTCTCCTTTAAAACATAGACTTTCAATGAGATTTTCCTCTTCCGGTGGCCCCTGGTGCTAACTACCTTGTATTCACTATCCCCAGGTGAGTGTCTATCAAGTCCTGGACAAGAACAAACTGGATTCCTTTGAAGGGAAGAAGCTGCTGGCAGCCAGACTTATCACTTTGCAGGGCTCTGGCTGGGAGGTGTTTGGCATCACACAAGCTGTAAGTGTCTTCAGCCTAAATTCAAATGTGTACGGGGAGGAAGAATGAAACCTTTCTGTCCCTTCTGTCAGCGAACTGCCCTCCTCAGCCCCTTTAAACCAAAGGAGCTTCCAATGCACTTCCTTGGCCTCCAGCTGCTTCAGCCTAGAGTGGCAGCTGCTGAGGGGGGAGGGGATGTCTGTCAAAGGCTTTTCTGTGCAACCATATGAAAAAGTTGGCTGAGGCTGCTAGCCCACCTCCTTTGACACTGCAGCCTTGACAGCAGATCCAGCCATTTCACAAACCTGTATTCTTGAATCAATAGAGGTGACTTGCAGGGGTTTTCACTGAGGCTGCACTAGCCAGATCAGCAGGGTTTAAATCTTATTTACAGAACTGCTTTTGAACCGTACTGAAATGGCTCCTCTAGAACCATTAAAACATCAGAGTAGATGTGGTCTTGAGTAACGCAGCTGTGAATATGGACAGCCCAGATGTTACAATACAGATATCAGGGCACTGGCTATAATCTTCACAGCCTGAGAAAGGGACAGAGAAGTCTGGCTTTCTGCTACAATTTAGTATGAAGTGAAGTTATTATCAGGAAAGTGATGATGTAAAAACACACCAGCTTCTTTAGTCTGAGCAGCTGCCTTGTCAGATCAAAACCAGTTCTTGTCATTCCTGTTGGTGCCTGAGAAGGAGTGAGCCGAGCTCCAGTCTGCCTTGTGCAGCAGCAGCAGAACTGTTAACTCAATCCCTGCTGTAGGTTCTTTCTCTGAGATGTGCAGCTGAATGTTATCTTCACCACATCCATAATCCACCATTTGGGTCAGGCTCCCACGGGATGTTCCAGGAGCCAGAAAGAACCCACCAGGACTGATCCTTGGCTGAGTTTGCAGGGCTGATGGCAATCAGGAACAAACCACCTTTTCCCTTGGAAATGGGGCGGTCTTGATTTGAAATCAGAGAGACACTAAACGCTGAGCCCACCATGCCATTTTTTTTCACAGTCACTTTTCAGAATCAAACCAAACCTTCTACTGATGCTGCTGATTTTTGGGAGGTGTGGTGATGTCTGGTGCACTGCTGCGTACGTGGAGCGTAGAGGGTGTACATTTCAGGAGAGACACCTGGCTCCATGTGTATATTTTCAGGGTGACATCTGGCGCAGTGTCTACATTTGTGGGGTGATACCAAGAGCAATGCACATATTTTTAATATGAACCATTGTAAAAAAAAGTGCTAAATATCACAAAACAGTTGTATAGATCCATGTTTATTATGAAACAAGACAATATCTTCTAGAAATAGTAACTCATGTGAGAACTAAATGGCACCAAGGAGATGTGGCAGCCTTCTATTTGTCTTCCTCTGTCAGGGTTTGAGAGGCGATGTGTCCATTTGCTTATAGAGCAACCTTTAGCCACAGCGGGAGGGCAGGGCTAATGATGAGCTGCAAGGGCTGGGGTTTAACATCTCTTAATTTCACACTGTTATCATCATTATGGTCACATTTTATAGGAATGTTCCATTTAACAGATGATGATATGAGTAGTATGTGATATGGGTGCTTTTAAGCACTGCAGTAGGTGTTGCAGATTGCTATTAAGAACCTATTGGCTTGCTGCACTCTATAACCATAGCATAACCATTTATTAAAACATGTATTAAGCATGTATAAATCATAAATTATGTGAACTATGTAGAAGTGGAACCTTACTATAAACAGTTACCCATTATTTATTTGTTACAGTAGCTCCTAATGGCCGCACTATGTTAGGAACTGCAAAAGTACACAGAAAGAGACAGTCCCACAGAGCTTTTAACAGGTCATATTTCCAAAGCAGATTCCCAGTCCAGGGCATTACACAATGAGAGACCTGTCACTCTTCAGTGAAAGCAAAATGGGCAGGACAGAGAGAACACTATGCAATATACCAAGGGGGTCAGGCACAGCCCTGCTTTCCTAAGTGGCTAAAGAGCTTACATACTGTGGTGAGAGGCACAGCAGACTAACTTTCCAGGGTAGATTGCTTTGATTCCAGGCTTGCAGCTGGCAGTGTGCAACTCACCCCTGTGTCCATGCAGAGGCCCACTGAAAGCAGGGGTATCCTCCATGCTGCAGCAGCGGAATCAGGGCCTTAGACTGAGCTCTTTGCTATAAGGATGGTCTTTATCACGTGTGTACAGCACCTTGCACAGTGGGGCCCTGATCCCGGACTGGAGCTACCAGGGCTACCACACTTGGGGCTGTTTGTTACAGAGGGACAGTCACAGGATTCTAGATCTGCACCCACTGAGAGCTGCACATAAACAGCACAGCGTAAGCCTTGCCGCAGTCCGGGGTGTTTGGGGAGCTCCAGCTCCAACCTGGGATCAGACCCAAGCAGAGTTGTTTTCAGGGAAGCTCGGTTCATCTCCTCTCCTGGCTGCAGGGCTCAGCGCAGGCGAGGGGAGGGACACGTGTGCTGCTTGTACCCCTTGGCTGCATGCAGGACTCAACCCCAGGAGAGGGGAATAGTGGGGCTGGTAAGCGTCACTCCCCACTGCTGGTCTGTGTGATAGCCGTCACCAGGCAGGGTTGGCAGTGGCTTTCTTTTATTGTCCCTTTCACTGGGGAGGCTAGGGGGTCTGGACTGACACAATCTGAGGATGGAGATGTCCTCAGTGGTTTGTTGGTACCCAGGTTCTCCCGTCTGTACCTCATGGTGCCTTCCTGGGGGCTGGGTTCCGTCCCTTCACAGGTGCTACCGCCATGCTGACCGTTGTGTGGTTTTGCAGGTTCGTGACTGGATGGAAGAGGACAGCAGTAACCATGGTCTGCTGGTGACTGTCCGCGGCTTGGGAAGTGCTCCGGTGGATCCCAGCATGGTGCGATTTGCATCAGGAAGAGATCACCATGAAAGCAAGAAGCCCATGCTGGTTCTGTTCACTGATGATGGGAGACGAGGAGCTGCTCTGCCCATCAGCAGCCTCCCAGGTCAGGCGAACCCACCCACGCTCTGCGGGGAAGGGCACATGAAATAATGAGGGAATAAAGTGCAGCTCTTCTCTGCAAAGCGGCTGCCATCATTTCCTTACTCACCGTTCCAAGTCATGGTTGCTGGGCCCAGATCTGCAAAGGTATTTAAGCATCTAACTTCCATCTAATGGGAGTTAGGTGCCGAAATACCCTTGAGGATCTAGGCCCTGCTGACTAAACTAAGTGTCACTGCTTTGAACTCTTCTAACCCATGCAGAGCCCAGGCCAGCTGTGGGATGGGGGCTGGACTCTTCCATGGCTCCATGCCTCACCAGCCACATTCCAGCTACACTTGTTCTGGTTCATCACTGGTGCGATGCAGGAGCCGGGGAGAGTCCAGCGGGACTCTGATCCAGGGCAAGTTTGGCAGCTGAGATCATTTTATGTGTAATCTGAGGAGATTCAACGTGGAGTCAGAGACAGACTCCCTCCTGCCTCCTCTCCTGAGCCATTTGGGTAAAGTCCTCTCTCAGAGCAGAACTGAACTATAATTCTCTGTCCTGTGCAGCTTCCCCTTCTGTGAAATGGGCATAACAATCTCTCCCCAGCCTGCCCCTGAAAAGCACTGTGGGAGCCTCAGGTGGAAGTGGCTAGTTATCTGCAAAGTATAAAGTATTAAAGACCCTTGTTTTTATGCTGTCCCATGAAAGAGGAATGGGAGAGGGGAATCACTGTTAAATTAGTGGCTGCAAATTTAACACAAGTGAAAAGAAATGCTGCTTCCCTCCAGCTTGTGGCAGTGATCAAGCAGTGGAATTTCCTGCTGTTGGAGAATAACAATTGTAATTATGCTGGGATGGGCTAATGAAATGTCATCGCTCAGGCTCAGCTGGTCATCAAAAGGATCAGATCCCTCCTCCTTACACAGCCCCATGGAATTAGCCAGGTGTATTACAGGGATGGCTGCCTCGAGGTATTGCCCGCAGTTAGAGCCAGGACTCTAGACGGACCAGTGCTCTGATCTGGTAAAGCAAAGCCTGTGCTCCTAACTTCCTAAAGCTCCAGGACAAACAATGGACCATGAAGGGTTTGCAGTTTCTTTCTACAGTTAAGGGAGCTGCAGCAGAACAAACTCTTTAGAGAACTAGGCTTGGACATGGATGCAGCCTTTAGGCATGTATCTGCCTTTCTCTCAAGCTATGTCAGCTCCATGATGGATGCAAACCCTTTGGACCTGAGTCTCTTCCCATCTCCATTGTCACTCCATGGACTGGAGTGGTGTCCCTCCTGATTTAAAGCTAGGTGAGTGACAGAAGACTCAGTCCCAGAGTGCTCAATGATTCAGATTGACACTGGGATTTTTGAGAAGGGGGCTGAGTGACTAGATGGCGAGGCTGGTAATGGCTGCAGGAAGGGGTTGGTTCACACTTGCTACCTTGCTTTCCGTCTCACTTCAGGTTTGTCTGATCAATAAGGACGTTATTCTGATCTTGTTACTCCCCCCCCCCAGATTTGAGCCCTCAGACTCCAGACCTCCCGGCTGCATCGCTGGCACCAGAAGTGAGCGGGGCGCGGAATGCCCGCTCGCTGGATCAGTTCCTGCCATGCCAGAGACAACTCCTCTCCGTGGACTTTGAGGAAATCGGCTGGTCAGGATGGATCATCTCCCCGAAAAGCTACAACGCGTATCACTGTAAAGGATCCTGTCCCTTCCCCTTGGGTGAGAACATGAGACCAACAAACCACGCCACAGTGCAGTCCATCATCAACGCCCTCAAACTGACCCCGGGCGTCAGCAGCCCCTGCTGTGTCCCAGACAAACTCTTCTCCATCAACCTCCTCTACTTTGATGATGATGAGAATGTTGTCCTTAAACAATACGATGACATGGTGGCTGGGAGCTGTGGCTGCCACTGATGCCTGTCCCATAGGAAGAGCAGGAGTGGGTCAGGGCAACAAGGAACCTCCCTCCCTCAATTGTAAACATGTCTGCTCCCAGGAACCCACCCTCTCAGAGCCACTCACCAGCGTGAGCCTATGCTATGCTGCCCACTCAGGCCAGAGGTACCAGCATTTTCACCACACTTCCAAGAATCTCTGTCCTGCAAGAAATCCACATCTACAGCTGCCACCACTTGGCTCAGTGGGACAATTACACCAAAATGGCGCATAACTTGTCTAAAACACCTGGGAAATGCTGTGATTAAAGACAAGCAGCCTACGCCTGAGATGCCTTTGTGTGTCCCTGGTCCCTCCGAACGTTGTTGTGGCCCCTGTCACATGGCTAAAGCCTACGCACCCTGCAAAAGCTGTGGACTGGGTTCATTTAAAATAAAACTGAGTGGATTAAATTTCCCAGTTCCACTCCTGGTTCCAGTCCCACAGAGTGTGATGGAGAGACCCTTTGGGAAGCGTTGTGCATGGAAAGGCCTCCTTGCAGGCTGTACGATATGTAGATAGCAAAAGCACTAATATATGATGGAAAACTCCTGTACAGTGTGCCTGTAAATGTTTGTACATTTCTGCTTTATGCAACCTGTAAAATGAATTCAGAGTAACTATTAAACATAGGACAGAAGTTTTCGGAGTGGGGTTTCTTTTGGCAAGGCTGCAGTAGCCTGGTCCAGGTCTGGGACACAGAGCCACCAGGCCAGCAGTGGCTCTGATGCTGTGAGGTGCCCTGTTTGGGATGAGCTAGTGGGCTCAGCCTACCCCTGCGCCCGCTGTTACTCTTCATCCCAACTGAAATGTCACACGCTAGCAGGGTTCCTGGGGTGAGCAAGTTCCATCTCCCAGCCATTAGGGGAAAGCTTTCTCTACTCCCCCCGCCCACCGCTGGCTTCTCGCCTGCTGCTCACTGCAGCACAAGAGATTAACATGACGAGCAAGAAGTCATAACGTGCACCCTAAAAGTCCCCAAACGCTGGGGTTCCCAAAGGCGCAAACAGCCCCAGAAGACAGGAAGATGTGGCTGCCTCCTTCTGCCCCTGAGACAGTTCACTGCAGCTGCTAAGGGCCATTTAATGTGGGATTAGGATCCTGCTTTGAGGCTGGTGTTTGAGGCGGGTGGGGGATTGAGGCTAATCTGCTGTGCAGGTTAAATCCTCATGTCAGTCTCTGACTCCAGGTTTCTGAGAGAGTTTCACAATCAAATGAGCTTGGCATCTTCCTTTCCTTAAGCCGCATGCTGAGGCTGCAGAGACGGCTTTTCAGCCTGACCCCAGGGAGTGGGGTGCAGTTTTGGAACCTAAGAAGAAGGGGAGGGGTAGGCAAACACTGTTGTTATGGCTGAACCCCCGGCTACTGAGGAAAGTCCAGTTGTTTATAATGTGCCCTCCCCATCATGTGTTTCAGGTGCTACACAATCACACGTAGCTGGGCCCCAATCTCCCCCATCAGTTAATGGAAGTCTTGTCATTGACTCCAGTGCAGCAGGACTGCCCCGCCCCCCGCCCACGAGAGCTTTTAAAACACACAGAGAGACACTCTCTGCTCACATCTTTCTAGTGCAGAGATTTCTTGTTGAAAAATTTGTAAGAAGCCAACGCCTGTGAAAGGGAAACAGCAGCAGCGTCACTGGGAAAGCTACCTGTGGATTTTAATGCTGCTTTTAGCTCCCTCTGGGCCTCACCTGGACAGCTCTGCTGAGCTGCTCTTGGGTTCTAAGCTAGTGGGTCTCAACCGGGGTATACATACTCCTGAGGGTAAGCAGAGGTCTTCCTGGGGGTACCATCAGCTCATCCAGATACTTGCCTAGTTTTACAGCAGGACACATAAAAAGCAAGAGCAAAGTCAGTACAAACTGAAAATTGTTTATGCTGCTCTAGACACTGAAATGTAAGTACAATATCGACATTCCAATGGATTTATTCTATAATTAGATGGTAACAATGAGAACGTCAGCAATTTGTCAGTAATGGTGTGGCTGTGACACTGGTATTTTTATGTCTGATTTTGAAAGCAAACAGTTATTAAGTGAGGTCAAACTTGGGGGTGCAAGGGACAAATCCAACTCCTGACAGGGGGACAGTCATCTGGATAGGTTCAGAGCTCCTGTTAAGCAATGGGAGGCAGCAGCAACTCAGAGATAACATGAGCAGGGGCAGGGCCGGCTCCAGGCCACAGCGCGCCAAGTGCATGCTTGGGGCGGCATGCCGCGGGGGGCACTCTGCCAGTTGCCGGGAGGGTGGCAGGCGGCTCCGGTGGACCTCCTGCAGGCGTGCCTGCGCAGGGTCCGCTGGTCCCGCAGCTCCAGTGGAGCATCTGCAGGGAAACCTGCGGAAGGTCCACCGGAGCTGTGGGACCAGCGAGCAGCAGAGCGCCCCCCGCGGCATGCCACTGTGCTTGGGGCGGCGAAATTGCTAGAGCCGGCCCTGACAGGGGCCAGGGCTGGCTGATGAAAGCCTTTCACAGGGGCTGAGGGAGAGGCAGGAGGCTGGAGATACCCTGTGAATGAAGAGCTTAACCAATCCTCCGGCTGGTCGGGGTGGGGTTGGGGCGGATGCTCAGTGGGAGGAAGAACTTGGGTTCTTTTGGGAGTGAGGGGCTGAGTGCAACTGGATTAACCCATCCCTGGGCCCGAGGTGACCACAGGGTCACAGCACCGCTCGAGTTTGGCTTGGCAGCCCCTCTATCACGACAGGGAAGCAGCTGGGTCACAGTTGAGTGAGTGGTAGTGTAATCTGGCACACAGGGTCACGGTGTTGCTCAGATTTGGGGCCTCCACAAAGCTGGGCATTAGGCACATGCCTAGTTTGCATATGCGCTAATCTGGCACTGGCTGTGGGCAGATCCCTGGTGGAGGGTGGTGCTGGGCACTCATAAGAGCATAAGAACAGCCACACTGGGTCAGATCAAAGGTCCATCCAGCCCAGTATCCTGTCTGCAAATGCCAGGTGCTCCAGAGGGAATGAACATAGAATCACAGAATCATAGACTCTCAGGGCTGGAAGGGAGCTCAGGAGGTATCTAGTCCAACCCCCTGCTCAAAGCAGGACCAACCCCAACTAAATCATCCCAGCCAGGGCTTTGTCAAGCCTGACCTTAAAAACCTCTAAGGAAGGAGATTCCACCACCTCCCTAGGGAACCCATTCCAGTGCTTAACCACCCTCCTAGTGAAAAAGTTTTTCCTAATATCCAACCTAACCTCCCCCATTGCAACTTGAGACCATTACTCCTTGTTCTGACATCAGGTACCACTGAGAACAGTCTAAATCCATCCTCTTTGGAACCCCCTTTCAGGTAGTTGAAAGCAGCTATCAAATCCCCCCCATCCTTCTCTTCTGCAGACTAAATAACTTCAGTTCCCTCAGCTTCTCCTCGTAAGTCATGTGCCCCAGCCCCCTCATCACTTTGTTGCCCTCCACTGGACTCTCTCCAATTTGTCCTCATCCTTTTTGTAGTGGGGGGGCCGAAAACTGGATGAAATATTCCAGATGAGGCCTCACCAGTGCCGAATAGAGGGGAATAATCACTTTCCTCGATCTGCTGGCAATGCTCCTACTAATGCAGCCCAAAATGCCGTTAGCCTTCTTGGCAACAAGGGCACACTGCTGACTCACATCCAGCTTCTCATCCACTGTAACCCCCAGGTCCTTTTCTGCTGCTTAGCCAGTCGGTCAGAACAGGTAATCAATCAAATGATCCATCCCCTGTTGCCCATTCCCAGCTTCTGGCAAACAGAGGCTAGGGACACTATCCCTGCCCATCGTGGCTAATAGCCACTGATGGACCTGTCCTCCATGAACTTATCTAATTCCTTTTTTAACCCTATCGTGATAAATCACTAGGTGGGACTCATGGGGCTTCTTCACCTCCTTCGGGCTCAGCACGTTGCAAAAACCCTTCAGCTCCTGCTGTGACACTCGGTCTCCAGCATGGGAGGGATCCTGACATGTTGTCTCCTGGCACTGGCAGTGAGCAAGGCTAAGTCAGTCTCAATCCTCTTTCAAACACTGTTTCAAAAATAGCAGCTGCTTAGCCTGCAGACCCAACCCTCCCCCCTCACCTGCTAATCCCTGAATTCCTGCCTAGAGTTGGGTTTGATGGCAAAACAACACTGGGTAAATCTGTGCTGCCTAGGAGCAGAGACTGTGGGCTGGGCCCTCCCCTTTTATTCAGATGCCAGTTCTGCACAAGCAGGAACACCGTGTGCTAAGCCAGCCAGAGGCTCCTTTCAGGGATTATTATAATCCTCATGCAAAATACACTCCAAGAGCAGGATAGTGAAAAATACCTGGGAGTTTAAATGCATGGCAACAACCAGCGAAGGTTCTTAACATCAATATTCCAGCTCCTCTCCAGCTCAGACCTTCAGTTAATGGTGGCTCCAGGCAGGGCCGGTGCAAGGAAGTTTCACGCCCTAGGTGAAACTTCCACCTTGCGCCCCTCCCCAGCCCTGCGGCAGCTCCCCGCTCCCCCCTCTGCCCTGAGGCACCCCCCCCGTGGCAGCTCCCTCCCCGCCCTGAGGTGTCCCCCCACAGCAGCTCCCCCTCCCCCCCGGGGAGCCCTGTGGCACCTCCACACCCCAGCTCACCTCTGCTCCGCCTCCTCCCTGAGCACGCCGCCCTCGCTCTAATTCTCCTCCCAGGCTTGCGGTGCCAAACAGCTGATTGGTGCTGCAAGCTCAGGAGGCGGGAGAAGCGGAGCAGCGCCCATGCCCTCTGGGAGGAACGCTGTAAACAAAAATTGGGGCACCGCTTTTTGGCACCCCCAAATCTTGGTGCCCTAGGTAACTGCCTAGTTCGCCTTAATGGCTCCAGCGTGTATCAACTCCCTGCGCCCGTTCTGGGGCAGAGTGCAGTTTGCTCGTGGAACGTGCAGCGACTCGTCAGACGGCAGGGCTGCCATTCCGTGGAGGTATGAGCGGTGTGATGGACTATTTGTGCAAACTGCCTTCCCTGCCCATTTCCCTGCTGGCTGTGTATTTAACAGGCGGGTTACATTGCTCCCAGGGTTCCCCTGCCCTGTAAGCTACCCATAGCCCTGCACTGAACCTGTTGGGGGTGGGGCAGTTGTGAGGGAACTGATGTGATTATTACAGCTGCTGGGCTGTGGCAAACCAGCCCTCCAAGATATACCAGGTAAGGCAGGGCTTGGAGGCAGGTGCTTCAAACACTGAGCCCTCTGGGCACTAACCCTGGGGAGCCCACAATGACCCCCAGAGGGGCTAAATGAAGAGGTTTTTAACTGGGGCTGACAGAGAGGGGAAGCTGCAAATACCCTCCGTGCAATGGCTTCAATAGCTACAATTTAATATAAAACACTAATGGTTCCTAGCTGGGCCCTGGGGAGGGCACTGCACTAGGTTAATTCCTCAGATGTCTCTTCAGGGGGTTGGATACCTCCTGAGGTCCCTTCCAGCCCTGAGAGTCTATGATTCAGACCAGAGTCCCCTAGAGACAAACAAGAGTTTCTAGGTTTTCAGGCCTGGATCAGTTAGTGGGGTGTCTCCTTGGGGGCCCTCTGCCCTGGTTACTTGTTCAGCTGATGTTGCTTCCCCACAAGTTCTGCACAGGGCTGATCCTACAGTTCTGCATCATCCAGCCATCACACCCTGTTGACACCCACATCTGCCCTGATGTCCAGCCATCTCACCCTATTCACATGTGGGTCTGCACCGATGTCTAGCCGTCACACCCAGGTCTGCACGGATGTCCAGTTTTCCCACCCCATTCACACCCACATCTGCCCTGATGTCCAGCCATCACACATTATTCACTCCCGTGTCTGCACTGATACCCAGCTGTCACACCCACATCTGCCCTGGACCCTTTAAAGTGCCGCTGGAGCCCCACTGCTACTGTGCTAAACACAAACCCATGTTATACTGGGTCCCGTTATAGTGGAGTAGAGGTGTATATTGGAGTTCGAAAGGGTTCAGAAAAGGACAAAAAAAATGATTGGGTTATAGAACGGCTTCCATATGAGGAGAGATTAATAAGACTGGGACTTTTTAGCTTGGAAAAGAGATGACTAAGGGAGGATATGATTGAGGTCACAGCTAGCAAGAGAGGTTAAGAGTAACAAGAAGGGTTTCTTCAAGTATGTTAGCAACAAGAAGAAAGTCAAGGAAAGTGTGAGCCGCTTACTGAATGGAGGAGGGAACCTAGTGACAGAGGATGTGGAAAAAGCTGAAGAACTCAATGATTTTTTTTGCTTCTGTCTTCACAAACAAGATCAGCTCCCAGACTGCTGCACTGGGCAGCACAGTATGGGGAGAAGGTGGCCAGCCCTCTGTGGAGATAGAAGTGGTTCAGGACTATTTAGAAAAACTAGACAAGCACAAGTCCATGGGGCCGGATTCGCTGCATCCGAGGGTGCTAAAGGAGTTGGTGGATGTGATTGCAGAGCCCTTGGCCATTATCTTTGAAAACTCATGGCGATCGGGGGAGGTCCCAGATGACTGGAAAAAGGCTACTGCAGTGCCCATCTTTAAAAAAGGGAAGAAGGAGGATCCGGGGAACTACAGGCCAGTCAGCCTCACCTCAGTGCCTGGAAAAATCATGGAGCAGGTCCTCAAGGAATCATTTCTGAAGCACTTAGAGGAGAGGAAAATGATCAGGAACAGTCAGCATGGATTCACCAAGGGCAAGTCATGCCTGACTAACCTAATTGCCTTCTATGAGGACATAACTGGCTCTGTGGATGAGAGGAAAGCAGTGGACCTGTTATTCCTTGACTTTAGCAAAGCTTTTGACATGGTCTCCCACAGTATTCTTGCCAGCAAGTTAAAGGAGTATGGGCTGGATGAATGGACAATAAGGTGGATAGAAAGCTGGCTAGATCATTAGGCTTAGCGGGTAGTGATCAATGGCTCCATGTCTAGTTGGCAGCTGGTATCAAGTGGAGTGTCCCAAGGGTCGGTCCTGGGGTCGGTTTTGTTCAATATCTTCATTAATGATCTGGAGGATGGCATGGACTGCTTCCTCAGTAAGTTTGTAGATGACACTAAACTGGGAGGAGTGGTAGACATGCTGGAGGGTAGGGATAGGATACAGAGGGACCTAGACAAACTAAAGGATTGGGCCAAAAGAAACCTGATGAGAGTTCAACAAGGAGAAGAGCAGAGTCCTGCACTTAGGATGGAAGAATCCCATTCACTGTTCAGACTAGGGACCGAATGGCTTGGAAGCAGTTCTGCAGAAAAGGACCTAGGGGTTACAGTGGATGAGAAGCTGGATATGAGTCAACAGTGTGCCCTTGTTGCCAAGAAGGCTAACAGAATTCTGGACTGTATACATAGGGGCATTGCCAGCAGATGAAGGGATGTGATCATTCCCCTCTATTCGACGTTGGTGAGGCCTCATCTGGAGTACTGTGTCCAGTTTTGGGCCCCACATTACAAGAAGGATGTGGAAAAATTGGAAAGATTCCACCGGAGGGCAACAAAAATGATTAGGGGTCTGGAGCTCATGACTTCTGAGGGGAGGCTGAGGGAACTGGGATTGTTTAGTCTGCAGAAGAGAAGAATGAAGGGGGGATTTGATAGCTGCTTTCAACTACCTGAAAGGGGGTTCCAAAGAGGATGGATCTAGACTGTTCTCAGTGGTACCTGATGACAGAACAAGGAGTAATGGTTTCAAGTTGCAGTGGGGGAGGTTTAGGTTGGATATTAGGAAAAACTTTTTCACTAGGAGGGTGGTGAAGCACTGGAATGGATTCCCTAGGGAGGTGGTGGAATGTCCTTCCTTAGAGGTTTTTAAGGCCAGGCTTGACAAAGCCCTGGCTGGGATGATTTAGTTGGGGTTGGTCCTGCTTTGAGCAGGGGGTTGGACTAGATGACCTCCTGAGGTCCCTTCCAACCCTGATATTCTATGATTCTATGAAAATCATGACTGGCTTGGAGAAAGTAAATAAAGAACAAGAACTAGGGGGTCACCAAACGAAATTAACAGGCAACAGGTTTAAAACAAACAAAAGGAAGTATTTCTTCACACAATGCACAGTCAACCTGTGGAAGTCTTTGCCAGAGGATGTTGTGAAGGCCAGGATCATCATAGGGTTCAAAAAAGAACTAGATAAGTTCATGGAGGATAGGTCCATCAGTGGCTATTAGCCAGGCAGGGATGGTGTCCCTAGCCTCTGTTTGCCAAAAGCTGGGAATGGGTGATGGGATGGATCACTTGATGATTCCCTGTTCTGTTCATTCCCTCTGGGGCACTTGGCATTGGCCGCTGTCGGCAGACAGGATACTGGGCTAGATGGGCCTTGGGTCTGACCCAGTAGCGCGGTTCTTATGTTCTTATGTAGATGTGGGTCCACGTTGGAGGGTCCCAGGTCCTTAAGGAACAGGTTGGTGGGAATGGTCGGTTCCTGCAGGTTCCACACATTGATTTTGATCCCCACTGTGGTGACTTGTTCAACCCCTTTGCAATTCCTAATAATAATATTGTAGTGTTTGGTCCTTTGATCACCTCATGCCCAACCCCCAAATGTAAGTGGTAATTGGGGTTGCCAGAGTGCCCAGATTTACTAAGGCAACATTGGCCTCTGCTGCAGGATCCCACCCCGTCCAGAAATCAATTCTGTCCTTTCACACACACCCCATCCGTTCTGCCTCCCAGCTCCAGGCTAGTTCTGTGCCCCTTCCATGAGCCTCCAGCAGTTCCTGGGGTTTTTAATCTTCAAAGTTGGCCTTGCAGAGTGGTACACTTGTGAAATCCCTTGGAAGGCAAAGGTCATTCCCTGTGTGATCCACCCATGCAGTTGTAGCAATGTCCCACATTTGGGCAGTCACTGCAAAGGGGGTTTTGTAGCTCAGGCAGTAAAAGCTCAGCCTTCAAAGTCCAGGGGTTGTAGGTTTGAGCTCTGCCCCAGGCAGGGCCGGCGCTACCATTTAGGCAACCTAGGCAATGGCCTAGGACTCCAGAATTTTTTGGGGGTGCTATTTTGCCGGGGGGGGCGGCACGCAGGTTCGGTGGACCTACCGCAGTCATGCCGGCGGCAGGTCCAGCAGAGCCTTCAGACCAGCGGACCGCCCACGGGCATCACTGCAGCAGCTCCACCGGAGCCTTTCCAGCAGCGGACCGTCCGCCGGCATGACTGCGGTAGGTCCACCGGACCCGCGGGGGGCGGCGAAATGGCCGTCCGCCTAGGGCGTCAGAAACCCTGGCGCTGCTCCTGGCCCCAGGGAGTAAACGTTGAAGCACAAATTAATCTCCCCCCCCCCCCCGGGTTCGGTATTAGCTCATAACAGGATAGATTCAGTGCAGATCTGTTCTGTCTCCTCCTCAGGCAGCCACTCCTCACTGCTGTGGCACTGGGAACCTTCCCCAGTATATTTCATTCAGCAAATGGAGAAATGGGGAGATTTGATCTCCATAGCACAAACAGCATAGCGCTGCATTAAGGGCTAGACTGAGCCAGAGAGGGTGGTGCAGCCCCTGCCACTCCCAGAGGGAGCCCAGAGTGTCTGGTTACTCAGTCACAACTCCTTCCCTGCTCCCCCTTTGGCTCTGGGGACAGTAAACTACTGCAGCCCTAAAAAGGAAGCAGCTTATTTGCCCCTTCACACCAGCTCCGTTTCACTAGCCAGTGAATTGGGGGAGAGGCTGATCATTCCCTCTCCTCCCCGCCCTCACCTGTGGCAGAGGGCGAGTGAGCAGCTGGTATTTTCCCTCAGTGTCACCAGCCTCAAAACCCACAAGTCAGACCTCCCTAACCACGAGATTCTCTTCAAAATCATGAGATTTTTTTAATGATAAATTCTGGGTTCTTTTATTTGCCTTCTGGGAGGTGAGAGGTGAGGGTTGGTACTATCAAGGTTTTAACTTAGCTACAAGCTGAGATTCTCGTGTAATTACCAGGCACCCTGAGCTGGCACTTTAAGAAAAACACCATTTATCAGGAAGCTTGCAGTAAAACTGTGAGCATTGGGAACCCTTAGCACCCCGCACAGCTGTGTTCCAGTGAGCAAAAACGGGCCCTATATGTGGCTAGAGAGAGCCTGGTACCCATCTGCTGAACAGTGAGTAACTCCCACTGCCACTGCAAGGAAAGGTACTACCTCATGTACAGGTGGCCAACCTGGGCCCATAGAAAATATCCCAAACCCTGGTAAATCTTACTGATTTTTCTGCTGATCAGAATCAGGAAATCTCTGCTGAGAGATGTATTCTGTGGCCAACAGCAATGGCTTTATGGCAAACTCTGATTCATCATTTGCATTTTTTTCTTGTATAGCTGTTGTTTAGTTCAATAAAAATTGAAGAAAAGAAAAGGAAACACCAAACCAATTTTCTTTACACTTAGCATGAGGTTTATTCCCTGATGGGGCCCATAACCAGGGCCAACTCCAGGCCCCAGCGCAGAAAGCACGTGTTTGGGGCGGCCAATGGGAAGGGGCAGCACGTCCAGATCTTCGGTTGCAATTTGGCGGTGGGTCCCTCGGTCCCCTTTGGAGAGAAGGACCTGCTGCCAAAGTGCTGCCGAAGAATGAAGCAGCGCGGTAGAGCTGCCGCCGAAGTGCTGCCAATTGTGGCTTTTTTTTCTTTTTCCCCTTCGCTGCTTGGGGCGGCAAAAAAGCTGGAGCTGGCCCAGCCCATAACTCAACAGGTTTGTGGTTTCTAGCTGGAGTAGTTTTGCCTTTATAAGAGTGTGAACTGTCTGAGTTACCCACTCAGGGACGGCTTTAGGCCGATTCGCCCAATTCCCAGGAATCGGGCCCCACGCCTAAGAGGGCTCCGCACCTTAGACACTTTTTTTTTCTTTAAACGTACCCTGGGTCCCTGGCTGTGATCTACTCTGGGGTCTTCCATGGTCCCGCTCCCCTGAGGGAAGCGCAGGCGGGAGCGCGGCAAGCCCTGCGGCCCCGCTCTCCTGGCCTGAGCGCGGCAAGCCCCGCTCTCCCAGCTGAAGCCCCGGCCCGAGCGCAGCAAGCCCCGCAGCTCCGCTCTCCTGGCTGGAGCTCCAGCCGGAGCGTGGCAAGCCCCGCAGCCCGCTCTCCCGGCTGGAGCTCCAGGCCCTTTAAATAGCCTCCAGAGCCCTGGGGCAGTGAGGGGCTCCGGGGGCTATTTAAAGGGCCAGGGCTCCAGCTGCCTCTGCCACCCTGGTCCTTCAAATAGCCGCCAGAGCCCCGCCACCTCCATGCATTCCCCAGGGCTCCCGCGGCTATTTAAAAGGTCTAGGGCAGGGTAGAAGCTGGGGAGCCCCTGGCCCTGTAAATAGCCCCCAAAGCCCTGGGATAGCAGGGAGCTTGGGGTCTATTTAAAGGGCTGGGGCTCCAGATGCCTCTGCTGCACCCCCTGCCCTGCCCACACTAGCCCCGCTCCCCCTGCCTGCAGCCAGCCTGTCAAACCCCCTGCCATGTCTCCAGTCAACCCCTGCCACACACCCCTGTGGCCCTGCCCAAAGCCAGCCAGCCCCACACACACTGCTGCCCGCACCAGCCCTGCACACCCTGCCCTGTCTCCAGCCAACCCCTGCTGCAGCCCCCGCGGCCATGCCTGAAGCCAGCCCGCCCCACACACCCCCTATCTCCAACCAGCCCTGCACCCCTTGCCCTGCCTGCAGCCAGACCCTACCTCCAGTGAGCCCCTGCCCTGCCTCCAGCCAGCCCCACGTCCCTGCAGTTCCAGGACAGTAACCCTGCACACCTGCTTCAATGCGGGGGGGCAGGGAACAGCTGGGACCCACACATGTGAAATGGCGGTCATTAATAACCAATCAACAGCATATATGATGCAATGTACATAATATACAATTGTATTATTTATATAGTTATGGAAAGTAAATAATACATGGAAGAAATGAACGGCTTTTTTTTCCACTTTTTTTTTTTCAGTTATCCCTGCCGGGGCCCTGCCAAAAATGTTCGAATTGGGCCCCGCGCGTCCTAAAGCCGGCCCTGTACCCACTAACGCTTCAAGGTTTGGCCATTATAGCAAATCTCCTCACGCACAAGGAAGATGCAGGGAAGGGTGCAGCCGAGCGCCCTCACACACAGCTACAGAAGGGCAGCTGAGTCTGCACAACCGGGCGTTTAAAGCACAAGCACCACTATACACCGGGCCATGAGCAGACACCCACAGACACACCTGTGCACAGACAGATCACTGGACTCTTGCACCCAAAGAAGAGATCTGCCCATGAATGCAGTGGGTACCATATAAAACATTCAGCCCAGAGTCCATAGAAGGCAGACTGAGGGTATGTCTACATCTACAATTTTGCAGCGCTGGTTGTTACAGCTGTATTAGAACAGCTGTATAGGGCCAGCGCTGCAGAGTGGCCACACTTACAGCAACCAGCGCTGCAAGTGGTGTTAGATGTGGCCACACTGCAGCGCTGTTGGGCGGCTTCAAGGGGGGTTCGGGGAACGCGAGAGCAAACCGCGGGGAAGCAGGTCTCCTTCCCCGGGTTGCTCCAGTGTTCCCCGAACCCCCCTGCAAGCAGATCTCCTTCCCCGTGGTTTGCTCTCGCGTTCCCCGAACCCCCATGCAAGCAGGTCTCCTTCCCCGCGGTTTGCTATTGCGTTCCCCGAACCCCCCTGCAAACCGCGGGGAAGGAGACCTGCTTGCACGGGGGTTCGGGGAACGCGAGAGCACACCGCGGGGAAGGAGACCTGCTTGATTACCAGAGAGGTATCCTCAGGTATGCTGGGATACCTGCTTATTCCACGGAGGTCAAGAAAAGCGCTGGTAAGTGTCTACACTTGATTACCAGCGCTGGATCACCAGCGCTGGATCCTCTACACCCGAGACAAAACGGGAGTACGGCCAGCGCTGCAAACAGGGAGTTGCAGCGCTGGTGATGCCCTGCAGATGTGTACACCTCCTAAGTTGCAGCGCTGTAACCCCCTCACCAGCGCTGCAACTTTGTGATGTAGACAAGCCCTATGAAGGGAATCTATGTTTGAATTTTGCAAAATCTCTTGTGACCAATGTCTGCAAACAGCTTCCCCTGGCTAATCTACAGACAGTACTGGCTCCGCCAACCTGCTCTCCCTGGCGCAGGCACAGAGACATTTGCCAGTGAATATGACCCACTGTCCCATTCTGTTTTATTGGCTGAACATTCCTGCTGATACAGTCTCAGGCTCACCCTCCAGCAGACAGATTTCCCAGGCGCCAACAGAGCAGCAGCGTGAGAACAGCCCCCCCCCCCCCCAAAAAAAAAGGGAGTTTGCAGAAGAGCTCAGCAGCACCACCACTGCCCCAGCCAGCATGGGCAGTGGGTATCATAGGCTGGGGGAGGCTCAGCCTCCCCAAACAGCCATCCATGGCCACACCCACACTGCATCCCCTGGCCCCCTCCTGCTTCCCGCTCTGCAGTTCTTCCCCCATGCCATGGCCCAGGCTCGGCGCTCCAGTTGTAAAAGCTTCTTTGGGGTAGAGAAACGATTTCTCAGTGGCGTCCATTGGGTTCTGCCTGGGGCACAAAAGCTAGAAAAGACCTTTGATGTTCCATCAGGCCCTGGGGCCCAGCCCAGGGCAGAGCAGCCCTTAGCTGCATATCCTATCTGGCTTTGCCTCATCTAGTTCTGTCAGCAGCAGTGGGGCTTCCATGCTTTCCTGGGGGGTGACCAGGTCTCAGCCTGATACAGCTGACTGCTGGGGAATGTTCCTCCATTCAGCCTAATTGTGCCTGCAGGGGTCACATTAATTCCCTGCTTCCTCTCGGCTTGGAGAGCATTCTCAGGCCCTACCCAAGTCCCTGAGCCAAGCCAGGCAGCTTCAGCTGTGCCCTACACTCCATCCCTCCAGCCCCTGGGTCCTTTTTGTTGCTCTTCTCTGAGCTCCTGCCCTGACAGTCTGTCCCCAGGACTGGGCTGTCCAGGAATGAGCGTGACATTCCAGGCAGGTCACAGCAGAGGCTCGGTCGCCTCTCTGCTTCCGCCCTACAAATGGCCTGGACAGTTTTGCAGCCGTATCACATTGCAAATGCAGGCCTAACCTGCTGCTCTCACTCATGCGTTCCTACATCCCAGGGTCTCCCCAGGACCAGCGCTAGGGGTTTGAGCGTCCTAGGCGGACGGCAATTTCGCTGCCCCACGCGCTGGTCCTGTGGCTCCAGTGGAGCTGCCACAGTGGTGCCTGCGGAGGGTCTGCTGGTCCGTGGCTCCGAGGGAGCTGCCGCGGTGGTGCCTGTGGAGGGTCTGCTGGTCCGTGGCTCCGGGGGAGCTGCCGCAGTGGTGCCTGCGGAGGGTCCGCTGGTCTGCAGCTCCAGTGGAGCTGCCGCAGTGGTGCCTGCAGGAGGTCCACCGGAGCAGCGCAAGCAGCCGACCGTATGCAGGCAGCACTGCAGCAACTCCACTGGAGCTGCCTGCCGCCCCCTCCGGCAAAACAGCACCCACCAATTATTCTGGCGCCCTAGGCGATTGCCTAGGCTGCCTAAATGCTAACGCCGGCCCTGGGTCTCCCTCACAGCGAATGTGCATGTTACCTGGAGGTGCAGGGGCCAGGCCCAGGAAGTAGGTGGGCAATTCCAGGAAGCCTACTTGGGCAAGGGGGCTGAGTGTCTAGAATAGCCAGATGGATGGCCGAGTTGTAGGGTGGAGTATCCATGTCTAGCTGGGTGTGTGTGTGTAGGGTGGAGGTGGGGTAGCCAGGCTGGGAGGTCCGGTGACTAAGTTGATGGGGGGAAGTCGGGTAGTCAGGTTGGGAGCTCTGTTACCCAGGTCAGGCGGGCTGGGTGGTGGGTGGGGTAGCCATGTTGGATGGCCCTGCTGGTGGGGGAGATGTCTGGGTGGGAGGTCAGGTGGCCTGGTGGGTGCTCAGAGTAACCCGGTCACATGACCCACGGGGTGGCCCATTCAGCCGTGGACGTGGGCATCCCCACTGCAGCACTCAGCCAGCTTCTTCAGGGCTCGCTCCTTAAAGCGAATCTTCTTGGTGAACCTGAGTGTGAGGCTGGTCTCGTTCTCATGGGCTTTCAGCTTGCTGTAGTAATCGGAGAACTTGTTGTAGAGGATGGAGATGGGCATCCCGTTGAGAATGATGCCAAAGGAGATGCACCCGAACGCCACCATCCTGCCCAGCACCGTGTCAGGCACGGTGTCTCCATAGCCCACTGTGGACAGACTGACCTGGAAGGGGGTTGAGAGAGGGAAACGATCAGCCCCACCCTGAGCTCACATCCCAGCAAGCTCCTCCGGGACGGCTCAGCTTCTGAGCCAGGCCCCACCACTGAGAAACTCACCCCAGCCCCACTGCCACAGTCTGATCCCGTGTCCTGCACAGGACAGCTGAGTCACAGCCCTCCAGGGTCCTTTCCCCCCACTCACCCAAGCTGGGCACCACTCCAGGTGTCTCCACTAGGCCCAACCCTGCGACCAGCTTGAGGGTCAGCCTCATCTTGTCACCCCTCCCCCCAGCTTGCCTTTCCCTCTCACACCCACTATCCCATGTCACCCTTATCCCCACCACCTGGGCACCACACCATGTTCTCCCTCAGCCCCAGGGGTCCAGGAATCAACCCATATGTCACCCGCCCTCTGCCCTCAAAGCTACGCACCAATCCATGAGTTCCCCTTCTCTGACCCAAATTCCTGGGAAGGTCTTCATTGAAGAGTTAGGTGAGATCTTACCTGGATGCTGTCCCTAACCCCCTCCTCTCCACACACAAGCCCCTCATACTCAGGTTAGCTGGGTCAGCCAGGCTGGTAACCTGCCCTCATTTCAAAGAGGATAATGGCTAAATCGCTTGAGTACTGATAGTTATAGAATCAGGGGCCTGAAGGGGTCTAGTCCGTCCCCCAGTGCTGAGGCAGCATTGAGTAAACCTAAGCCATCCCTGACAGGTGTCTGTCCAGTCTGTTCTTAAAACCCTCCAGTGACGGGGATTCCACACCCTCCCTTTGTAACCTGGTCCAGTACTTAACAACCCTGAGAGTTAGCAAGTTTTTCCGAATTTCCAGCCTAGAGCTCCCTGGCTGTAAACCAAGCCAAATCCTCTTGTCCTTCTCTTGGTGGACATGAAGAGCAATTGCTCACTGTGCTCTTGATCACAAGTGTGACAGGTATGGCAATTTCCTGCTTATCCTTGGGAGATGTTATCCACTTAAGTTTAAGTATGTTTGGGGTCCATTGTATTAACTGAATGGCTTTGTTTTAGGATGGGCCAGGACTGGATATAATCTCTCTAGGGGTAGATGTGACAGATGTGAGACTTAGGAGTTCAAAGGACTGAATTGAAAATGTGCCAGGTATGAACAGACTTAGCTATGTCCTAAGAAAAGAGTGATTATTTGTTGTTACCTGTTCCTGGAGACTGAAGCTCAAAGGCCAAGCTGTGAAAGAAATGGCTGAACTGCCTAGCTGGTGCTCTGGTTCTGTATCCGAGACAGTTATGAAATTGTAACCATGGGGAAAACTCAGCCGTGAGGTTTGAAGTACTGACTCTCACCAGAGCCGACATTTGGAATTGGGCGATGACCTCTCATAAGCATTTCAGGATGTGTGTAGGTTTTTCTACTGTTTTTAATGTGTTTTCTCTGTAACGCTTTCACCATAAGAATAAAGGTGCTTGCTTAGAAAGAGTTGTGTGGTAACTTGTGACTGCAGGTAAAACACTGGTCATAGCCTCTGGAGAGAAAGCAAAGCACAGCATGGCTTGCTGGGGATATCACAATGTAGGCAAGGAACTGTGTGGCCTGGAAGTACCCCAGTCAGGAGGGAGTGAGTCGCGGGTCACCTCCCAAGAGAGGTGATGGCTGGGAGTCAAAAGCCTAAGAGTAGAAGACCCTGAGGGACCAGTTGCCCTGAAACTGTGTAAACAATCGTTTACAGCTGGGTGTGTGGCTGGTGCCTGGGCCAGCCCCCATAGGGGGCAGGGAGCACCACCCAGCTGCGCTCCTGGCCCCAGCTCTGTCCCTAGCTGCTGTCCCTGCACCCAGGGCTCCATTCCCACCCCCACTCCCACCTGTGACCCCAGCCTCAGCTTCCTTATCCCAGTCCAGGTGCCCCCCTCTCCTGGAGCTGCAGCCCCACTCCCATTCCTGGGGAGGGGGCATGGACAGGGGTAAGAAGGGGGACCACTGGAGTACAGTGACAGGCCTGCAGACAAGCCGGCCTTTGAAACCAAATGAGCCATGGTAAGACATCAAAAGGACATAGACTTTGTTAACTGCCCTCCCCACTCATATGAAGAGGAGTCAGGCACCAACACTTGTTCTATCACTTTGGATGTGGGGAGAAGAAATAAAAATTCCTGACAAGGAGAAGCTGGATTCCTCTGCTGCTTGTACTCCAAGGGGCAAGATTTCTAAGCATAAGCAAGGAGTCCCTACCTGTTTTGCCTGGATTAGCCCCAAATGATACGGAGTCTGCTTACTACAGACATTTCTAGTAATTTGAAACCTTCTGAAACCTGCCTGTACCTCACTTGGGTGTGTGTGCTGATCTGCTTTAACCTCACACATAATTCTCATTTCCTTTTCCTAGTTAATAAACTTTTAGTTAGTTTGTTCTTTTTCTGGTCTAGCTCTGTGGAGCTCGAAAGCTCGTCTCTCTCCCCAACAGAAGTTGCTCCAATAAAAGATAATACCTCAGCCCCCTTGGCTCTGTAATAGCTTGTGACCAACATGGCTACAACACTCCCCTTCTTCTGAGCTTCTGTCCTGCAGATGTCTAAATCCCATGGGCTCATCTACACGCAGGAAGGAGCTGTTCCTGATTAGCTCCATGTGTAGACTCTTATTCTGGAAAGAACTAAGACAGTTATTGCACTTTACATCAACGCTCCACCGTAATCAGAAACAACTTCCAAGTGTAGCCAAGGCCTTAACTGCCCAAATCAGGTGAATGGTGACAAAAGTTTATTTCAAAAGCTTCTAGGAGACACAGGGCTGATTCCCACCCACCCATCTCCCACCCCTTGTGTCAATGCTCAGGACAGTGAAAGGTGCGTGACAGATGCCTCCAGATCAGGAGGGCAGAGTTTCACACCTACCATGCCCTGGAGTAAATAAATGGCTGCACAAAGCAATGGCTGGGCACTGGCATACCAGGCCCCAGGAGTTCAGCACAAAGGAGATGTGCTTCAGATACAGTAATTCACTGAGGGTCTTCAAGGCTACTGGTGAGGTCGCAAAATTACAATTTTCCTACCAACCAAGATGGTGTTAGAATGACAGGAAACAAACCAACGACAGGAAAGGAACATAAATGGTATCACTGACTCAGTGTTTTGATTGTGCAGTTTGGATGTGGTGAGATTACTGCCACCTAGACATTTCTAGACATGGATTTTCAGAGGGTCACTTGCTGAAGCTTGGCCTGACAGGCTGGAGTGGACTTCCTGCTTCAGGACAAGGAGTGAGTTCTGTCATCCACTCCCGGTACCCAGAATGGACCATCATCCTGCTACGCCTCCACTCTCCTAACCCTAACAGATGTCCTGACCAGCCCAGCCCAGAGATTCAGATACCGTCACTGCATGTGTCTGGTTAACTCCAGGGCTGTGAACCTGAGATTCCTGATCACACCCACTCACTGGCGGGGAATTTTCCCACCCTCACCTCTTTCCTTCTGTCAAATCAGAATCTGGTTTAGTTGGCCAGGACAGCAGCACCTTTGACTGTGAGCCCATGGCCAGCTCTGCACATCCCTTTAACCCAAACCTGGTAAAAATTTGCCAACTCTGAGAGGCAGAAATGGAGTGGAAATCCATCAACTTCATGAAAAAACTCGTAGTGAGCTGTAGCCTACGAAAGCTTATGCTGAAATAAATTTGTTAGTCTCTAAGGTGCTACAAGTACTCCTGTTCTTTTTGCTACTACATCTGTAATTCTCTCAGCAGCTGAGCTGAGCGTTCCTATCTCTTCTTTTTCCTTTGAGCTCTTGTCTTTGAAAGAGACAAGAGTGGACTTTAGCATCTCAGAATAATCTCTGACCCAATGTGCATCCCCACAGGAACTTCCGATTCCATTGAGAAAGAGCAGGAAGCTGTGGGCTCTCTCCTAGAAAAGACACCACACTCCTGCAGGGAAGGGAATGAGGCAAACTATTGAAAGGAAAGCCCTGGTTAACCCTTCAGTCTCCAGTGCTTTAACTGATTTCCTGCCTGCTGTGTGCTAATACAATGGCAGCAGGTTTTCAATGGTGCTCATTAGCATGGGAATCACTGGCCATAACTTGGTGTGACCCCCGTACCACACAATGTTCTATAAACACCTCCCTGGACCTGAGATATGAGTCCTTCCCTATGCCCCAGTCTGGGCCCCTCTTCCCCCACCCAAGCTCAGGCCAGAATGGTTTCTCCACTCATCCCCCATGAGCCCAGACTCAACCTGTGTCACTCTCCCCCTGCACAAACCCAGGACAATCTGTTTCCCCTTAGTAGACCCATGTTTGGGTTCTGAGCTGCGCATTTTCTCCTTATACCCTACAAGCCCAGGGCTGAGCCATGTGTCTCCCTTCCCCTGCATGAGCCCCAGACAAACCCATGTACCTTCCTCAATCCCCAGGATCCTAATCTGGGCATCTCCCTTATACCCAGGCTGCAACCTGACTTGTGTGCCCCTTGCCCATGACCCCTGGCCCAAACCCCTTCATAGTTGATCTCCATCCCCTCCATCCTGTCACCGGCTCTGATATTGATCCGGGTTTACCTCCCCCTCCTTCTGGTGGCCCCACAGTTCTCCTCTCCAGCATGATCCCAGGCACTGCTGCTTGTGTCCCTTTTGCCCCATCCCTCCTGCCGTGTGCTGTGCGGGAATTCCTTTCCCTGTGTCCTAGAGAATGGGAGCCATGAGTACCAGTCACAGATGCTCACTGTTCCTGGATCCTGAGGGTTTAGCACCCTACCCCAATAACTAGACGTGGTGCTCTGCATGTTCCCAGTGCTGCATGGATGGTCGTGATGCCTGGGGCATGAGTGTCCTGCACTCCCTGGCCCAAGGCTCTCAGTTCCTGGCTCACATCGGCCTGGTTAGACGCTAGCTCTGCCAGGGTTTGGTTCTCAGCTACAGCTCCTCACTGTCCTTGAGTTCGCTGAACTGCTGTGTCACAGAGCCAGGTCCATCTGCCTGTCCCCACCTGGGTATCCCTGACACCACAGCTAGTGTCCTGTGCTGTGAGGCAGGAGCCCCCAAGCCCGGTGTCTCACTCCCTGATGGGACCCATGTACTGTGCTTTGCTGCCAAACTCCCAGTCGCCAGCTTCCCCCTCCAGAGTCAGCAGGGGACTGGGCAGCCTCTGTATTCAGGCCTGAGCCCAGCAGTTACTGCTCACATTGGGGGAGACTTCTGGCCAGCAGAGGTGGCGAATGTTCCTATGGCAGCCCCAGCAGATTCAGTTGCCCATGTGTACCCCACCCACACATTTCCCTTTACGTGGGGTGACTGCATCTTACCGCTGCCCACCACCAGGCATCAGGGATGCTGGTGAAGTTGGTGCCGGGGACATCATGTTCCACAGAGTGCATCAAAGCCGAGAAAGTGAAAACGCCCAGCGCAATGAAGAGGAGGAGGCAGCACACCTGCTGGTAGCACTGGCGCATGGTGAAGCCGAAGGCCCTCAGGCCAGTGGAGTGACGTGCCAGCTTGAGGATGCGAAAAATCCGCATGAGTTTGATGAGTTTCAGGACTTTCCCCAGCTTGCCCACACTCTCCATTTTGTGACGCTCCTCGTGGTAAAGTGCATCCCCTTCATCCAGGTGCTCAAAGAGAATCTGGATGTAGAAGGGCAGGATGGCCACCAGGTCAATAGCATTGAACGCTGCCCGCAGAAACTTCGGAAAGGTGGCTGTGGATATAAGCCGCATGAGGTACTCGGAGGTGAAGAAGACGGCACAGATGGTCTCCAGCTGCTCCATGAATGCCTTCCCAGTCTTGAGCTGCATCTCCTCCACTGTGCTGAGCGTCATGCCTACAATGGAGATCAGCACAAAGAAGCTGGACATGACGGCGATGATCTTAGCAGGGGTGGAGGAGTAGGGTTTTTCAATGAGGTTCCAGACAGCCTTTCGGAACTCCCCCAGACACTTTCCCTCAAAGTTCTCCTCCCGCTCCATGGGCTCTAGCTCTGCCTCCAGCTCCCGCTGTATTTTCAGGCACTCTTTGAGCTCATCTTGCTTCTCCTCAAACAGGATCCGGCAGCACCGCTGGGAATATTTCAGGTGGATACCCCAGTACTCAATTTCCTCCACAAAGTTAGTGGGGCACAGCTCATCCATGATCCACAGGACCCCGCTGCGGTAAAAGTGGAAGATGTAATGGAAGATTAAAGGGTCTCGGTCGAAGAAGTACTCATTCCTCCGCAACGAGTAGTCATCACAAAGTTTCAGCTTCTTCATGGGGTCCGTGGAGATGGCCAGCTTCCCGATTCTGGTGATGGGGTAACGGGCAGCCATTTTGTAAGGAATCTGGAAAGATTTGCCCCCAACGTTGATGTTGAGGAGGCATCTGCTCTGTCGGGGAGGATCCTGGCTTTTCTCCTGGCTCCTCTCAGTCACATTGTGCATGGAGCTCCACTGCTTCACCACACTGTCTTGTGCAAACGGGAAGTAGACCTCTTCTTCCTCTGGTGTCTGACAACACCCACGGTGGTTCCCGATTTTCAGACTGGCAGAGAGGCTTGCGCGCCTCTTCCCCAGTTGCCTCATGGTACCTGGTACTTCACATCAGAGATCCCCAAAATGACAGCCTGAGGGTTGACAGCTTTGATTTCATGGTAATGCTTCCATTGGGCGCGTGCTAAGAAAAGCTCCCTATACTCGTAAAGAGGCGATCAAAAGCACCCCACCTTCAGCCTCCATGGGCACAAGCTGCTTCAGTGCTTCATGTGCTGATTCCCTGCCGTGCTGGGCTGACAAAGCTGATTGCTTATCAGACTGAGCAACTGGGCTTATACTGCGGAGGCCGGAGACGGCTAAGTTCTAGCACCTTAAGACAATAATAAGATTGACGTTTTAACCCTTTATATAAGGAACTATTTCCATACAAGCATTTCTGTCATTCTTTTTCTAGTTGCCTCCATTTTAGCTGGTTGTTTCTACCACAAACTAGCCCCCTTTCAGGTAGGGAGACAACCATTTATCATTTCCGTTTCTGAACCTAACTGAAGGGCACATGGCCCGTCTCATGGTCATTTAACTCCTACCACTGTCTCAAGTGCCAAGGAGGCAACAGGAATAGAACTGTCTTGGAACGTCTACCAGCTTTTACCTCCATGGGCCACCAAGCTGAGATACTGCTCTGAGATTTATTCATTCATCAAGCATCTGTGTTTTAAAGGAATCGCTACGGCTCCATTCTGTCACCACTTTTCTGTGTCACTGCAACAAGAGACACTGCGACACATAGACTAGTGATGGAAAAGACCAACTGGGTCCTAGCTCATTCCCAAGCCAGCCCAGGGCACTCCCTATAGAGTCACTCGATGCTTTGTACAGTCCAGTTATAAGCGATAGGGGGATCCACCACTTCTGTCAGATGGGGATACTGGTGCTGACCTACTTCTCAGAGAGGCTTAATTAATGAATGTTTGTAAAGAGGAAAGGGCTAGATGCTAAGAGAAAGACAACGCTCAGCCCTCCTCCCGGTTTTCACCCATTCCTGTGGCTCCTCTTGGAACACTATCAATTGTCTGTAAAAAGCAACAGAGAGTCCTGTGGCACCTTAAAGACTAACAGATGTATTGGAGCATAAGCTTTCGTGGGTGAATACCCACTTTGTCAGACTCCTTGTTGCTTTTTACAGATCCAGACTAACACGGCTACCCCTCTGATGCTATAAATTGTCTGTAACTTTTCGGTAATGAAGTGCCCAGAGCTGCACAGAAGGACTTCCCTGCTCCATGACTTGATGAGCTTTGCATGGAGCCCATTCTCTTGCTACTATAATGCATCACAGGACCTTGAGTTAGTGATTCTTCCAAGACCACCATGCTTTTTGGATTGAAGCAGCTGGGTCTAATAACTCTGTGCATTTGCCTTCCTCTAGATACCCGGTGACATATTCAGAGGTGGCATGTTAGAGCCCCTTACACTGGCATAGAAACATGGCCCCCTCCAGCTTAAACCTACTTGCACCTACACTATCAAAGTCTATGGGAGTCCCAAGTTTGGTGTAACTTGCAAGCTAGGAGTTAGAAGATGTTTAAGTTCCACTTCTTTACTAGCCCTAACCCTGCTTTAAATTACTTTCTTCTGGTGACAGAGGACCTGCTGTGCTTCCCTCTCCCTTGTGCAGTCATTTACACCAATGTAAACCATTCTAACCTGGTAGCATTTTATACCACTCTGCACACTGTATATGAAAACACACAGGGCAGAGCAATGGAGAACCAGAATACAAATTAGACCACATTAGACTTCTATAAACATGTGTAAGTAGCTCCAAAGGAGCCTGAAAGGGAGTTGGTATAACTGAATTTGCTAAATATCACTATGAAAATTTGAATGACTGTATTAACACATAAATCCTAGATTGACAGGCATCTTTAAAATGCCTTAAATATGGACAAACAAAATTATTAATATACACTAGAGAGAAACTATCATTTAAAACAGCTAAGAGACTTTCAAAGGGGCTTAATGGAATTAGGACTGGATTTTTTGAAGGTATTTAAGTGTATAAAGGGATTTTCAAAAGCATCAATCTGCATATTCAGGTGTTGAAATACCTTTACAAATCTGGCCTTTATTCAAATCCCATTGAATGTCAATGAGAATCAAGCACCTAACGCCCTGAGACAGCATGCATTATTGAAGGCTAGGAAACCAGGCTTTACAGTGAAAGGTTCAAGGAGAACAAGCTGTTTATCTTATCAAAGAGAAGTTTATGGGGTGACTTGATCACAGTCTGTAAGTAGCCACATAAGGAACAGAAATTTGATAATAGAAGGCTCTTCAAACTAGCAGACAAAGGCATAACAAGATCCAGCAGCTGGAAGTTGAAGTTAGAAAACTCAGACTAAAATAAGGCACAATCTTTTTTTTTTAAAACAGTGAGCATAATTTACTAGGGTTGCAATGGATTTTCCATCACTGAAAATTAGGGCTGTCAAGCAATTAGAAAAATTATGATTAGTCACACTGTTAAACAATAATAGAATACCATTTATTTAAATAGTTTTGGATGTTTTCTACATTTTCAAATATAGTGATTTAAATTACAACACAGAATACAAAGTGTAACATGGCTCACTTTATATTTATTTTTATTAAATATTTGCACTGTAAAAAACAAAAGAAATAGTATATTTCATTTCACCTAATACAAGTGCTGTAGTGCAATATCTTTCTCATAAAAGTTGAACTTACAAATGTAGAATGGTGTACAAAAAATAATGTAGGAAAACATCCAAAATATTTAATAAATTTCAGTTGGTATTCTATTGTTTAACAGTGCTATTAATTGCAATTTTTTTTTTAATCACAGTTAATTTTTTGGAGTTAACCATGTGAGTCAACTGAGATTAATCGACAGTCCTACAGAAAATCTTTAAATTAAGATTGGATGTTTTTTCAAAAGATCTGCTCTAGTTCAAACACGAATTAATGCAGGGAAATTTTTCAGCTTGTATTATGTCTGACTAGCTGATCACAATGGTCCTTTCTCATTTTATAATCTTTATGAATTTAGTGTGTGATTTTTCATAGATGGACCAGACCATTATGACTGACAATAAAAACTACCATAAGCAGTAATGATGTAGCACAGGTAGGTGCATGTAAGACTGTAGAAAAATCAGTATGTTGCACTGTGTTATCTGAGAGATGGCACATGATCACAACCAACAGACTGTATGGGAACAGAGACTCACAAGGAGGCAGAGCTAATGGTACACTTTAACATAGGCATTTCCTCACTTTTGGATATTTAACTGTGCAGTCCTACCCCACAGATCGTAGCTTTTGCAATTTAATGCATGGCGCTGAAGTGGGAGCTTGATTAATATCCCTGATGTATCCTGTCAGTTACCAACTCTTGCCTGCACTTGAAGTTTCTCCACATCCCCCAAAATACCACCCTTCTTTTCCTTTGCTATAGTAAAGCATTCTCACAGGCCCAGGTCTCACTGCCTGCAACCTCCTCCTCTCTACCATGCCCAATTCACTTCTCACTCCCCACCAGCAGGCAAAAGCCCCTTCACTGGCTACTGATCAGCCCCATCTTGCCTCATTCTTTAAGTCTGAGCTGCTCTTCACCAGGATTCACAGCCATACACAATTGTGCCTCTGCCCATAGCTCCGGCTGCATCACCCCATTCCTTGTTCTGCGCCCTTTGCTTCAGCCAAGCCTCTGTGCTCCCTGTATTTCTCTTGCTCATTCTTGGCTTTGTGCTTTTTTCCATGTTGGGACTTGCATACAGAACTTACTTCTGTCAGCCTCTAGCTAAATCCTTCCTTAACTCCAGTCTCCAGAGCAGCTATCAATGTTAATGCTCCAAACTAAGTGACACTGTCACATCTCCTGCCAAAACAGCATTGTGCTGCACTTCGGACTCAGCCAACCTGTGTTTGGTATTGGAATGTTTCTATCCATACACTTGTCTGTCTGTCTCAATGCTGAGCAGGGACTGAATCGATCATAATGGAAATGACCCTCAAAACAAAATCCAGGAAGCCATCAAAAGATCTTTAATTCCCCCATGGTCATTCAGCACCCACCCAATTGCCAACTGTGGTTCTTTGTCCACTGTACAGAATGCAGCACATTGAGCCCTCAGGGGTTCAGCCTCGCGCTAGTGCTCTATTCCAATGCTGGGAAGAGCCAAGATTCTAAATATGTCATACCTCTTACAAACTCTCTCATATTACGTATGCACATGTACCCACTATACAAACCCCCAGGGATTCCCGCCCTCGGAGGCTGCTGGCTGGAGTGTATGCCCTGCAAGCAGAACCACCACCTGTAAGGCATCACATTCAGCCAACAGGGCAGCAAGCTTCTACCATCTGTGCATGTATTGAGCAAGCATCTGTGCAAATAATACAATAGGTCTTGAATGTCAACAATAGATTAAAGGGACAAGACAGTGCTCACCCTCCACCAGCACCAGGTTTCTACACTGGAACCGTTTTCTCTACAGTACTAGTGTTTTACACTTCTTTAATAACAGTTCATGAAAAAATGTTGTACTGACCAAGATCTGAAACGAAGGCACAGCTACTAGCTGACCTTTGAGACCAAGACTACTCACAGGTAAAAGCAACACTCAGGTCCAGAATGGCCTGTGCTGTGCCTAGGGGCCACTGCAAAGCGAAGCATACAGGAGACTCTTCATTTTTCCATCTCCTTGACAGTTCTCCTGCAGTCAATGATGTTTTAAGAGCTTCTGGTACATGAAGTTTGAGCTCATGGCTTACAAATATGAGCAGTATCCTCGGGGATATAAATTATATACCCATGTCACTTTGAGCTTGGCCCTTCACAGGTGTGTAGAATGGAACGGCCTACCCTGGAACAGGAGCAAACAGCTATGCTTACAGGCAAGATATGGCATGGTAGGAAGAGGTAGTTTTCAGTGGACTCCCGGCTGGACATGGAAGGGAGAGCAGACAAACGTACTGCAGAGGCTACATAGTGCACTGGCCAGAGCTATTCCAGCAAGTAGTATCTTGTGGAATAACCCACATTGGGGGAGGGGGGGGAGGAGAAGGGGGGGGAAGAAGAGTTGTGTCTACAATGGGAGAAATGGATGACCCGTTGTGATATTCCAAGCGTTTCCATCACATTCTTGTAGGGTTGATTTTAGAGCACGAGTGACAATCATTTTTCTGATTCCCCATTGCCACTATAATCCCACAATCTAAACTCCCTGTGCCAAAGGAAGAGTCCTTGATTATTCCAGTGTAACTGTCACCCAGTCAAACCCCAGAAAACTTGTCCCAGAAATTGTGCAATCAGCATTTGGGGGGAGTGTGATGAGGACCACCGCACTAGGTCCCAACTTACAGCACTGCAACTTCCTGCAAGATGAAGAAAAACCAAGACACCTGGTTATTTAATATCCTCTGTGCCAAAGACTTATTTAATTTTATTTTGCAAAGCTTGTGGGGAAGCCATCCACTGTAAAAAGCTTCAAAATTAGCAGTCCCTTAGTGTCTAGGGACTCAAGAGCTTCCTCTGGGTTCATCAAGCCCAATTATCTCCCCACTGCAACAAGCCGGTCATTGAAAGAGATGCCAGCAGTCTTCCCAGCACAAAGAAGCTGGGTTTGTGTGTAGGGAGAGACTCCTTTCCTGCCCCTCACACAGAGAAAGGAACTCATTGCAGAGTGGACAGTAGGAAACGATTTCTACTCCACCAGAGAGCTAATGGAGGGCTAAGGGGCTAGCAGGGGAGGAGAGCTCAGCATGGGGGAGTTTGGCTCCAGTGTGGAGTAGGAGACATACCCATCAAGGAAACGAGTCCGAAGGTCTCCTGTCTAGCGCTAGCTGCTCTTTGGAAGCTTTCTTGAGGCTGAAGATGGAGAAGTTGTTCTTTCCTCTGAATTGGCCCCATCTAACAGTGCAGCCTGCAGCCACCAGCACGCTCAGGAGCACTGCAGACAGAAGAACACACAGGCAGTAAGTTGCTGTGATTCCTGCCCCTGAAGTGGGCAGCAGCACTGAGGCTAAGCTGCTCCATGCTAGTGCCCCAGCATTTAGACAGACAAAGCAATGACTCATAACAGTAGGAAGTGGGGTTGTGTCCCCTGGAGGGATGATTAGTGCCAAGTTCCATGCAGTGAGACTCCGTTTTCAACTGGAGAAGGAAATAACATGCCTCTTCCCAAAGCTGCAAATTTAGACCCTTGGACTTTGCCACCTAAGTGCTTGAGACAAGATGCCTAAGCCACACTGCAGCGAGAGTGCTTAGAGGAAGTCCTAGGGCAGCCATTCCGGAGAGAACCACATCCTATCCAATCCGATACGAGCCAAGTTCAGTTTCATTAACGCTACTCAGCAAAAGCCAAGCTCAGTTCTGCAGCACCCTTTGGAGTCTCACATACCAAAAGCAGCTCTCACGCACAAGGGGCCTCGCGTCTTAGACAACACAGGTTTCCCAGGTTTGGAGATCGCTGGATTCTCTAAAATGAAAGCAGAGGGCACTCAATAATTGGGCTTTCAAAGGTCGCTGTCATACCGAGATTGAATTAAGCTCAAAAAGGGTTCAAAGCAGTTCCCATTCTGCACCTCACCTTCAGCTTCCTTGCCAATTTTGAGGGTTTCACCACCAGATTTTCATATTTTAAAAAATGTCTTCTCTGCCTTATTGTTGTATGAAAAGCCCCCATGAACAACTAACGGAAGCTGACTACTGCGGTAGGGGAGAGGGGAAAGCAGAGAGCGTTGTTACAGGAAAGACAAGATGGACGCGGTAATATACAGATAACCTCTGGAGGCCCAGAAAGGACGAGATTGTGGGGGTGGGGGAAAAAAGATTGTGACAGGGCTCGGTGGCAGGCATAAAATAAATTAACTAAGGAGGGAAAAATGGAGAAAACAAGGGGTGTGTCTAGTCAAACTCCTGCAGCAGCACAGCTGCTGTGCCATAGCACTTCAGAGCAGACACGATCTACGGTGACAGGAGGGGTCCTGTAATCCTTCTCCTCTAGTGCTGTCTACACCAGGGCTTAGACTGCAATTGCCATGTCTCTCAGGGATGCGAGAGATATGGCTATGTCAATGGAAGTTCCCAGTGTAGACAGAGGCGGCTCTAGGCACCAGCAAAGCAAGCACCTGCTGGGGCAGCCCATTTGCAGGGGCAGCAGGGATCCAGCCTGGGAGCTGAGAACCAACAGGGGGCTCTGGGAGCTGCAGTTCCTTGGTTAGCTTCCTGCCTATAGAGCCAGCCCTGGAGCAGGGAAAGAACTATATTTCCCAGCATTCCCTTGGCTATAACTAACTGGAAAGGAAGGAGGGGGACCTCATGTGGCAGCATGGTGTGAGTGCTGTGAACAGTAGGGAGACCATATTTTAACATTCAAAAAACAGGACACTCCAGGGGGAGGGAAGCCCCACCCTGCCACCATCCACTCCCTCTGACTGCCCCCCACAGAAACTCCAACCCATTCAACTTCCCCCACCCCTCACTCCCTGTCCCCTGATCACACCCTCCCGGGACCCCTGCCCCTAACTGCCCCCCAGGACTCCACCCCCCATCTAAGCTCCACTGCTCCTTGTCCTCTGATTGCCCCCTCCTGAGACTCCCCCCCAACTTCTCCCCAGGACCCCACCCCCTACCTGTCCCCTGACAAACCCCTGGGACTCCCATGCCTATCCAACTGCTGCCTGTCCCCTGACTGCCTCCCCGAACCTCCACCCCATCCAACCCCCCTGCTCCCTGTCCCTTGACTGCCTCTCCAGAACCCCCTAACCCTTCTCCAACCCCTTAGCCCCCTTATTGTGCCACTCAGACCAGCGTGCCTGGCTCCGTGCAGCTCCAGATACGCTGCTGCATACATGCTGTTGTGTTCCCTCACGGAGCCCCTTGACACACATACGCCCAACACCTGCCTTCCAGATTTGAACACCTTAAAATTCAGGAGTGCTCAAGCTCGGTTTGGGCAGCTGTTACGTCATTTCTCCCAAATCAAATATACTGATCCACTGTAACTTGCTGTAGAAAAAGTAGGATAAAATTGAGCAAGAAATGCTCCCCAGTGGTTATTAGGACTGGAATTGCTAGTTTCAACAGCCATTGCCTTTTGTTTGTTTGTTTGTTTGTTTAAAAGGAAGACAGTGATATTGCATTGGCAAATTCCCCACAGAAAGAAAGTGGAACAAAAGAATAATAAAGGCGCCTCAACTTTTCCTCATTTATAGAGGACAGTCTTATAATATGCATCCAGATATCCTCCAATCACACAAGCTGAAAATTGTTCCACTTTACTTCAGTTCTGTAACCATATGGGAACCAATTCTGTCTGTGTTTTGTGCACATCCAAAATTCTTGATGAATGACCAGCCCTGGGAGCGAGTTACCAGTGACCTGGGGCTGCGGCGGAAGGAGGGTGCAGGTGGGTGGGGGGGAAGAGAGCCCAGGTCTGGGGCAGCAGGAGATATGTGCGTGTGGAACACTGGTGGGGGGGAGGAAGCCCAGGGCTGGGGCAGCAGCAGGGTGGGGGGAGGGCACTGCTGGGGGGGAAGAGGGAAGCCCACCGCTGGGGCGGCAGCGGGTGTGGGGGGGAGTCCAGGGCTGGGGTAGGGGGCAGCCAAAATTTTTTTTGCTTGGGGTGGCAAAAAACCTAGAGCCAGCCCTGAGTGTAGACCAGCCCAAATTTTCTCTCAGCTGCCCAAGAGGCAGGAATCCCTGATGTTACAATTGACACTTGTAACAGGTGTAGGGTTTACAGACTAAAGGAAGATTTAAAAATTGATTGTGTTCCTTTAAGTGCTCAATGTCCCAATCGCCTGCATTGCACCCACCCCAGCCACCAACCTGCCAGCGCCCAATCACTACCCCCCTCAGCTCCCACCCTGCATGCCCCCTCCCACTCCATTTGACCCCTGCAGCCCTCACCTGTCCTGGCAGTGCTCGGCGCCAGGGAAGTCCCAGGGGAGTCGGGCCCGCATTCCCGCTCATCCTGCCCATCCTCGCAGTCCGCGTGGCCGTCACACACCCAGGCGGATGGGAAGCACTCGGCCCCCTCGGCACACTGGAACAGGCAGGGGCAGGCAGGGGCAGGCGGGACTCCCGGGTGCAGACAGGTCTCCGCTGATTCATCCGCGCGGTCCGGGCAGTCCGGGCGGCCATCGCAGAAGCGCTCCTGGGGCAGGCTGCGGACGTGCCGGGGGGTCCAGCAGTGCTCTGCGTGGGGGCTGCACGGCAGGCCGGACGCTGAAGCCGGAGGAGAGGCAGGTTAGCCGGCCCGCGGTTTGCACCAGCCCTGCTCCGGGGGCGGCCGGGCTCGCCCCGGGGCTCCCCGTGCTGGGGGCAGGCCCCGCCCCTGCACCGCCCGCGGGCTGCTGAGCTCGCCCCGGGGCTCCCCGTGCTGGGGGCCGGCCCCGCCCCTGCACCGCCCGCGGGCTGCTGCCCGCGCTGAGCAGTGTCCCCCCAGCACGCGGAGGGGCGCGGCCCAGCGAACCCGCGGTGACCAATAGGGAGGGGGCAGGACACGAGACGGGAGGCTCGGAACCAATAGGCGCGGCTGAGAGGCGGGACCAGCGCGTGGGGGCGGTGTCGAGGGAGAGGATGAGCGCCCGGCAGTGCGGTCAGTGACAGGCCCCCGCCCGCCCCCCCGGACCGGGTTCTCACCGTTCCCCGCCGGCGACTCCAGCCCCGCGGCCAGCAGCTGCCTCAGGAGCAGCGCGAGAAGCGGCGACATGCCGCCCGCACAGGGTCAGACAGAGCGCGTCCACGCCGAGCTGCGGCGCATGCGCGACAGAGGAAGAAGGCGGGGCAGTCCAGGGAAGACGCATGCGCGAGGCAGGAGCCGAGGGTTCACCCTCCCCCGTCCAAATAGAACGCATGCGCAGGAGGCGAGCGGGAATTATTCAGTGCCCTGCAGCGGCTGTGCGGTGTGGCTCGTGCCTGCCCCACCCTTTGCCCGGATTTCAGCCTGCAGCCATGGAGGCGCTGGCTCAGCTGCAGCCTGCGAGTCACGCTGCACGAGAGAAGGAAGCAGCTGGTCTGGTTGCTGCAGGACAAGCTCGTGGAGGGCAGCAACAATCTGCTTAGTTTCTGTGGCTGCATGTGACGTGGGCTTTCCTGCCAGGGACAGGACAAGGCAAAACGAAATGGGACTGATTTCTGTGCGGCTGCATTGCAGTCAGATGGTAGTGTGGGCAGGCCTTTGGGCTCTCTCTCGCTTTCTTACATTTCCCGACACAAATCCAAGGTGTGTTGAAGCATTAAACCGTTCAGTCTCAACCCACTCTCCTCTGTCTGTAGTCATTTAAGGCACCATGGCTCTTTTCCCAGAACACTTTTTGGGTTTGGGAGGGAAGCTAAAGGAAAATAGAAATGCCTAATATTCCAGTGGAAAAGCTTTTCTGAGAGCTAGGGGAATGTGGGGAAAACAAGGCAGAAGGGCATTTAAACAGTTTCCCTTTCAGCAGCTAGCCTTGCCATGTTTGCTTAAAAGTATTCCTTCTTTAAAACTTTTTGTGGTTGCCTATATTAGTAAAACTTGGTGGGTTTTGTTAACTCTAATACTATACTATATTTGGGCAGAACATCTCCCTACTGCTTCTGAGTTTATTCAGCCCAGGATCCACTTATTACTTCAAACAGGAATGACCCTCGTGCTATCTATATAATGGGATAAAGCTAATTGGCAAGTTAGATATAAATATCAGGAAAAACGTCTTCCTGACAGTGTGAAGGGTGTATTAAGGTGCAGAATAACATTCCAAAAAGAATAGAAGCCAAATGCATTAGATGAGCTGAAATCTGTTTTGATCTCTACTTTCCAGGATTTTATGAGTAAGAATCCCATCTCCAGTTGAAAACCTCAAAGGATTCAGAGACAGAATAGGGATTTGGGGAAGATTTCTTTCAGGATGTGATCCTCATTGAGTATGGGTTGTAATTGTTTAATTATATCCCATCTGGGTTCCAGTGTGGGTGGTATGTGACAACCAGGGGTGTGGGTTGGTAGGTCTCCCACCCATCAGGTTCTCTACAGCTATTTGGGTGGCCTATTCCTGGTATTGGAGTACTTACCTGTAGATAAGAGATGCCTTGGTGTGTTTGAGATGGTTACTGGATATATGATGGCAGGTGTGGTGATTGTGGGTTTCCTGTATATAGTTTTCCGTAGGGTTCCTTTGTTGAAGCTGATCTTGGTGTTCAGGAAGTTGATGCTGGCATAGGAGAGTTCTACAAAGAGTGTGATAGATGGGTTCTGGTTGAAGATATAGTGGAAATCTGAGGGAATTTAGGTCATCTCTCCAGAGGATGAAAATATCAATTTAACTCAAACATCATTGGTTCTGTGGTGCATTTGTCCAGAAATTGAGCTCTAACTTGGGTGCTGCCATTAACATTCTCTCTTTTCCACACACAATACCCTCTCACTTGAGTTTGGTTCTGCTTTCAGCACAAGCTAGCCTGCCCAGCTGGGGGTGTGGGTGTTTTGCCTGGGTTTCGCTTTCACTCAGGCTGCAAACCCACCCACTTTAAAGGGAGGATGTAGGCTAATCCACTCAAGGGCTGACAGTTCTCCAATACATTCCCACAATGCCTCCCCACCTCTGCCCAAAAGGGCAGACATTTTCCCATAATTCACTGGTAAAGAATCTGAACAACTTGGCTTACTGCAGCACAAAGAATCATGGGATGTTTCTTCCAGAGGTCCTACCAACACATAAGTAAGTGCAACACCACTGTGGACCCAGTGTCTTGATTATGTCTTTGCAGTGTGGCTAGGCTAAGCCTGGTGCTATCACCCAAGTTAAGTGTAATGAAGACATATCCTTAGCTTTTCTCATGTCCTTGAGATGCAATCAGCATCGGTGAGTGAAACAACCACTTTTCACAGCTCTGGGGAAAGTGAAAAAAATGCTGGAATTGCTTGGAGAATGCATGGTAGTCAAGTATGGTAATTTATGTACATTAATATCCTTCATCCTTTAGGATACCATAGTGCAGTACAGTGTCTATAGGAAACAGCCTAACAATGCAACTATTTCTGGGACAGAATGAACAGACTGTACGCTAGCAACACTACACAACAATTCTTCAAAGGAGAAGTGAGTAACAAATAAAAACTGGTGAAGTTTGACCAATCAGGTCACTGGACACAAACATTTCTAGTCAACATCCACACCCCATTCCTTTCCTCCCTATGACTGGAGTTGTTTTTACTGGCTTTTTCACCTTGAATAGTCCATTGAAATGTGTTAACTACTTATATTTAACAATCTGTTCCATCCGGTATTTAGCTATGACACTTTGAACCCTAGTTTTCACTATAAAATTGTTAGTATAACTATGTTGCTCGGGGTGATGATTTTCCACTCCCCTAAGCAATGTACTTATACCGACCTAACTCCTGGTTTAGACAGGTCTATGTCAACAGGTGGGTTTCTCCTGTTGACACAGCTACTACCTCTTGGGGATGTCGTGTACCTGCGCCAACACGAGATGCTTTCCTGTCAGCATAGGTGTCTTCACTAAGCACTACAGTGGCGCAGGGGCGGCTCCACCGCTGTAAGTGCAGCCAAGCCCTGAGTAAGTTTCCCAGACATAAAGAAGAGCTCTGTGTAATCTCAAAAGCTTTTCTCCCTCACCCACCTGATCTCTCGAATATCCTGGGACCAACATGGCTACACCACTGCATATAGCTCCGAGTTGTAAATCTCATTCTGACTATGGCACCTTTTGCAGAACTGCACACTCTAGCACCATACAGAGCCACTGTTTTAATAATGATTCAAACGGAAGTATCACCAGCTCTATTTTGTACACGACCGGTGTTTTGAAGATTCATCCCAGGAGTGACCAGACTTGAATTTGTTTATCTTGTGAGAACTGATGAGTTCACACCTCAAGATTATCTATCCCTCATTTCCATAAAATACAAGTTTACTCCGAACCGTCATTTGAATAAAGAAAGTTCTGAAAAGAACATTAGCTATACATGAGATAAATATGTTTAATCAGTCATGCCCCAGCAAAATGGTCTCTTTTCCAGAATAAATTCTACACAGCGTTGTTGAAGTTAACCCCATCACTGGATCGCCAGCCAGGCGGCTGCTTTTCAGTTAATCCTATGAAGTCCATTCTCATTCAGCCTTCTCTTCATACTTGGCCAGCTCACAGGTAAGGTTGATCTTTTGATAGTTCCCACTTCTCAAGTGGAACACCTGGTGTCACTGGCTTTTTCTCAGTTGTTGCTACTGCAGATTCTGAGCTAGGGGAGAGACAGAGACTGGCCTTCAGAAACTTTTAGTTTATATAATCAATTCATATTTAACAGCAATACAGGTTTATTAGTAACACAGAACATTTTAGGGAAACCATTCCCAGCCCTAACATCCCCTCTTACTCAAAAGAAGGTACATAGAGATTGCACACTAATTCAGCATTCATTCACTAGCAGCAACGCCTAGTGAACAGTCATCATCATTTATTGCAGCAGCAATGTGTTATATGGTGGTGCACCGGCCAAACACTGACCAGACTTGACCCTGCTTAGTTTGCAAGATCACAATATCACAGCCAGAAGTTGTGTGGCTGCAGATCATAGGATAAATAGGACCTACCTGGCTCCTTGAGCGCGTGATGCAAGGGATTTCTGCGGAGACATAACAATAATTGGAGGATAGGACTCCCTGCGTCCATCACGAGTACAGTAGTAGTTATTTGCAAACTTGTGACTGGGACCCAGTGGAAGTTTAGGAGGTGGCTGAGTTCTAAACAGCAAACAATCCAAAGAAAGCATCACCACACACACCATGCTAAGTGAGAACTATATTCTCAGTCTTACTCTTGAGTGGAGTATTATGAAAATTAGGCTCTGTAGTATTATGCACAAGACACACTAGCATTATATCTTGAGCCACCTTCCAAGATTTCAGAATGAGCACAGAAAGCCTTAGACACAGTCATGGCTACGAATACAGAACTGGGGCCATGAATTCAGAACATTTGTTCATGTAAACAAAGGCTCACAGGATAAAGAACAACAGCCCAATCTCTCTCATGTACAGAAACAGAAAACAGGGCAGAGTTCCAAACATGTATGTTCTAATTCCACAGCAATATTAATTCAGCTATGTGAAACAGGATTTTGAGTTCTTTGCAAGGCTAAAAAGTAACTATCATGCAATTATATGCAACAGAGAAAGTTAATGTTGCTATTGAAATCTTAAGTGTGACTGACAAAAGAGAAAAAGTAGTTATTGCTTCTTTAGGAAGAGTAAAGAGGTCTGAAAACCTTGTGGGTTTTTTCCCCAGCTTTATTATTTACCTTAGAAATACCAAGACTGTCCAGTCTGGTTTTGCACTCGAGGTCTCAAACATAGTTCTGAACACTTTCAGTCCCTCAATGAAAAATGATTGGTTGGAGCACAGTATTAAAAATTCAATATGTTTCTCCAGCATTTTAATTAACTATAATAATTTATTTAAAAAGCCTCCACAGGTGTAAACTGTCTGAATAAAAGTCACTTCCCTTCATCATCAAGTTTTGCTTGTGTGGCATTGGATATGATTACCCTATTAGATCCTCAGTTTCCCCAAACCGACCACCACCCCCAAAAGAGAGATAAGACTTGCATTTCTAATATAAAATAAGCAGAAAGAAACAGAGGGCACGGAGAAACTTTCAGGTCTTTATGTACTGAACTCAGAAAATAGCACTAACCCACTTTTCTACCTTTGAAGGTCTCCTTTAACTTTTACAGTTCCTGAGATTTGTATTTAAATTGGTAGCAACCAGTTACTAATAAATATTATAATTTTGTCTAAAGTTTATTTTATCATCTGCTGTTACATTTAAGGTTCCTATATGTGAAAGATGAGCGAGAACAGTTGTTTTCTCTCTTTTTACGCCAAGTTGCCCATCTGTATTCAACAGACGGATACTGGAATTGGATATGTTTGGGTTTGGGTCCGGTTAGGCTTGACTCTTTCCCCTTTGCGGCTGGAGAGTTTCAGCTGCGGTGGGTGCGGAGTTTCGCACATACCAACAGAAGAAGGGCTTGCCTAGGAGCAGTCCAGCTCTGTGCCCAGCTCCCCGGATTTACCTCTTGGAGATCTCCGTGTACCGAAGCTGCAGCTTGGCTTGAAGGTCCCGCTGTAAAGGAGACGAGAGGGTCTCAGGGAGGTGCCAGCCCGCGCACAGGGGAGAAGGGGTTACAAGTGCCCGGGCCCAGGGCAGGCAGCAAGCAGAGGCTAGTAGGCAGACCCGGGGGAGGGGGCCGCGCTACGGTCCCAGCACAAGGGCGTTGCTAGGCCGCGGGAATTCGGACAGGCCCGCGAGAGCCCCCCCCCTCTTACCCCCGCCGCCCAGTTGCGGAGCCGCTGGATGAAGCGAGTGGCGGACGCCATCTTGGCGGCTGTGAAGGGCGCTGCCGCGGCGCTTGTCGGGAAAAGAGAAAACGGAAGCGGCGCGCGGCGCACGCCGGGAAGGGGACGGAGCGCGGTGCACGCTGGGTCTCGCGATAGCTGGGGCTATATAAATGCGCGTGGGGCGGCCCCGCCCCCTTTCCTATCCGCACCCGCAGTCGCCGCCATGGATACGAGCCGCGTGCAGCCCATCAAACTGGCCCGGGTGCGAGCGAGGCTGGGGCCGGGGCCGGGGCCGAGCAGGGCCCGCGGGCGGGGGCGGGGCCGGGGCCGGGGCCCGGGGCCGAGCAGGGCCCGCGGGCGGGGCTGGGGCCGGGGCCGGGGCCCGGGGCCGAGCAGGGCCCGCGGGCGGGGCTGGGGCCGGGGCCGAGCAGGGCCCGCGGGCGGGGCTGGGGCCGGGGCCGAGCAGGGCCCGCGGGCGGTGGGCGAGGCGAGCGGGGCGGGTCTCTGCGCCCGCCTGACCCGAGTCTCTCCTCGCAGGTCACCAAGGTGCTGGGCCGGACGGGCTCGCAGGGCCAGTGCACCCAGGTGAGTGCCCGGGCGCCCGGCTGAGCCGCGGGTGGACCCCGCGCTGCCCAGCGAGAGCGGTTCAGGAGCGACACGGGCTCCCCTCCCAGGCCCGGGGAGCCGGGCCCATGCGACTCGCCAGTGGCGGGGAGTTCCGCAGTTTAACACACACCCCCCTCCCCAGGCCACATGGCAGCGTTTCCTGTTACGGTTTTGATTCGTCGCCTTGCCGGTTGCCTTGTCCCCGTGTTGCGAGACGGGGGAACAGGCGTTCCCCACCTGTAGACAGTTCCTGTTTCATATACACTCATCAGAGCTGCTCCTGCTGCTCTCCTGTGACTTCCAGAGTGCACTGAAACTCGGGGGCACGTGAGCAGAGGCCTAGGCCCAAACTGAGCAGGCACGTCAGGGCAAATGGGCCAGGGAAATGGGGTTTAGAGCATTTCTCTTCATTCTCTGCTGTGGCTGTCAGGTTCGGGTTGAATTCATGGACGACACCAGCAGATCCATCATCCGGAACGTAAAGGGGCCTGTCCGTGAGGGGGATGTCCTGACATTGCTGGAATCTGAGCGTGAAGCAAGGCGATTACGCTGATCTGCATGCTGCAGCTTGGTAACTCATTTCATTTTCAGGCTGTAATCAAGCCCTTATTGTATCTGAGATGTTAGTCTTCACAGTTAATACATTAAACACCCAGCCAGATTTTTTTTTTAAAGTGAGCTTCTGGTTAAGAAGCCAGAAAATTATTAGTCCGTCTAGGCCTAGAACATATGTCTGGGTTCTGAGACCCCCTCTCTGTAGAGTGCTCACAGATGTTTGCTTTGAGGCCATAACAACCTTAACACTGAAATGTGGTGCCCATCGCTTAACTGTGACACTCCATGTGTTGGTCTGCACTCTAGCAGTGTTCACAGTGTTTGAACACAGCTCTGAAGAATTGAATTAGCAGTCATGAGAACTGACCACAATTTCTTTGTCTACACTAACTGCAAAATCATAGTTGTTGCTTGTCATCTAACTCAGTTCTCCGTGGAATGATGTTTTTCATAACTCTTCAAATACAGTAGCTTTTTGTAGTGTAGACAGCATGACCATGTGATGCTTGCTCCTCTCTGCAGGCTTGGGAGAACAGGGCTAGTTGCTTTACTGCAGCTTTTGCTAAGAGTTGCTCTGTAGCCTTTTCATGCTGCCATAGAGCAAGTTATTGATTTGCAAAAAACATAGAACAGTGGGATCCTGGTCCGTTCCGAGGTGTTACAATAATACAAATAAAAAACTTTTTTAAAGGCGATTTTTTTCCAGGTGCAGCCTTTGATCCAGGCTCAACTTCAGGTAGAAGAGGAGCCATATGTAATTGTTATGGAGTGCTCAGGTTCTGCTGGCTGCGGCTTTTCCTATGTGTAAACTGGAGAGCGCAGCCTGTTTCCGTAGAATGTTCTACTTCTGGGGCTCAGGCACATGTCTGCGCAATTAACTAGCTGTTTTGAAAATGGCCCAGGATATTTCCATGTATGTAATGATCTCCTGGCCACAGGAAGCTGTAACTGCTCCTCAAGTTTTGATGAAATACCGCAGGTGAGAGCAGGCAGGTGAAATCCTGAATTCCACTTACTGCAGTGACATGCCCTGAACTAACTATAGGAGCAAAATGAAACTCTGATTTTTCAGTTATCTCTCGTCCCTCTTCCCCCTGCCTCCCCTCCCAAGTCTTGGAAGATAGTATAAGACTCAGATCTGCATTATGCTTTCTTTATAGATAGCAAGCCCGATGCCACTACCATTTCTGATTTCCTGCAAGGAAGAGGCGACAGTTCATACCTACTCCACTTGACTTAGTGAAGAGGAATGTTGTTTCAGAGACTAAAATAAAGGAATTTTTTCCAGTAACATCTTTCCTTTCTTTCAGTTATTTAAGAAACAAATGTTTGGTGATGGAAGCAGAACAAAGTTCTGTAGGAAGAAAATATTGAAAGGATTTCCAGAGGCTACCTCTTCTGAGCTACTTTGTTCCTCACTTTCATTTAAAACTCATTACAAGTGCTGTAGCTGAATTGCCATACAAAAGATCCCATCTGGTGTTAACTGAAACTTCATGCTGGAAGCCAGTGCATTTCTATCCATCCTCAGACCTCAGCAGTACCAAGACTGACAGTGTTAATGAACGAAAAAAGCTTTGAGACCATGGACTGTCAGGCATGAGATAAGGAGTGCTTTTCAGCTATAATTAAGGCTAAAATTATGTCATGGAAGTCACAGAATCCATGACTTCCAGTGACTTCTGACATTGGCTAACCAGCCGCCACCGGCAGCGGGAGACCCCACAGCAGCCCAGCCTCTGCTAGGCAACTGCGGTTGGCAGGACCCTGGCAATTGACTGGCCGTTGGTGATGATCCCTGATCTGCCTAGCTGCTGCCATTGGTAGGGGTCCCCCCTGCAGCAGCTCTGCTACTGCAAGCAGCTGCCCCTCCTTAGCCCAGCTCCCAGCCACTGCCACCAGCAGCAGAGGGACCATGGAGCTGCTCTGTGTTGGCAGAGGGTCCTCTGCAGCTCCCACCTCCCCAGCGTGGCAGGGGGACCTCCCAGCCACTGAGCAATGGAGTGCCTGCAGCTCCCGGCTGCTGGGTGGGGATCAGGGAAGGTGCTGGACCCTCCCTTTGTGACAGGTAATGGCTTCTGTCATTTTTTTTATTGTCTGTGACCTGTCCATGACACAATTGTAGCTTTAGCCATAATACCCTTTGTGGGGGAAGGATTAGAGCTGTTTTATGTAGTAGCAGCTAGAGGCCTCAACATAGATCAGAGGCCCATTGTGCTAGGTGCTGCATGGATACAGAGTGAATGATAGTCCCTGCCTTAAAGCTGCCCTATGCTGGTCTTAAGCTAAGAGCTTCTGTGTCTGGGTAACTTGCACCTGTTGAACTTTGGGTGTGAGTGTTAGACCAGTGCAACTTTCTCATAGGGACAAAATAAGGGGACTTGGCTAAGGTCACCTCAGCAGATCAAGAGCTAAGCGGTGCCAAGAAGCCAGGTGTCCTGATGTTCATTTCACTAGCTCATTCTGCCTACTGTAGGCTGTTACCCAAGAGTTATCAGGACTGGGCCATTTTCCCCCTCCATTCTGAGTACAAATACCTGCATCTTGACTGGCTCATCAAGAGTCTGTGTTTTTTTGGATCTGCCTCTTAGAGCTAAAATATGTATGCAGGCCCCTTTACCTCAGGGAGACTGCTGTAGCCTCCTTTCTGGTTTACTTGACAGACATTGCCCCATCCAGTCAATCACTCTCCTGTTGATCCTATAACCTTCACCCTGCCTGACATCGAATTCCAGCTGCTTCTGGCACACAAGTCCCTGCTTCTCACCTGCCCAATTTCTTACTGAGGTGCCTCCAGTCTCCTCCATTAATGATGCCCCATTTGTTTATTTTTGCAGGCTTCCCCCTCGGTGTAGTAGCCTATGCAGAGAAGATCTCCCCTGAGCTGGCAGAGTTCTTTTTCTACCACAACATCAATAAAGAATGAGCTAGCTATGGCTCTGCCAGTGTACTTGTAATATAAAAATAAATCTCCCCTGGTTGTACCCACAGCCAATAGTCCTCTGCCTGATCTTGTTGCTGTGTTACCCCCCACCCCATGTTTTGTCCCCTCTCAGTTGTGTGTCACTTAGAGCTGGGGCTGTAAATTTGTGGCCTTAGGACACTTATCCTGCTTTTGGGCACTTAAGGGGCCTGTGTCCTGGTTCTGGGTCCACACTGATCCACAAAGCTCCCACCCTAGACTGTAGGCATGTAGCCTCACTTGACACCCAAGTTTTCAGGAAAAAGTCCCCTCAGGGCATGTGGGCTGCTGCCTGTTAGCTATCTGAATGCTTGTCCCTTGCCTAAGCAATTCACAAACCTGAGGAAGACAGACATTCATCCATCTGAGTTGTGGGTAGAGTCCTGGCCAGTAGGTGTGCTCAGAGACTACCCATTGGATTGGGTCAAGTTCAAACTCTAGCAGGAGGAGGTGCTTCCACCACATAACTGACCCAAGCACTTGCCTGGGATGTGGGAGCCCCAGGTTGACTCTCCTGCTGGAGGGGGAGAAAGGCTTTGAAGAGGAGATCTCCCACTGGGTGTGCTGTTCATGCTGTGCAGGCTCCCATTCTTGCCCCCTAGACTCGGGTGTTTAGCTCTGTGAGGGAGCAGGGCTCAGCCCACACTTGTGGTTGGCATTGCCCACTGCCTAGTTCAGGCAGATCCCTGCCTGTTGTGCTGGGTTTTGTGGACAGCAGCCGAAAGCATCCCTCCCTTCATTACACAGGGAGCCCAGGTGCCTGACTCAGCCTTTGTGGCTACTACTGTCGCTCCTGTTGATTTTACTAGGTGCCTAAAAGTTCAGCATTGCTACACTGAGCATTGTGCTGCCTAAGACCCTTTGTGGAGCCAGGCCTCACTAACTAACCAGAGCTAGTGCACGGGAGGAGTTCCCCAGCCCAGAGCTGTTCCTCTGGCAGACCACAGCCTTGGCAGGAACGAGAACAATTGTAATCCTGCTCTATATGCTGTTTGTGGGAATTAGGCAGTGCAATGACAGGCCATTCCAAGGTGGTTGAGCAGGTCTGATAGATAGGGCCTTACCAAGTCATGGTCCACTTTGGTCAATTTCATTGTCATAGGATTTTTAAAATAAATTTAATGATTTCAGATATTTAAATCAGTGTTGTAAGTGTAGGAGTCCTGACCCCAAAGTCACAAGACTATTATAGCCAGGTTGTGGTATTGCCACTCTTACTTGTGTGCTGCTGTGCTGTCTTCAGAGCTGGGCAGCTGGAGAGCGGTGGCTGCTGGCCGGGAGCCCAGCTCTGAAGGCAGCAGCACAGAAGAGTGGCCTGATATGGTATTGCCACCCTTTTGTGCTGCTGCTGCTGGAGAGGTGCTGCCTTTGGAGCTGGGTACCTGGCCAGCAGCTGCTGCTGCTCTCCAGCCATCTAGCTCTGAAGGCAGCGCAGAAGTAAGGGTGACAATACTACAACCCCCCTATTCCCCCAGCAATAACCTTGCAGCCTCCCTTTGGGTGGAGGACTGGCACACGCACACACACTCAATCACTCTCTTTTACTTTGAGAAGCACTGGTCTCCCCTGTGAACTCTGAATAATATAGGGTGAAAGTACACAAAAGATCAGATTTCACAGCTGTGAATGTGGTAGGGCCCTACTGCTAGGAGCAGCAAGTGCTGAGTGCACACACTAGCACTTGAGCTGGCCTCCAATATAACCATGTGGGCCTTAGTCTAACCAGCACATCAGGACAGAGCAAAGGGGCCAGGGATTGCAACTGAGAAATTAATTCATAGATTTTGAAGTCTGACATGACCATTTTTGCTAGGCTGACCTGCCCAACACAGCTGAATATTTCACCCAGTGATTCCTGCATCCGACCACACCACCTGGAATGCGGAATGGGGGAAGGCAGGCAGAATTGCTTCAGCCAATGCATAATAAACTTGGAAGAAATCAGGTGAAACGAGCTGGTAACCAGCTCAGGTCACCTTGTTCTGTAAAGTTCAGGTTCTGGACACCTCAACTGGAGGCAGCCTTAAAGGTTAAGGGGATGCTGATGGCACCTTGATTTTAAAATATATTTAACATTACATTTTATTTATATTTTAAAAAATAAACAATATTAAAATATTAGCAAACAGACACCAGGCAAAAGCATTCTAATGGGTGGTACATACAAAGCAAGTGTAATCAGAGCACTAGAAAGCTGCTGGGAGCATCCTCCATCAGGGTATAGCAAACACAGGCCTGCAGCACGCATGGGAGCCTCAGCCCAGATCCTTAAAGGTATTTAGGCACCTAACTTCCACTGAAAGCAATAGGGGTTAGATGCCCAAATACTGCTGAGGCTCTGGGCTTTTGCCCATCAGAAGAGCAGTTCTCAGATTCTATAAACTTGGCTCAGCCAAAGTCTGGTTGGGACAAACAATAACAACTGGTCTGGGAGAGTCAGGCTAGAACTGCTGGCTCTATACCAGTGGTCCCCAAACTGGGGGGGCCTGCTCCCCTATGGGGGCGTGGAGGAATGGCCAGGCCAGCTCTGCTCTGGCCCTGTTCCCAGCCATGGCTCCCATGGTCCTCACCCCCAGCCATGATTTGGCTCCAGGCTGGGGTCGGGGGAATGTGGACACATCCCATTACTGGTAAGCGGGAGGGGGAGAGGAACAGTTTTGGGACCACTGTTCTATACTGATAACATGGTAACAAACCCAGCTGTAAGCTCTCAAATGCTCCAGCACGGTTGCCTACTAACCCCAGGGCATGTGTCTGTGTGTCCTGGCCCAGCCTTTGCTGTTCTGAGCTCACACCCCTGCTATGTAACGGGAAGGTTTTTCACAGAGCTGCTGGACAGCGTTGCTGTGCACGAGAGGAGGCGATCACTTTTTCAAACCCACTTACATTTTTCATGACCAAATATTCTGATTTTTATAGCTGGTAGGAGGTAGGAGGCCCCTCCGAGAGTTAGTGAAACCTCACAGTGCAGTTGCCAGTAACACACCCTGCAAGTGAGTGTGTTCGGCCATGCAGTGCGTTTAACACTGATTGGCAGGTTCTGAGTCCTTTGAGAAGGGCCGAGTGAAAAATTGGGCCGAAAAGGGGCTAAGGACCAGATCCTCAAATGAATTTAGGTGCCTAACTCCCATATAAGCCTAAGCGAGCAGGCCCTCTTGGAATCAGAGATACCAGCCCATCCCATGTGCAAAGGGCGCTGGGAGGCCATGGACTGTGATTTGTTGGATTGTAGATGGAAAGGTGCAGTGCTGGTGTGAGGCCCACACAGTGTCTCCTGTGCGGAAATCAAGGGAAAGGGGTGGGTCTCCACCTGCTTTTCAGACAGCTTCTGGAGGGCATAACCAAAGCTCCAGGCTAGAGCTTCTCAATGATTTTCAGCGGCTGGGTCCAGCTCCTGCCCCAGTGAAGGAAACGGGTAAAGTGAGGTGGCAGGTCTCTGGGAGTGCCAGCCCTTTGCTCCCCCGGCTACTGGAAACTGGCAGGGTCACTTCCACTGTAGCTGAGCAGCAGAACCTGAAAGCCCAGTAGTGACATGTCCCAGGAAAGCCTTGCTCTGGTTTAGATATTTGCTGTTACATTCCATGGGTGTGCTGCCCTCACCCCATCCCAGCTGGTCCCACCATGGACCTATAATCTTAGCCCTTCTCCTCCCCACACAAGCTTGGCTGCCCTGTCAGCTGCTACTTCCACTTTTCACTCACTTATGTAACTTTCCCAGCTGCCTCTGGCCCCTGTGCTTCTCCCCACTGGCAGGGCTGGATGGAAGGGTGGGTAAGCGCCAAGAGGAGCTTCAGCTGCCTTCACAGCTAAAAGCTGCCAGCTTCTTTAAAAGCAGGGGGAGGGAGTTCTAAAGGGAATTTCCCTGCCTCCCTCCCCAACCCCATTGGGAGAAGGAGGCTGGCCCCAAGTGGGAAGAGGCAGTAACAGCTGTGGGAATTCCAAAAAAGCCCCAGATGACCAGTCTGAGTGGATTCACGGGTATGGAGTACCCCACTCTGGCCCAGTCTGGTACTCTAGCCACCTCCCGAACCAGTGCACTACAGCAAACACAAGAGCTAGTTCCTGCCAAGATGATTAAACTAGTAATTTCATTTTCCATTAAACTGTTTTTAAACTAAAACAAATTTTTTTCATTAAAAGTGCAGGTTCTCCTACAGAAATGTCAGATTTTTTGGTTGAAAAACTGAATGCCTGACAACCAAAGTATTTTGATTTGAAATACTGCCATGGTGCCTCATGGGAGATGTAGTTCACGTGCTTCACGTCCCCATTATTCTCTACATCTTCCATGATGCACCCAGGCCATGCACTTTCCCAAGAGGGGAGACTGGTGCATCATGGGATATATAGTTCTACAAGGGAGCACAGCTTATGTGCTGAGGCACAACTCCAGGCAGAGGTAGCCTGATATCTTGCAGGAATTGAGTGCCAGGTGCAGCCAGAACACAGGGCAGTGATCAGTAACACAGCCACCACCCAGAGTTATGTTTCAAACACTAAATAAAATCCTTTCTATAAAACAGCATCTGTTTCATAAAGTAGCAGAACAAGACGTGGTACCAAAAGTGGCCGGAGGGGAGAGCACTGTCTGGAGAATATTTAAAGGCAGCATGTCAAGGAAAGAGGGATTGTTTCAAACAGCCTTACATCAGAGGAGCTCCCCAATCTCCCTGCTCCACCTCCCACCTCCTCTGCAACACAGGCGAAAAAAAAATGCTGGCATAAAGCTACCACTGGAACTCAGGTTAATGGAGAACGTAGAGGAATCCTGGATGAGGTTTCAACATTGTTTGTTCTATACATGGTGGCAATAGATGCAGGCTCCTTGAGTGGAAGCCCAGAAAGCAGCCTCGTTGCTAACTGTAACTGGAAGGGAAGCTCTAGATCTTTTTAACAGTTTCTAGCTGTCCCCTGAGGACAGTGAAGATTTTGATAAGGTCCTAGCACAATTTCAGACTCATCGCATTCCTAGAAAGAAGGAAACTTAATTTTTTTTCCACACGAGTGCAAAAGGAAAACAAAGGCATTGAGGGTTACGTCACAGACTTTAAGCACAAGAGCCGGTCTTGCCTCTTTGGGGCCAGAAGAGATTCCTTGATTAGAGACAGGCTGCAGTGATCTAAAGCTACAGGAATGTCTATTGAGAGACCATGGCTTAACTTTGGAGAAAGCCATGAACACCTGCAAAGCAGCAGAATAGGCAAAATTGTAAACATAGGCTTTAAGCAAAGAGGGTACCAGGGACATCATGCAGGAGATCACTGCAGTGCAGGACAAGGAGACGCACACATACAAAGTGATAAACTGACACCAATCAATATGAGAAAGGGCAAAAAAAAAAAAATCTGTGGAAGGGCCATTCCAAACAAATGTGGGACGTGTGGAACCAAACTTGTGTCCAAACAATGCCCAGCATTTGGACAGGAGTGCAATGTGTGTGTCTCAACTACAACCATTTTGCTAACCAATGCAGCCAACAGTAAACGGTGGATGCAATCCAGGAATACTGTGATAGCTCCAGTGAGGAGGCAGTGTATGTTGACACCCTACAGCTGCCAGTAGACAAGAACTGGTTCATCGCTGGTAATACTAATGGCTCACAAATCACAGATAATGTAGACACAAGCATTGATACCCATGTACAACCGGCACAATGGTGGTGAACTTTAAAATACAAGACCCCACTGATGAAACAGGCAAACGTCCAGACAGCTCGTGATGGACTCCATAGTGCTGTGGCGGGCTGATGCTGGCTCATTCTCACATATAAGAAAGAAAAGACTGAGTACACCTTTCTGATAGGACACAGAACACCTGTATTGGGCCTGGAATCAGGTCAACAGTTGGGACTAATATGCAAGCTGATTAATATAGGACACAGCTTGTTGTAAGGCATCAAAACTTTAGTAGATACAGATACAGATGTGTTCAAAGGCTTGGGAAGATTGGCAGTCATGCATAAAATAACTTTGAAGAAGGATGCAAACCCTGTTATACACACAGCCAGGAAGGTGCCTGTGGCCCTGAGAGGCAGACTCCAGCAAGAACTGCAATGTCTCCAAGCCATGGAAGTAACAGAAAGGGTTGAGGAACCCACAGACTTGTGATAGTATAAAAGAAATCTGGATCTTTGTGCTTGTGTCTCAAACCCAAGGAATTAAACACTAACATAAGACGGGAGCATTATCACATAGTGACTGAGATGAACTCTTGGGAAAGATGGCGGGTGCCAACATTTTGACCATTCTAGATCTCCTAGAGCTCACTGCTGTGTGCAATATTGTAACACTCCTTTTGGCACATACTGCTTCAAACATCTACCTTTCGGAATTTGCTCTGTACCTGGAGTATTCCATAGAACGGGTGGCAAACTTTTTGGCCCAAGGACCACATTGAGGTTGCAAAACTGTATGGAGAGCCAGGTAGGGAAGGCTGTGCCTCCTGAAAAAGCCTGCCCCCTGCCCCCTATCCGCCCCCTTCCACTTCCTGCCCCCCTCAGAACTCCCGACCCATCCATCCCCCCCTGCTCCTTGTCCCCCAACCACCCCTTCCCAGGACTCCACACCCCTAACTGCCCTCCCGGGACCCCACCCCCCACCAACCCCCCTGCTTCCAGTCCCCTGACTACCTCCCTGACCCCTATCCACATCCCCACCCCCTGACAAGCCCCGCGGGACCCCATGCCTATCTAATCCCCCGTTCCTTGTCCCCTGACCCCTATCCACACACTCCCACCTTCTGACAGGCCTCCCAGGACTCCCATGCTTATTCAACCCCCTCCCCCCCAAACCTCCGCCCTTTTCCAATCTCCCAGCCCCGGCCCCCTTACCATGCTGCTCAGAGCAGCATGCCTGGCAGCCACACCGCCCGGCCAGAGCCAGACAAGCTGCCCTGCAGGAGCGCCCAACCCCACCACCCAGAGTGCTGCCTGCACGGTGGCGTGGCTGTGGGGGTGGGGGGGGACAGCAGGGGAGGGGTCAGGGGCTGGTCTCCCCAGCTGGGAGCTCAGGGGCCAGGCAGGACCAGATGTGGCCCATGGGCCATGGTTTGCCCACCTCTGCCATAGAACCATGCATTTTTACTGGATAGCACTGAAGGTGTCAAGGTCACATAATGATATTTTCATCTGGGGCACTACAGAACAGGTACACTATGCAAGGCTTGTGACTATTCAGCAGCTTGCCAGGGACAAAGGAAAGTGCCAGTTCACGAAGACAGAACTTCTCTGTACAGGGGAAATCTTGTCAGAAAGTGGTGTCAGGCCTGATCTAGCAAAAGCATCCTTAGGATGCCAAACCCAAAGCAAACGAAAGATTTACAAAGGTTTCTAGGTTTGGTGACTTGGCTGGGCAACTTCATAGATAACCTGACTGATACAACAAAAAATATGAGAAAACTGTTACTTAGTGGTGTGGAATGGCAGCGGACTACAGTGCATGAAAATGAATACAGCAAATTTGGATAGAGGGATATGCAAAAGAAGGGCATGGGGAGCACTCGATTGGCCAGGCATGAATGACGACATCACTGATATGGTAAATACCTGTGCCACATGCCAAACCCATAGGCTAGCCATAGCCAAGAATTAAATATAGGTGTGTCAACTGGTGTTTGGGACACAGTGAGAGCAGATACCTTTACCCTACTGGACAGAGACTATGTGGCTACATTGGATCCAAACTCAAACTACCCAGAGGTAGAAATACTGACGGATGCCACATCCTACCCAGTCATATTGAAACACAAAGGGACTTTTGCCAGATTTGGGATTTCACAGGTAGTGAGGACTGACAATGGATCTCAACCTGTGAGCAAAGACTTCAAGCCTTGTGCAGATGCACATGATTTGAATATACGACTTCTAAACCCCTGCAGGATAATGGGCTTGAAAATGGGGCAGGCAAATTCAGAGTGTTTAGAATGTGGTAAGTCACCTGTAGAGCTTGTGCTAGGATGTCAGGTATGAAATCAACTTCCTCAGCCTAAAATTAAACAGGGTGCAGCTAAAGAACAGAGGCACAAACAGGTGCAGAAGGAAAGAGAAAGATGAAGGCATAAAAATGTGCTACTATGACAAAACCGCGGTGCACCCGAGGGAACTACGCCCTGGAGAACCTGTTAACATTTGGAATAATGGTTCATGGGGGATAAGGCTGAGGTAATTTGACTGGTTGCTCCAAGATCACACGAGAGCAAAACAAGGATCTTTGTTGAGGCAGAGCCATAAGCATCTCTTACTGGTACTGGTGATAAACGTCCCAGATGAGCTACCTCCACACACAGTGCAGAACTTAACAGTAAACCCACCTACACACCAGACTAGGAACATCCTGATAACAACACTGACACATACCAAAGTGATGTCACCTGCTGGGACTATCAGACACAAGATCATTGGATGCCTGGGTCAGTTATCTGGGAAACACACCACCATGACCACAGGAAACTGATGCTGTTCCAAGACTCCCAGCGGAGGTGAGAACACATTACAACACAATGGTCAAAAAACCCAAAAAGACTCATTGAAAGCTACTGAGAAACAGCAGAATCACCTCTCACCATTGCATGAACAATGAGGGTATTCTTTTGTTTAGTTGTTAAAAAAAAAAAAAAAAAAAGGGAAAGATGTGTGGGGTATTCTAATGAAGTTATGCATATGCATGGCAAGGGCACAAACCCAGGAATTGGCAGTCAGACATCTTGCAGGAACTGGGAGCAAGGCAGAGCCAGGATGCAGGGCAGTGACCAGCAGCCCAGCCACTCCCACCAGTTATGTTTCAAATGTTACATAAGAATTCTTGGTACAACAGAGCGTACATGTCATAAAGCAGCAGAACAATACAGCCCAGAGAGGAGAATGGGACCTGAGCAACCACAGCTACAGCTGCATTTCCCAATCAAACTTTTTATTTTTGGTCTTTTGGTTTGTTTTCAGCCTCAGGTATTTTGGAATTCAAATTTCCACTGAAAAATTGAAATTTTCTGTGGAAAATTTAAATGTAGATGATTTTTTCCTATTTTTGCTGAAAATTTCCATGATGAAACCCAACTTTTCTACCAGTTCTAGGTATGATGTTAGAAATAGTGCTCATGGCTGGCCCGGGTAGGGCGACTTGCCCGGTTTAGCCTAGACAAGCATCAAGGTGGGGAGAAGAGAGGAAATGCTGGAAGTGACCCTCTGTTTCACTCTACAGCAGCCCCCATGACACAGATTAGTGCCAGCTGCTTCCCTCCAGTGGAGATTGGGTTAATTAGGCTTAGAATAGATGCCTGTCACACTTGACAGGAATATAAACACACGGGCCCTTGGGGGATTGGGCTCGAGTTCTTGGATGTGATGAGATTATGGGGGAGTTTCCATTTTCAGGACGATGAGGAGTGAGTGCCCGGAGAATCCAGCCGCCTGGGATGTGAAGGCTGCTCTACTGTTTTTTCATTAGGTTGCTAGAGCTCTTCAAGGCTATTGGTGGGGTCCCCTGATGCAGAGAGAGAGAAAGAACATCAGTCACTAAACTTTTCTAGGATGCAGAAACAACAGCCTCCTCCTCAGCCCCACCGGTATTCCTGTGTGTGGGACCAAAGGGGAAGATCCTCTCGATCCAACCCCTGGTGCGCTGTTCAGCTAGGGCAGTAGGAGGACAGGCCCCAGCAGTTCAGTCTGGGGAGCATGAAAAGCCATGCCTGAGCTCTGCTCAGTAGCCAATTCCTTGTTGATGCCTTATGAGAATTTTTCATCTACATTATGAGTCACCCCTTCTCTTGGGTGTAACCCAGCTGGGCATCTCTGGGACAGCCCCTGGGGAGAACACCAATCACTGCAGAACTGCATGGATAGGTTAAAAAAAAAAATCTCTTCCAATTTCATCAATTCAGCAGAGTGGCTCCTTACGCCTGGCCCAGGGTCAGGACACAATTAAAAGTTTGATGCTGCTTCAGAGTCAACTAAGTGGAAAAAAAAGCATCTGAAAATATATCTGAGTGTGTGAAATTACCTCTCTGCTTCCAAATGCAGAGAACTCCCTAATGGCTGCTTCAAACTTTCACCCAAAATATGCAATCCCAGCTAAGAACCACTCTGAGAAATGCCAGCCTAGCTCTTCGTCTTCCTAGTGTGTCAGTGCTGCAGCGCTAGGACATATACTGACAATTCTGGAAGTTCGTCCAACTTTCTAATACAATCAATGCCAAACAACAGAAAATCACGTACAGTTTAATAATTATTTCAAATATAATAATGTAATTTACTTCCTAGATTCTGCTTTCCTACCATGTATTGTAATTTACATGCATTTGTATGCGTGTGTCATTGGGGCACTAGGTAAAGCTGATGGTCTGATTGACAGCAATAATTCCTGAGTCTAGAGGCACGATGGAGAAATAACAACTGCATTTCAGAAGAGCTGAGCACTAGAGAGGAACTTCTGGGATGTTCCTTAGAACTCCACCCCTCCCTGGTCTCTCCATCAGGTGGTTGAGTGACAGCACACTAAGCCAATGAAACACCAAGTGGGAATTAGCACAAACTCTCCTTGGGGTGGGTGGCACATAGTTCTGAGGCCATTCAGAAAGACGTCTTTTCCAAATTCCCCCTTTCCTAGGTGTCAGAAGCCTGTTTCACACGCATTGTAGAGCGGATCACTTGACAATTGCCCTGTTCTGTCAATTCCCTCTGAAGCACCTGGCCACTGTCGGTAGACAGGATACTGGGCTAGATGGACCTTTGGTCTGGCCCAGTGTGATCGTTCTTATCTTCTCATGAATAGTTCTCGCATATATGGGAAATCCCAGCTTTTGTTTTGCCCCCTTAACAATTCCTAATATATTCAGTACAGATCACTCTCCCTCAGTCTGGGCAGGCCGGTCCCCACAGAGCCCACCCTGGAGCTCGGTCTTATCAAGGTTTAAACAATTCGAAGGCTGGGGCTTTCACCCCTTCCCTTGGGAGACCTCGCCACTAGCCTTGATGGGAAAGGTTAGTTCCTATCCATTTTAACCTTGCCTTTGGGCAGGTCCATTGGGTGACTTGTTATTCCTTCCCGAGCCCCACCAGGCAAGATCCCTCCCTTTGATAAGCTTACAGCAGAGAGTTCAGTTCCTGAGAGATCCAGGCTGGATTTATTTGCAGTCAGTTCACCCTGCTGTTGTCTCAGGTTTTCATAAGCCTCCCTGCTTGGAGAGGGCTGATGCTGGGCCCTGTGCTAACCACCCTGGCCTATCACCCAGTGAGAGTTCAGCAGCCAATTGCATTTAAAAGCCAGCTCGGGAAATGTCCGGCCTGCAGGTCCCAGTGAGCATGGTGACCTGTTTCCTGCACAGCACTTTGGACGGTCTGGATGGGGCCAAAGCTGTCATGGTTTCCACTAGGGGAGCCTTCGGTTACTTACGGGTGACTGTGCCTTGGGGTTGTTGAGGTGGGCATACATCAATACTGCAATGTTGCTGTGACCGGCCTCCAGAGCAATGGCCACGGCATTGTTCCCATCCTAGGGAAGAAAAGGAAAAGGGTTCCTCAGAGAGCTCCCAGCAGGAGACTTGGTGTGACCATTTAAGTAACACAATACTGAACGTTCGGTGCTTCCAACGCCTTCCAACAGCAAGGGCCTGACAGGCTGGGCAAGTTACGGAACTTCTCTCCCAGGTGAAGGTCCGGGGCTGGAATAACGGATGGTGTGATGACATAGGAGACAGGAGCTAAATGGGAACTGGCATGGCTTTTCAAAAGCAGGGACTGCCAGACCCACCTCCCCTCTTGCTTTTGGACTGGCCGTGGAGTGCAGGTGTGATAGGGCCAGGTGAAACCCGCACACCGACGCTTTCATTCTGCCTCCAAGCAGCTGCCGGCTTCAGCCGGGTTGGCTCCCTAGGTGTGGGCTGTTTGTTTGAATGGGTTTGTGTTTCCATGTGCTTCCATGGGGCAGTTCTCTGGCCTGTGTTGTACAAATCAGACTATGGGCCCTTCTGGCCTTGCAGTCTCTGAATGTTCGGGGCTCAGCTGTTCTGTACAATACCTGGTTTCACTTGCAAACAAGAGCATGCGCTGTGCACTAGTCCCTGTTAGTCAGGCAGGCACCCGAAGCCGCAGATGATCAGCCGGATGCCATGTACAGTGCCTAGTCCAAGTGGACGGTTTGTGAACTCCCGACAGGCTGAGGTTTGTTCTCACAAAGGGGTTAGTCAAACAATCACTGAGCACAAATACACTGGGAAAAATTAAACTCTGTTTGTGGATAATTTGCAGGCCAACACAAGGTGAAAATCCCCAGGCAGGAGCGATTCATCCAGCTCTGTCATACAGGGAACTGGCGAGGTGGCAGCACATCAGTGTATGCAGCACAACGCAGCAGTGGTGAGAACTCAGCACTATGGTCCCTGGGTGTGAGTGGGGCAGGCAGTGACTTACATTATCCACAATGGAGATGTCACAAGCTGGCTGGGCCAGGAGCAGCCTCACGGTCTCCACTCGCCCGTGCTCGCAGGCGCACATCAGGGCTGTGGAGCCCTCCTCATCCTGCAGGTTGATGTCGGCTCCGCAGGCCAGCACGGCTTCGACCATCTCCTGCCTGCCATGGCTGACCGCCAGCATCAGCGCCGTCTGGCCAGCCTGCAAGTGAGAAGAGAGGTGAGGGGAGCTGCATGCAAGCGGACATAGAGAAGAGACCTGGCATGGTCCCCTCCAGCTGGGAGAGGGGATATTAGTAACAACTGGACGCTTTCCTAGACAGACAAGTGCCCAGGACCTACAGGCTCATATTAGGCCAGAGTAGGGTGACCAGATGTCCCGATTTTATAGGGACAGTTCCAATTTTTCCCTCGGGGTCCCAAGCACTGGAAAGGGGCAGCTTCACACAGAAGGCAAATCTAAATAAGGAACATGCTTGGTCCTGCCAGCGACAGAGCACTGGGAGCTCAGCACTGAGCACACACAGGATCCGGCCAGCAGCTGCTTACGGTGACAAGTGCTATTTGGGAGTAGGCTGGTTTGGCTTGTGTTCCCAGACCTGTGTGGAAGCCGCCTGCAGCCAGCCTGTCCCACGCAGAGCTCACTGGAGGTAAAACAAAACTTATTTTGGTCCAAAGCAGGAGTGGCTTCCGAAGCTTAAGGCAACCAAAAGGGGACAGAAACAAGCCCTGTCACTCAGGTGAGCCAGCCCACCTGCTCACAAGCTGTTCTTTCCAACGGTCGGTCGAGACCAGAGGCACGGCCTGGGAGCTCAGCCAGGCTGAATCTGGGGGTTTAGAGTGGAGGTGACGGCTGCAGGGAGCAGCCCTGCTAGCACTGACCTGGCTCGCCTTGGCGTTAACATTTCCCATGCTGAAAAGTCTCCTGACAACGTTCATGTCATCTTCATGCTCCACCGATGCCAGAGCTGCCAGCATGAGGGCTGTGTAGCCGGCTTTATTCTGGTGGTCAATGTTGCAAACCCCTGCAGAAAGAGAAGTGGGGGAGCGCTGGAGACCCCAGCAGGCCGGAACGTTCAGCAGCAAAACTGCCCTCAGCTCTGACTCCAAGAGCGTGTCTCAAGTCAAGGAGCTGCTGGTGCCGAGCTATTGCGCGCTGGGAAGTCTGGATTCCGGATGGCAATGCTCACTGTGCCGTGGATGCGCTGCACTGCTAGGCCAAGGCACAGCCCTAGACCGTATGGCCCCCACCTGTCTCAGGCGCACTCGCCGGGGGATGCTCTGCGGTTTGGAAAGGCCTTGTTCCCTTGATGTTGCCCTATGGTACATGTTTGCTGGGCATGTAAGGGCAAACCCAGCCCCCTCTTGCACAGCTGCGGTCCTGCGGGGAACCCCTTGCTGGATTCCTGGGGCTGCAAAGGAGATTTGACATGCTCTGTGCAGCATGGAGCCCTGGGCGGCTCCATGCAGGGAGTGGAGCAAGACTGGGACTGGAGGATCTGCTGCTGCATGGAATCTCCTGTTCTGTTCCCCAGCCTGCCAGGGGTGAGCCACCTCAGGGCCCACGGAAGCTATTTCAGCTACCTGGGCTCATGACAAATGCCTAATGGCTGCACTGAATAGTGTTCTGCACAAGGCCCACTTTCACATGCCCCAGCAATGGCCACTGCCTGGGCTGTGTCTTGCTCTCTGTACGCAGGTGGCACCTTGGACTGCAGGTGGGGCATGAATGAGGGCAGCAAGATCAGACCCCTTGTCACAGCACAGACACCAAGACCCCGTCCATGTGTTTGTCACTGCACCTGCCCTGCAGTGCCCATGGGCCGCATTCCTGCATCAGATTCTACCACTGCAGGAATCTGTGGGCAGAGGATCTGGGGACCCTGAGGGCAAGGAAATACTTGTGTAGTAGGTTCATTTTCAGGCCTAATTCACCTGACATGTCTCTGTAACCCCAGGGCATGGGCCAGTGATGCGTTCTACACCTCGAGCACAGACTAGTTTCTCGGGCTAGAGCCTGGCCACTAGGAGGCGCTAGGAGAGGGAGTCAGACTGGCCTCCGGCTGTCGGGAGGAGGCGGTGGGTCAGGGCTCCTGGGTGGATGTGTTTCATGGGAGGGCTCGGGAGCAGCAGCCAAGAGGAGCCTGGAGGGCAGGGCAGCTGTTGGAGAGGGAACCAAGGTCTCCGCTCCCGTCTCCTAGTGCAGAACCCTCAGCTGAGCCATCCTCACTTCCGGACCGGACAGGGTCACATCGCGCCCGGGGTAAACAGAGGACACTTTGTGCTACTAACCCGTGTCCAGGAGCAGCTGCACGATCTGGAAGTTGGAGTGTGAGACGCTGTAGTGGAGAGCTGTGTTACCGTTCCCATCCGAGAGATTGACCACGTGGGCCAGCATCCCTGGAGAGACCTCTGCGAAGGCCAGGAGGTGGCTGGCGACCATCTCTGGGACGGAGGACTTCTGGCTGGACACTCGGAACCACTCCTGGAGAAGGATGCTGCTGCTGGACAGCTGGGGAAGGAGAAGGGCAGGCCTCAAGCTGGGAAATGCTCATCTCCAAGGGACCATGCTCACTGGCCAAAGCTGTGGCTGCTCTCAACACTTCCTCTGCTAAGTTTCACCCTAACACGAAGCCTGGGGAGCCAGAGTTCCCATGAGCAGCTGTGACCCAAGGCTGCGCCATCCCTAGCCAAGTCCTCCCATTGCCACAAATACAAAGCAGTGCAATTCCCTACACCTGCCCATCGATAACATAGCACAGATCCGAGCTGCACCAAGGCCCTGGGTGACAGGACAGTGCTGAACCCTCTGGACTGAAGCCTTACACATGGCGCTAGGCATTCCCTGGGCGGGGAGTGGACACGGACAGGAAGCCCCAGGAGGGAAGGCACAGATGTCTGGAGACATGGGTAGCAGGCAGCAGCTGGCTCTATACCTGCCCTCAGGGCTTTCCCAGCATGCTGAGGGGACTGTGTGTGCAGGGAGCATGGGCTGTTCGGCCTCCAATCTCTTAGGGTCTGTGATGCCTGGAATGTCAGGCTGAGCCCAGCCGGGAGGAGAGGTTAGTGACTCAGACCATGACTCCAAGGCTGCAGCACAGAGAAGGACAGGGAGGGATTGGGGGTGGGATTCAGAGATTCCTAGGCCAGAGAGACCCGCTGTGATCATCTCGTCTGACATCCTGCATGACACAGGCCAGAGACCTGCCCAGAACAATTCCTTCTGCACTAGAGCAAAATACCCACCCGCACCTCCCCTAAAGGGGTGCTCCGAGGTGAGCAGAGCGTCTAGCGTGTGGCATGCAGGGGAACAACTAGTCTTCCATTGTCCTGGCTCACACACCTTTTCCTTGTGCTTAGTGTTGCCGATTATGGGCTCTAGCCATGGGACCCAGCAGGGCCGGTGTACAAGGAGTTGCAGAGGGGTTTGTGGATCCAGGCTCCAATGACCTAACAGAAGCCTCTTTGGAGAGAATACCCCTGACTGTGGGTCTCGATCTCACCTAGGGCAAGCCCAGCTGCTTCACCTCTCGGCACCCCCTCCTACTCACCACCTCTTTGCTCTTCACGGCACTGGGATGGCTGAGGTGGTGCTTCACAATCATGCAGGCCTCTCTCATCCTTGGGCTCAATTCAAACCTGTGAAAAGCAGTGGGGGATGGAGTTGTCTGCTGCGTTACCCCAGAGAAGTAGGTGGCCTGCAGAACAGCACGGGCAGCCTCGAGCGGGCGCAGCTGCTGGCTAACAAGCTGATCCTAGAGTTCCTGACGGGTATGTGCCTAAACATCACGCCAACTTCTAGCCACGCCTCAGGGCACACGGGCACAGCCAGGAGCTGCTTTTAAGTCTCTGGCAGGACAGGCTGGGGGGGGTTCAGCAGCTAAGTTAGTTGCTCATTAAAGCACAAAGGTGTGTGTGGGGGGGAATTCATCAGCAATAGACTCAAAGGATTGTTAGGAGAAAAGAAAACAATCCATGTGCTGCTTCCATGCATGAGTGAAGACAGCCCTGAACCCTCCCTCGTACGCCCTGGCCCCACCGACCAGATACAGCTGTGGCTCCCCTTGCCAGCGGATCTCAGCACCTCACATTCACAGATTCATCTGCTACTCCCCATTTTGAAGACAGGACACGGAGGCACAGACAGGAGGGCCCATGGCTCCTCAAGGGAGCATGGAACGGAGCAAGGCCAAAACGTCTGCGTCAAGGCAAGTGCCAGAGCCACAAGATTATCCTTCCTCTTCTGCAGTGGGGACTCTCTCGCCACCCAGGTGCTGGGCATGGGATTCCAACGCATCAGACATTGGTAACAGCCAGAGACTGGATCCAGAGTAAAGGCACGAATATCTGATCTGGTGCAGCAGGGAGGGTCAGGCTAGAGGGATCAAAGGGCCGATCTGGATTCCTGCCTTCCTGAGGGGTTGCCCTGGAAAAAACCCCTGTTATTTCCGTCATTCAGAATCCCATTTGTGTTCTGCACGGGTCCAAAGGCTCCCGGACTGCAGCACTCAGGGAGTGTGCGTTTCAGTCTCTGCTTTCCAGGAGCTCCCAGAGAAATGATTACAGGCCCTAGCAAGCAGTGACACTGGAATGGAGGGACTGCCCTGCTGGGTTAGAACAAAGCTCCATCTAGTTCAGTGTCCCGTCTCCCACACCGGCCAGTCTCCGATGCAAAATCCGGCAGTGCGCAATTACGGTATAACATGGCCAAAGAGAGAAATTTCTTCCTAACCCATCATTTAGTGCAAGGGGCAGCAGCCTTTCAGAAGCAATGTGCTGAGTCTTCATTTGGTCACTCTGATTTAAGGTTTCGAGTGCCAGTAACACATTTAATGTTTTTAGAAGGTCTCTTTCTCTAAGTCTATAGTATATAACTAAACTAGTGTTGTATATAAAGTAAATAAGGTTTTTTAAATGTTTAAGAAGCTTCATTTAAAATTAAATTAAAATGCAGAGCCCCCGGACCGGTGGCCAGGACCCGGGCAGTGTGAGTGCCACTGAAAATCAGCTCATGTGCCGCCTTCGGCACATGTGCCATAGGTTGCCTACCCCTGATTTAGTGGTTGGCTGATGCCCAAAGCATGGGTTTTTTAATCCATTCCAAGCTTTGTGGGTTTTTAATCCTAGCCAATGTGGATGTTCTCATATAAATGTTGTACCTATTTTTTAATCCTGCTGGGCAATTGCCCTCAATTATACCCAGAGGCAGTGAAGTATATCTACTTCCACTGGCTAATCTTGTGTTGTGCAAAAAGGAAGTCTCCCTATTTCAGTTTTACATTTTCTGCCTTGGAGGTGTCTTTGTTCTTGTTTCAGTAGTGCCCAATCCAGCTTTTCTGTACCATTCATTATTTTCTATACCCTTATCATGTTCCCTCTTATTTGTTTCCTGTCTAAATTACGTGCATCTTGTACCTTGCCATTTATGAATGGTTTTCCAGTCATTCAGTGGAAGGGCTACACTGGGGAACACATGCTACCCCATCTCAAAAGTACAGCAAGGCTCTCCTGGAGACATGCTCCCCTGGTTGTCCCTGGAGGCATTACGGCTTTTCTTGCTAGGAGCTTCAGCTAAGGGCAGTGCACTTCCTTCCTCTGGCCCTAGGAGCTTTGGCAAGCTGGGTGCACCTGCAGATCGAAGGCGGCTTTCTTTGTGCATGTTTCATCACAGATTTCAAATGGGCAGATTGCTAAACTGAAATCTGTTTTTTCCCCCAACAGAACAATGTCCCCAGAGTAGTTTGCACCCAGGCCTGTTTTCAACCTTCCATGGTTTAATGAAGCCCTGCTCAAAACACCAAGCAGGGAGAATTCCCCTCGAGCCCCCATAACACTGATACAACTGGCAGAATCTTGCTCCAATTTCCTGAAAGATTCACCTTCTAGCAGAGCCCAGGGCAGATGCCAGCCCCCAAGGGGGAGTGTTTTACAAAGCTAGGAGCATGTGGAAATGGGGGCAGAACGCAAACTGTTTAGCAACCGTAGCTTCACTGGTTGCCACTAATGATGGCTCTAACAGCGTCTGCTGGCAGCACCCAGCTGGGAGATGCTGGCTTGCCCTGGGGGATGGGGCTAGGATGAGTTTGAATGGCCGATCTTTTTACTAACCAATTCAGATGAGATTAGGGCCAACTGAATTTTTTAAACTCAGTTATTATTCCTGTCAAAAAAATACAATTCAAATGTTTCACCAAATGGGTCCAATTGTGGCCACAAAGTTGGAAACAAGATGAGCGTTGTGGCTCCATTTTATGCTGTTCACTGGGGGAGGGAAGGAATCGTCTATGGCAAAATTAGAACAAAGTCATTTCCCTAGACATTTTTGCAGAAATAAAATTGGCTTTTTCAGCCAGGAGAGGGAGACGGCAGCTGGAACCACTCCTGGCCTGAGATGTTTCTGTGGAAGAGGCTCTAGACAACTCCTCCTCCCTCCCTACGGCTCCAGTGGGTTTGGCTGGAGCGCTCTCAGATAACTGGGCCTTTCTGACTAAGCTTGGCTGGAATTCCAGCCCTGGGGAGACTACCCTGCACTTACTTCTCCTTCACCTCGGTGGGGTCCAGAGCTGGTGCGCTCTCTGTCCCCTGCTCCCCGTTTCTCTTCCTCTGCTCTGTGCCCGGCTCAGGACCCTCCATGCTGCTCGCAGCCTCACCCATGTTCACACCGATCTCCTCGTCCCAGGTGTTTGCGTCGTCCTCCGCGTCGCTGTCAGAGCTGGTGGGTGAAATCTTCTCAGAGGAGCGCTCTTCACTGTCCTCCTCCTCCTCGCTGGACGTGCTCTCGTACCTGCCGTGAGAGAGAGCGGGGTCAGGGCACTGCAGTGAGAGCTGCCACCTTCTCCCATGGCGCCCGTACTGTGCAGAGGAAGAGCTGGGGTCACACTGCTCCCTGCCCCAACACACACATGGCATATTGCAATCACGGCAGCTTCTTGCCCTGCTGTGGGACTAGGATGCAGCTGGGATTACAGAGATTTGCGAGTGCTGGAGCTTGCGCCCTGGCAAGAGATGGAATGAAGGGCACATACTCCCCATTCAGCACCCCCACGAACTGCAGGCTCTTCCTCCCGCCCTCGGCCTCGCTCTTCGGACACTCGTCTCGCTTCTTCATGATTGACTTCAGGGCACCTGAGGAAACAGAGATGGGAAAGTCACATGGTGGAAAGGTAGGGTCTCACTCCACCCACCTCCCCACCCCACCCCAAGTTCCTGGAAAGGGGGCTGGGTGAGGTGGCAGGCTGTCCAGGAGAGGCTGGGGTTGAGAGTGCTGGGGGTGAGAACAGGCTGGGTTTGGGCAAGGAGGCTTCCTGTCCAGAGCCTGCTGGGCTGGGGGATTCTCCACTTGTCGCTCCATCTCCCACCCCGAAGGCCTGGAATTTGTTCTTCCTTCGTCTCACTAGAGAGTAACAAAGCACAGGGGAATCTGCTGCTCTAACCATCTGGACACCCCGAGCTTCAGCAGAGCAATGAGCCCAGGCAGCATCCTGCATGTGCCGAGGAAGGCAGCTCTAACCCACAGCACTCGGGGCTCTAATTCTCAATGGCTGCCCCGGTGTGGGAGCTCCTAGCCATGCCCAGGTCTTGTCCCCCGAAACACAAGCACACAATCCCTGCCGCTCTTACTCCTCCCCCAACCTCTCCCCCCCTACAATGGCTCCACCTGTCCTGCTCCACACAAACACTGCGCTCCCCCTCCCCCAGCCTGCAGATCCTCAGTTACCCCACAAACCTCTGGGTTAATTCACTGGGGGGCTGGCAGCATGTGGTTACCAGAATTGCTGTCACATGACCTAGGATGAGGTCATCTGCCCAGGTGCCTGATCAACACAGCCTCCTCTGAGGTTGGACGTCTCCTCTCACTGACACGGCTGAGTAGCTCTACTGAAGTTAAAGGGATGGTGTCAAACCGGTGTGAGTGAGTGGAGAACCAGGATCCTGGGGGGTCAGGCTCCAGCTAACTGCTTAAAAAGAAATGCAAATGGGCATGTTCTGCTAGGGCCTGACAGGCGCGAGGCTTGTCAGCATGCAGCAGATGCTGGCGTAAGTGACTCACCAGCCCCAGGACTCAGAGGAGCGTTACTGTCCTTCTCCAGAGGCCCTTCCCGCGTTGCACTCACACACTCGTGCACTCCTTTCCTGGAGTCCTGGGGAATTAAACGTGCCCTTTGCTCCACTTCCACTGTCCCTGTCCCTGTCCCTCTCTGAGGCACGGCTGTCTTAGTGCCACGGGTGATGTCAGACTCAGCAACATCCACCTGGTTTCCACCTTCTCCGGCACCACTGGGGGTTTGTTTAGACTTATCACCAGCCACACCTGGATCTGTTTCTTCCATTGCTGCATCAGTTCCTGCCTCTAGATCAGCTTGGGTGTCCTTCTCTTCATACTGGGCTGGTGAATCTGGACCTACAGCAACTTCTCTACTTTCCAAATTGCAGTTGACTCCAATGCACAACATCTCTGGCGAGCAATCCACACCCTTATCGATCATTTCCAAGTGGCTGCCCACCTCCTGGTTCTGCATAGGTACTGCAGCCTCTGCATGTGCTTCTACCATCTGAGGTGTGGCCATTATTTCCTTATCTATCAAAGTTCTTGGCCTTCTGGAACAAACCTCTACTCTTAACTCCTCAAGCTCCTTAGTCGCGTCCTTCAAGTGGCCTTCCATCATGGCAATAACCTCTCTCTGGTGGCCAATCGTGTGCTGCAGCAGCTCCATTTCCTTCTCTGCTTCCGTCGGAAGCCCTAACAAGGACTCCACGACCCACACTGCAGCGTCCTTGGTCTCAGTCTCTTGGCCAACAGCAATCTCATGGCATGGCTTCTGAGATCGGTAGTAGAACACAGCCTCATTCATGTTCACCTCCTCGCCCACACCTACAGACTTACACGCTTTCTCCATGGCCCTTGCAGGCCGGACAGCCACCCTGCTGGCTCGCACGTTCCTGTCGGAAGCAGACAGTTTCTCAGTGAGTCTCCTTAACTCTGTGATTTTACTTGCTCGAGCCTTCACCGACTCCAGTTCCCTTTCCAGATCCGCGGGAGCCTCCTGGCTTGCCCTGGCAACCTCTGCGCCCAGAGACCTGGGTGGAAAGCTGAAAACAGAGGCCTCGCTCGTTTCGGGCAGGGGTTGCTCCTGCAAACCCGCCATCAGCTTCTCCTTCTCCTGCTTCAGTTTGCAGATTTTCATTTCTAGGACTGGGATCGTCTTAACTTGTTCCTCCAGCTCTTTGAGTTGCTTGAGGGCAGCAGCCATCTGCTCCCGCACATGCTGCAGATGCGCTGGGCTGATGTTGGTGGCTGGTGTGCTCCTTCCGGAATTCGAAGGGCTCATTCTCATAGAGCCTGTCAGAGATGGGCCAGGTGTGGCTTGGCTGTCCCCATTTCCATTCAAAGGGACAGCAGAGGAGGAGCGAGTCTGGTGAAAAGAAGTGGTACTGGAGACGGAGATCCATGTTTTAGAGGGACTGCTGGGTGGCCCAGTCATCTGGGCATCTCCACTATTCTGCAAATGGAGCTGCTCTAGCTCCAGCCTCCTACTTGTCTCTTGCAGGGTTTTCTCCACCCGGGGATTTCGCATGAGGGATTTGGGGGCAGGAGGTGGGAGGAGATTTATAACTGTCGTTGGAGACATGGGGTTGGAAGCCTGTTTGCTCAGGGGTTCTCTCATTTCTGAAGACCCAGACTGCATTCTGATGCGTGGAGATAACAGGAGCACGTTCCTTCCATCCTCACTGGCCGTGGATGCCAGAGACTCGGTGGAGGTCCATCCACTGGCGTGGCCGCTGGGGCTTCTCAGGGAACTGGGGTGCTGCTTGGATCCTTTCACTTTCCGGTGCTTCGGCATCTTCTTGAGAGTTTGGCCACTCTCAATGTCATCGACATATTTCAGAAAATCGAGGTCTAGCAGGAAGCCGTAGGGGGTTTCCACAGAGTAGGAGCTCCTCTCCCCATCTTCCTGATCTCTGTACAAGAAGGGGCCACCTAAATCTGCCAGGAAAGCCAAAAGGAAACCATTGGTACAGTCAAGAGAGACCTAAGTTTGTCAAACCCATCTCCTGTCCCTGTCTCCAGAGGTGCTGGAAGTGGGGTGCTATGGGTGCGGCAGCACCCCCTGGCTTGAAGTGGTTTCCATCTTATACAGAGTTTACAGTTTGGTTCAGCTCTCGGCACCCCTGCCTGTCTTCATGTTCTCAGCTTTTCCTGCTGGATGCAGGGCGAGTGATTGATGCCACAGAAAGTTCACGTAGGTGCCCAAACTAGACGAAAAGGCCTGGGGCTTTCTCACCTGGCAGAAGATGGGAAGCAGGGGTCTGGAATAACCCCATGGGCCCTCTGCTCTGAGCACCACTTGGAGCCTGTGGGGAAGCCTGGACCCGTGTGAGTGTCACACCCAAATTTGAGGGTGAGGATTAATTCAGGGTCTTTGAGAGGGAGGTGAAGCAGCATGGTCAGTCCATGGACAGAGGATGCTAAACTGGGGCATGTTCAGCAAGGATAGAGCTATGAGACAAAGTGACCTGTGGCCGGATCCAATGTCCATTGACGGCATTGGTGGCAATAGGCTTTGGATCAGGCCCAGAGAGAGGTTAGGAGTTTGCGCTTCATGAAAAGGCCTTCACTCTGGGGTTAAAGTAGAGGGGAGCAGCGAGGGTGGGGGATGCCCAGCTCCCCAACCCTGCCTAGTGCAGCTGCCAGCCAATTCAGGTGTATGGCCAAGCCCCGGAGCATCTGAAGGAAACCCTCCGTCATTAGTACGAATGGATAGACAGCGAGAGTGTCTGACCCCTGGGATCCCCTCTCCACTTGACTCAGGTGAGCGACACTCCCACTAGATTAGCTCTGAATCCCCACTAGAATCCTGCTAGAGCTGGTTGGGAATTTTCTGTCACAGTGATTTTCTGACACAAAATGCAGTTTCTACAAAGTCGACGTTTTCAGTGGGAAAATCTTGATTTTACAAAATAAAATATTCCATTTTGTCTGCGTTTGACCCAAATCAGAATATTTTATTTTGCTGAACTGACCCAAAACAGAACATTAGAAATCTGTTCAATAAAACATTAAACTACATTTCCCTGAAGCACAGGGCCTTGTAGGAATTGTAGTTCAGCCACGCCCCCTGCATTAGAATCATAGAATATCAGGGCTGGAAGAGACCTTAGGAGGTATCTAGTCCAACCCCCTGCTCAAAGCTCAAATCATCCCAGCCAGGGCTTTGTCAAGCCTGACCTTAAAAACCTCTAAGGAAGGAGATTCCACCACCTCCCTAGGGAACCCATTCCACTGCTTCACCACCCTCCTAGTGAAAAACTTTTTCCTAATATCCAACCTAAACCTCTCCTACTGTAACTTGAAACCATTACTCCTTGTTCTGTCATCAGCCACCACTAAGAACAGCCGAGCTCCATCCTCTTTGGAACCCCCCTTCAGGTACCTGAAGGCTGCTATCGAATCCCCCATCACTCTTCTCTTCTGCAGACTAAATAAACACAGTTCCCTCAGCCTCTCCTCATAAGTCATGTGCTCCAGCCCCCTGATCTTTTTCGTTGCCCTCCCCTGGACTCTCTCCAATTTGTCCACATCCTTTCTGTAATGGGGTGACCAAAACTCGACACAATACTCCAGATGTGGCCTCACCATTTCCCCCAATCTGCGGCAATGGTCCTATTAATACAGCCCAATATGCCATTGGCCTTCTTGGCAACAAGGGCACACTGCTGACTCATATTCAGCTTCTCATCCACTGAAAACCCTAGGTCCTTTTCTGCAGAACTGCTGCTTAGCCAGTCGGTTCCCAGCCTGTAGTGGTGCATAGGATTCTTCCTTCCTAAGTGCAGGACTCCGCGTTCTCTCCTATGAGCCAAGCTCCCTGGAGGACTATATCTCCCATAATGCAGTGTAGATTTCCCTCAGTCCAAGCTGTGTGGTGCATCATGGGAGATGTAGTCTGGGAAAGGAGTCTGGTTCATAGGGAGAATGGGACTCCTGAGCTCCCATGAGGCAACGTACCACAAAAGATCCACACAGTTTAATGTTGAAATGATTGGAAAGAAGCATTTTGAATCATTTCAACTAAGTGAACAGCCAGCACAGTTTCATCAAGGGCAAGTCATGCCTGACTAACCTAATTGCCCTCTATGAGGAGATAACTGGCTCTGTGGATGAGGGGAAAGCAGTGGATGTGTTATTCCTTGACTTTAGCAAAGCTTTCGATATGGTCTCCCACAATATTCTTGCCAGCAAGCTAAAGAAGTATGGGCTGGATGAATGGACTGTAAGGTGCATAGAAAGCTGGTTAGATCATCAGGCTCAACAGGTAGTGATCAATGGCTCCATGTCTAGTTGGCAGCCGGTATCAAGTGGAGTGCCCCAAGGGTCGGTCCTGGGGCCGGTTTTGTCCAATATCTTCATTAATGATCTGGAGGATGGCATGGACTGCTTCCTCAGCAAGTTTGCAGATAACACTAAACTGGGAGGAGTGGTAGATACGCTGGAGGGTAGGGATAGAATACAGAGGGACCTAGACAAATTAGAGGATTGGGCCAAAAGAAATCTGATGAGGTTCAATAAGGATACGTGCAGAGTCCTGCACTTAGGACAGAAGAATTCCAGGCACTGCTACAGACTAGGGACCGAATGGCTAGGCAGCAGTTCTGCAAAAAAGGACCTAGGGTTACAATGGACGAGAAGCTGGATATGAGTCAGCAGTGTGCCCTTGTTGCCAAGAAGGCTAATGGCATTTTGGGCTCTATACATAAGGGCATTGCCAGCAGAACAAGAGATATGATCGTTCCCCTCCATTCGACATTGGTGAGGCCTCATCTGGAGTACTGTGTCCAGTTTTGGGCCCCACACTACAAGAAGGATGTGGAAAAATTGGAAAGAGTCCCCAGCAGAGGGCAACAAAAATGATTAGGGGGCTGAAGCAAATGATTTAGAAGGAGAGGCTGACGGAACTGGGATTATTTAGTCTGCAGAAGAGAAGAATGAGGGGGGAGTTGATAGCTGCTTTCAACTACCTGAAGGGGGGTTCCAAAGAGGATGGAGCTCGGCTGTTCTCAGTGGTACCAGATGACAGAACAAGGAGTAATGGTCTCAAGTTGCAGTGGGGGAGGTTTAGGTTGGATATTAGGAAAAAGTTTTTCACTAGGAGGGTGGTGAAGCAGTGGAATGGGTTCCCTAGGGAGGTGGTGGAATCTCCTTCCTTAGAGGTTTTTAAGATCAGGCTTGACAAAGCCCTGGCTGGGATGATTTAGTTGGGAATTGGTCCTGCTTTTCAGCAGGGGGTTGGACTATATGACCTCCTGAGGTCCCTTCCAACCCAGATATTCTATGATTCTATGAAACATTTCCAAATAGAAATTTCTCAGACTTTCCAGTTTATGAAAAAGTTCTAAATTTCAACTTTTCATCCCAATTTATGTGAAAACAAATGTTGACATACAGGAATTTCCTGCTGGGTGGAAATGCTGGGTTTTGCTCAGCTCTACCAACAGTCCACAGAGAGATATGGCTGCAGCCAGGGCCAGCCTTATCTAGGGGCGAACTGGAAGAAAGCCCAGGGCACCGTTATAAACAAGGTGCCTCCAGAGCACGGATACCCCTCTCTCTGCTGCTCTGCTGGTGCCTGCAGCCGCAAGGCTCCTGCCCCCTGCCTTGGAGCTGCCCCGGCCAGCTGCTCCTGGGAGCTTCCTGTCTGCTGTGGGGGAGAGAGGGAGGAAGGAGGGGCTCTGATGTCAGGGTGTCCCTGCCCCCACCCTCCACCCAGGTACCCCTTTTCCACAGAGCAGGGTGTGTGTGTGTGAGGACAGGGCTCACCAAGAGAGGGACGGAGCTGCTGGCAGCTGCTGCAGTGTCTGAAGGAGCTTTCCTTCAACTGCTGAGTGCTGCTCTGTTAAAGGGCCGAAGCGTGGTCTCTCACACACTCCCCCAGCTCACATACACTGTCTCTTTCACACTCACCCCCCAACACAGACTTATACTGTTGTTGGTTGTGGTACTTGCTGGTACTTCCTGCAATGCGTATATATTCTCTGTAATTTTATTCTTTCAAAGTGCTGTTATTTTAGTTTTTTGACTGGTTTGTGCAATTCGTAATTTTATTTCTCTCTCATGCTTACACTGAATTCTTTGAGTAGTGAGTTCTAAAGCGCCTAACCTGTCCTGGCTGGAGTAATTATCATTATTACTGTTATCATCATATTGTGCTTTGTCATTCATTATCTAACGTGGTACAATCAAATAACAGTATCCTTCTAGAATGTAACTTTAGCTTGTACTCACCTTAGCAGTGTCAGTTTAAAAAACATTAGCTAAACACATAACTTTAGACACCGGGCAGATGAAAGTTGCTTATTTTCAAATTGTATTTTTAGTTATATCTGTAAAATATCTATTTTATTTGCATGAAAATAACTGCAGTTCCAATTCTGATACCAACAGCAATGATGGAGTCAAATGTTAGTGAGTCACATACATGATTGTGATTGGTAAACATAAATGCCAAAATAATTAGAAAAATAAATTCCCTTTCTTAATAAAAGAGAAAAAACCCTTATCACATATTTTAAAATTATGTTTTTAGTGAAAAACAATTGACTAAAGTAGATAATGGCAGTAACACAGATTTTAAGCAGATTTTATTTATGTACCTCTAATAAAGATAGTGTACAACGTATCAAACATGTGTTTCTGAGATCTGTGTTAAAGATCCAGAACTGATACCTCAAGGTCTGGGACTGGGAATATCTTGCTGTATTATCTCCTGATTATTCTACATTTACATATAAACTTTAAACGTGGCTGTCAAAAACAGATGGTTAAGGGTTAATGTCTCTTTTACCTGTAAAGGGTTAAGAAGCTCAGTGAACCTGGCTGACACCTGACCAGAGGACCAATGGGGGGACAAGATACTTTCAAATCTTGGTGGAGGGAAGTCTTTGTTTGTGCATTTGTTTTGTTCTTTGTTCGCTCTTGGGCCTAAGAGGGACCAGACGTGCAACCAGATCTTTCTCCAATCTTTCTAAAACAGTCTCTCACATTCAAAATAGTAAGTACTAGCTAGAAAAGGCGGATTAGGCTTATGTTGTTTTCTTAACTTGTGAATGTGTATTTTGCTGGAAGGATATTTTTATCTCTGTTTGCTGTAACTTGTATCTTAGGCTACGGGGAGGGAGTCCCTCTAGTCTATGTAAGCTGAAGACCCTGTAAACATTTTCCATCTTGATTTTACAGAGATAATTTTTACTTTTTTCTTTCTTTAATTAAAAGCTTTCTTTTTTAAGAACCTGATTGATTTTTTTCCTTGTTTAAGACCCAGGGGGATTGGGTCTGAACTCACCAAGGGATTGGTGGGGGGAAAGGAGCAGGGGGGAAAGGTTAATTCCTCTCTGTTTTAAAATCCAAGGAGTTTGGGTCACAGTAGTCTCTCAGGGTAACCCAGGGTGGGGAAAGGCTGGGAGGGGGAAAGGAGGGGAAATGGTTTATTTCTCCTTGTTTTAAGACCCAAGGGGGTTGGGTCTTGGGTCCCCCAGGGAAGGTTTTGGGGGACAGGGAGTGTACCAGACACTGGAATTTCTGGTTGTTGGCAGCGCTATCAGATCTAAGATAGGAATTAAGTTTAGAGGGGTACATGCAGGTCCCCAATTTCTGGACGCTAAAGTTCAAAGTGGGAATAATACCTTGACAGTGCTTTAATTGGTGTTTGTATATAATTTTGTCTTTCTTTATATAAACAATCAGACACAGTGCTCCGGTCAGCTAATTCCTACGTTATTATCTGCAAAAACCCTAGAATTTTCAGGTACCCAAGCAGTCCCTGGAATCACGGTTAAAGTTTCCTCCCTTCTCCCAATCTGAAATGGTGCCCTGGGTGAGCCAGGAGGGCCATGGGCTCTGGCAAGATGCAGCCTCCATGTGACAGCGCAAAGCCACATGCCAAGCATCAGGCACCACAAGCCACAGCAGCAGCGCAGAAGGGTGGCAATACACCATATGCCAGGCCACACTTCTGCGCTGCTGCTGCTGGTGGCGCTGCCTTCAGAGCTGGGTGCCCGGCCAGTATCAGGCGGCCCTGCCAGTGCTTAGGTCTAGCTTCTGGCATCTCTTTCAATACAAATTAAACACTAGGGGAGGCAGCAGGGCCCAGAGGTGATAGGGGGAGGGGAGGGAAAGCCCAGGGAGCCTGTGGGGGCCAGGAGTGATGGGGGGGAGATGCCAAAATACAAGTTCACCCAGGGTGCCATTTTCCCTAAGGCCGGCCCTGGCTGCAGCCTTGGAGGTGCAGACGACTGATTAGGCTGCAGCCCCTGCCATTTGCATTCATGGAAGAGGCTGATCACCCCCTTCCATCTCTTTTTGTGGGAGGGCTGGGGGTGCCCCATCTCTACATTCAGAGCCGAGTACTGGGAGAACACATCATCCTGGCACCCCTTAGGTAGGAGCTGCCCATGTCTTTACCTGGGAGATTCTGGTTCAGGTGTATGGGCTGTGCCATCTTCTCCTAGGGGATCACAAAACCATAGACCAGCGGACTGGAAATCTGAAAAGACATTATGAATCCAGAGTGAATTCCTTCCTGGTAGGTAGGTTGTGACTCTCAGCAGCACAGACTAGAAGGAAGCCCGTCTATGCAACCCCAACTGCCCTCCTGGCTTCACACCCCAATTCTGCTTCCTACACCAAAACATCACAAAGAAACCCCAGTCACAAGGGGAACAGCCTCCTGCCGCATCACACCACCACACGGTGAAACCGCCTCCCTCAGACAGCTCTGTGCCCAGACAGCCTCAGCGTTCCTCCTCCTGCAGAGACGGCCCCATGGAACGCTCAGCTCAGCAGGAGCCAGGAGCCTGCGTTTCCCACACAGACTAGACGGGAACCCTGTGTCTCCCTTTCCCCAACTCCATTCTGCAGCATTTGTGTTGGCTCTTGCCCTGGAAGCCTTTAGCCACCCCCACCCCATCTGGGCAGCCTGCTTCAAAGCACAGCATAGGAGGATTAGGGGAAATTGTGGCTAGACTCTGCAATGCATTCTGGGGCACAGCGGGAAGAGGGAGATCTGAAGTGAAACTTGGAAAAGAAAATATAACCTGAAAGATAAGGGAGGAGGACCCTGCTCAGGCACCAGTTGCATCAGAGAAAGGGGAAAATCTGTATCATGCCCCAGCTTCTATTCAGCACTTGTCAGCTGGCGATCTTGAAGTAGCATAAGGACTGCTGGAGAGAGCACTGGACCGAGGCTGAGGAGACCTGGGTTCTGGTCCTGGCTCTGCTGCTAGGTGACCTTAGGTACAAGTCACCTTTCTGTGCCTCAGTTTCCTTATTTGTAAGATGGGGAGAATGACACTGACCTTCTCTGTAGATCTGAGGCAAAGCACCACATAAGAGGTAGGGATGGTTATTAAAATGCTTTACAATGAAGATCACCTTCCCCAAGATCCCTAATGCAAAATCTCCATGTGGAGAAAACTGTCCTGGAGACAAGGAGGAGGCTTGAGCAAGAGCTGGGCTATTTACTGAAGACTGGGAGTGTAGGGGAGTCTGAGACACGGAGAGAGGAAATGACTCACCCAAGGGCACTCAGCAGTTAGGGGCAGAGCTGGGAACAGATCTATGGTGCACCCACCACTTGAATACTGTGTCCAGTTCTAGTCACCTCATTCCAAAAAGGATAAAGTGGAACTGGAAAAGGTCCAGAGATGGGCAATGAAAGTGTATGAAATGGCTTCCATACGAGGAGAGTCTAAAAAGACGGTTCAGGATAGAAAAGGAGGTGATAAGGGGCGATACAATGGAGGTCTATAAAATCATGATGTGGAAAAAGTGAACAGAGTTATTTACCATTTCCCACAATATGAAAACAACAGGGGTCACTCGATGAAATTCATAGGCAGCAGGTTTAATACAAACAGGAGGAAATACTTTTTCACACGATGCACAATTAATCTGTGGAACTCATTGCCAGGGGATGGCCAAAGGTATAACTGGGTTCAAAAAAGAACTAGATAAGAGGATAGGTCCATCAATGGCTATTAGCCCAGATGGCCAGGGATGCAACCCCATGCTCTGGGTGTCCCAAAACCTCTGACTGCCAGAAGCTGGAAGGGGAAGACAAGGGTGGATCACTCCATAGTTGCCCTGTTCTGTGCACTCCTCTGGAAGTTCTAGCTGGTCCTTGTCAGAGAGAGGAAACTGGGCTACATGGACCATCGGTCTGATGCAGCATGGCTGGTCTTATGAACACAGGTCTCTCAATTCCCAGACCAGGACCCTGGCCACTAGACCCTGTGGCCATAGTTAAGGTAACAATGGAGGTGGAGGGGTTTCTATCTGAGTAGGGCCTGGGGCTGGCTGGGACGTGACACACACACCAAAATGATCTCTTCTGGAGGAGCCACGCTCAGCTCCCACTGCAGTCTGGCACCAGTGAGATTTTAGAATCAAACTGTCTGCAAGGCCTAGGGTTGTAAGTGCATTTCTGGAATGTTTTCTAAGCCATTTCTGGAATGTTTGAAAGGCTTTTTGGCCTGTCTCCCACCTCAGAGGGAGGTTCGCTCTCCACTGCTGATGATACCCCCACCCCCAGCGAGGGCTGGGGCCTTATGAGCATTTCACACAGCATATGGACGGAGACATTCAGGCCCAGGACACTATGGCCAATCCCCTCCCCGCTGCTTAGGGAAGAACTTCAGGGAGCGTGTGCTCATACCCCCGTTCTCCCCTGCCGGCCCAGCAGCCCTCCCCTCCAGGATTGCAGCGGGGCTCAAGGGATCTCATTGGCACCCAGGGGCAGTTTGGACAAGGTGATTCGGAGGTTTGGGGTGAGCCTGACCTAGGCAGGAGCTTTGTGCAGTGGAACTTTGCCCTATTTTAAGGCCTTGAGTCGCAGGCTGCATCCCTCTGTTTCAGCTGGGCTCGTCTGTACTGCAGGGGGGACTGGTTGCTATTGGGTTCCTGGTTACAGAATTGGCTGTAGTTTTTTATACCACCCTGGCTACTTTATGGGCGTCGTTGCGATCAAAGCGAGGGACACCAAAAGAGACAGCTTTTACTTCCCAGGGAACAGGCCAGGGTCTATTCCATTCTCTCTGCTTTGGGAGGACACAGTGTTGGTCTGGCTTCAGCAACACACTTACTGTAATGCTGCAAAGTCTCCGAAATGCAAAGTGAAGCGTGAAGAGTCTGGTGCAGATCCTGGGCTGTCTCCAGCTGGGTTGAGGTTGCTTTGCACCCCCAGCGCAGCATAAAGCAGACTTCCTATTAGGAAAGTAAAGGGTTAACTGGTTACCTGGTAAGCATAGGCTTACTGTTAATCCCTGTGGCTGGCTGTGCCTGGCTGGCTGGTGGGACCCCATCCCTGGCAATGCCTGCAGGACCCCAGCCCCAGCAGCCCCAGCCCTGCCGAGTGAGCTGGAACACCCCCAGCCATGCCGAGCCAGCGAGACCCCAGCCCTGGTGGGATCCCAGCTCCTGCCTCGCCATGCCAGCCTGCCACCAGAGCGACATCAGTTAACAGTTAACCAGTTAAATGATATAATTTTAATTGTTTAACCAGTTAACTTTTTAAACCAATATTTACATCCCTACTTCCTATTGTGTAGCTTGGTTCCAGCACCAATGATCTAGTATCGGTCCAGAAATCCTGCGAGGCAAATGAAGTTCTCCCACTTTTCACTTCTGGCCTGTTAGTCTCCCTGCTTCGTTCCCAAGGTTTGCTGGATCTAGGGCATCTCCCACCAGTCGTGGGTTGGACAGTTGGCGCCTAATTATGGTTACATGAACAGAGCTGGAGGTTTTCTGGATGTCTGACATGCTCAGAGCAGGAACCATAAATGGAAGGGTGGCCAGTGGGCCACTTTGGGCCCGAAGCAGAAGGCAGAGACTGCCCTGCTCCAAGTGTCATGGTAGAGATTGGTGTGGAGGGCTTTCCGTTCACCTTGTCCACGTCTCGCCACACTCAGCAGTCGCTGATTATCTCTGTTGCAAGGGGCTGTTTGTGAGCTCTCAGCGGAGCTGCTGCTCTGAGTCATGCCGGCTAAAATTAGCTCCTTGTACATGGAGCAATTCCATACTAGGTGCAGAGAGAGAGAGAGAGAGAGAATGCTGCCCCTGCTTCACCGATAACACAGGAGGTGCCAGAGATGAAGCCCAATCTGAGTCATTGTCAAGGAGAGTGCACGGGAAGGGGGAAGGGACAGTAGCCAGGGACGCAAGAAGCAGCAAATCAGACATTTGAGGAGCTTAGGCCACAAGAGGGCCTGGAATCCTTTTCACCCTTTGCATGGCCAGATCGTGAACATGAGGAGGGAGGAGAAGCAGAGGGAGAGGATGAGAGGAGACAAAGAAGAGGAAGAGAAAAGCAAATGGGTCACGGAGTGGCAGGGCCAGCTTTAGGAAGTGCGGGGCCTGATTTGAATACCCAGTGGCAGTCCGGGTCTTCAGTGGCGGGTCCTTCACTCGCTCCGGGTCTTCTGCAGCATTGAAGGACCCACTGCCGAAGTGCCACCGAAGACCGAGACCGCCCCCAGATGAGTAAAAATTAAAAACTCAGGCACTCTTCTTTAGGGCACGGGGCCGTCTTAGGCACAGGGCCCGATTCGGCGGAATCGGCCTAAAGCCAGCCCTGCAGAGGGGTGCAGAGCTGAACAATTTTAGTGTTTCCTTTAATCCGTGTACTCGGCATGTTGCTATCACAGTGAAGACTCATTAAAGATGCCCAGAGACACCTCAGTCACCCTCCCCAGCTAGCCACAGGACAATCAGGATAACTCGTTCAGGCCAGAGAAGCTAAACTTGGAGCCGGGTGCAGATTCGAAGGGTGTAGCCCAGGGCTTTATGGAACATGCACCCTCGCTGCTAAGGAAATGATTATCTGGGTCCAAGACAGTTGGATTTGGGAGGCAGACAGGTTGTTTTATACCCAGCCTGAGGGCAGCTAGAATGCAAATGACCAATGATGAGGCTGCTGCCCCAGGGGAGATCATGGCATCCAGTGGACTCAGCAGGGTCTGAATCTAGTCCCACTTGTCTCCTCTCTGTTGGCCCAGCTGGGATTCCTGTGTTCTAGTGCCCATGTGACCAGATCACCTGACTAGCTCCTAGAGCACCTGCTCCAACAGCCTGCACTGATAAATGTAGCTCAAGCAATGTCCGACCATTCTGCACTTCACCTTTGGAAGCCCAGTGGCTCCTGGCTGCCAGGGCTGGGTGGAGCTGGCCTATCCCGGGGAGGAGGAGCAGCGGGCCAGCACTATGCAGGGCATCAGGGCATGTTGAGAGCCACACTCCTAGCGCCTCAGCAGGGGCAGCTAGGAGGAACCTCTGGATGTGTCGTCAGGCAGTTGCAGGGGGTGCGGTCTGGCCGGTGTGAGCTAAGCTAAGGGAGCAAGAGGCACACAGCCCACTCCCGCACCATCTGCCACCTCAGGCCTGTAATCATTTCCTGGTGACCACACCCTGCTGAGCAGGAGCGTTTCCACAGGTTCAATGGCTTTCCAGGAGCAACATTCAGTGACTTGCAGCGTCCGAGGTGACCTGCAGCAGGACTGGCTCCTTAAGCAGCATGTTCAGGCCGTGCAGATCTGCGAGGACGGACATTTCTGGTCATAAGGGAATGGGCTCTCCTTGGCAGGGCCGGCTTCAGCGTCTGGGGCTGCAGTCACCCAAAGACAGATTTTCTAACCCAACCTTCAGATGCACGCGGGGGGCTGGAGTTGAGAGCAAATGGGAATCAGTCACATTCCAGCCAAGTATCGGGGGGGAGGGGGTAGCCGTGTTAGTCTGTATCCACAGAAACAACAAGGAGTCCGGTGACAAATAAATCTGTTAGTCTTTAAGGTGCCACTGGACTCCTTGTATTGTAGCCAAGGCCTTGCCCCCTTCGCTGCAGCAGGGGAACACTGTGAGGAGGGAAAGGGAAGACTAGGAGAGGGCGAGGGAGAGAGATCAGAGCAGTGAAACTGAGCAGAGCTCCAGGAGCGAGTCGGAGAATTCCATGAAATGTGGGGAAAAAAATCTGGTTTTGAAAGAATTCCAAGAAGTGAGTTAATTAGCTGGGGAGCAGGGAACATGCAATTGTTCAGAGCTGACCCGCTGGAACATCTGTCTGCATCTGCTGGCTGACTGCCCCAGCGCTGCAGGAACAATGATGTTTGCTTTTGTGGGAAATTGCTAGAACAAACAACCCCGCAGGTTGGGGAGTGAAAGGGAGGGGAGTTTGTAATTCCCAGAACTAGTGCCAGATCGGAGCAGCCAGCACCCCAGCCCCAACACTCATGATAAACCCCAGCTCCAAAAACAACCCTCTTATCAGATGTGATACATCACTGAAAGCCGCTCAGCCAATCACAAGAGATTGACTACATCCCACAGGCTGCAGATTAGAACAAACCCCAGACAAAGTGAATGCAGCAATATCTCAAACATAACACAGCCCCAGATTCCCACTGGGGTCTTCCTTCTCCTGCCGCACCCAGAGATGAGCACGAGTCATCAGACTTGGCTCCGCCTCTGGATTTTGACTCCCACAAAGGGCAGTGGGGCTGGATCCAGAGTTTGGGGTAAAATCCGTAGCTAGATTTGGACTCCCTGAATCCAAGGATGCTGAGATCTGGGGTTTGGTTTCAACCCCTTGCTAGGAACGAGATGTAACATAGTGACATAGCAGCATGTCCCTCAGTTTCAGAGTCTCCTGAATGCGCCAGAGCTACTCAGATTCCCCTGGATTTTCCTACACCGAGAGCATGTGGATGTGCTGTTATCCACAGTGACAGCAGAATTGTTCCAAATAATGGTCATGCCAGACATGTCGGTGACATGAGAGGCGATGGTGGGGGGAGTCATGCAGGGTCATGTGCACCCCCAGATTTGCTGCTTGTGAGCATGCTCAGTAACATCTGCTGAAGCCACTGCCCTCACTTCCCCTCCTCCCCGCGCCCTGCTCTTGGCAGGTACAGGTAATCTTTGGACTGATGCACATACTGGTTTCACTTGGTGGACGCATACAGAAATCTGAGATCTCTGGGCTCTGGCACACTCTGTCTCCTGCAGAGATCATGGGGCTCCGGCATACCAGAGGAGAAGCCTGTGATTACAGCTGGGACACAGGAGACCCAGGTTTTATTCTTAGCTCAGCCACAGACTCTGTGTGTGACCTCAGGCAAGTCGCTTCATCTCTTTGCGCCTCCCTCGGCTCCCCTATCTGTGAAATGGGAACTATGATCCATCCCTGCCTGGCCAGGTGTGGGGAGGACGAATGATTGTGATGTGCTCAGCGCCTGCAGAGACATGGGGCATACAAGAGTCCAAAAGGCAGGCTGGGAGCTGCTAGGGTAAAAGGGGATAAAAATAAGAAACGGAAAAATGAGGATGACTATTAGGGAAGGACTCTGCCAGCCTCAAGGGCAAGGCAGGGGGTGGGAATCTCTCTCTCCAAGGAGGACTAACAGGGGTTATGGATGGGCTAAGAGATCTCCAGCATTATCAGAGATGTTTATTCTTTAAACACTGCAGCACATTTACAAGAAAAACCCAGTGTTGGGGAGGGGGAAGGCCGCTTTTGTCTGATAGCTGCAATACTTATGTCTGGCAGAAGGGGGCCCCACACTCTGCTCCTGCTCAGAAAGGAAGCAAATCAGAGCAGGGAAGCTGCTGAGAGCAGGATTAGCATCCGCCTGTGCGAACAGGACGTGCCATACCAGACCTTGTGTGTCACACAGCCCTGGCCCAGATGGGGTCACAGCAGAGTCCAGCTAGGCCAGAATCCTGTGTCCAGCAGCAACCAGCATCAGATGTTTCAGAGGAAGGTGAAAGAAGCCCCTAGTGATCCTGCTCACAGGGAACATTTGTTCCTACTCCCTGTCACTTAGTGGTTGGCTTATACCCTGAACCTGGAAGGTTTATAGCCCAACTGCCTAGTGTGAGGATGGACGTGCCCATTATCCATAGAAATGTCAATTCTTAGTTTGAATCCTGCTCTAAGCTCTTGGCCACAGTGATATCTTGTGGCAGTGAGTTCCGCTGGTCACTGGGTGGGGAAAGCATTCCCTTTGATCAGTTTGCTGATTTTTCAGTTTCTCTTGTTTTATACATGGTCATGATGGAGGGGCAGCCAGGCCAAACCCGAGTGGTGCTGCAAACCCGTACACCAGAGCAGGGCCCAACCACCACTGCAGGATGAGTGCAGGGCAGGCGTGCTCTTCAGCCTCCACCACCGGGGCCTCCTCTTCCTCCTGGGCCAGCAACCCACCGTTTGGGGACACTGCTCTATTAAAGTCACGGACCCACAGAAATAGTCCAGTATCCATGACTCTTTTCTCATTGTGACAAACCTGCAGAACAAGTGCTAACTATAGAACTTCTGCAGCGGCAGCATGTAGAGGACTCAGCCAGAAGAGGAAGGCTGGCCCTGTAGTAAGGGCACTAGCCTGGGCACAGGAGACCCAGGTACAATTCGCTGCTCTGGGCAAGTTGCTTAGCCCCAGCTCCTCAAAAGTATTTTGGCTCCTAACAGCCACTGATTCAATGGGAGTTAGGAGACTTCCACAGCCTTGAGGGTCTGGGCCTTGGCCTCTCTGCCACTCGGTCACCTCTCTGTAAAACGAGGACTGTGACAGACGTGGGGTTTCCTGCACTCTGCTGGAGAAACCTCACCGAAGTACGTTTCAGTGTCTTCCAAGGTCATTATATTAACAGTGCAAATGTTGCTGTGTTACGGTGGGACTGTCTGTAGGAGCCAAGACTACATAACCCTTGGGAAGTGCTGTGAGCGTCAAAGGGTTCTTAAGAGAATGGGCCAGAGGAGACTGAACTGTTGCTTGGGTGAGTTTCCCAGGAAATACTTGCGAGACGGGGAATGCCGATTACCCACCTCTGGACCCATTCTTTCAAAGCCAGGCCTTGCAGAGAAACCCACTCTGTCTGGTTACTTACTCACGGGCTCTGCAGACCACACACACATTGGGTAAAGGGGCATCTGCAGAGTCATGGGTGGGCTTGTTCTGAGCTAGCTGCTGTTATGAACTTCTGACCACAGAAAAATCCCTGGGTGGGGTTGGGAATAAGTTTACTGGCATGGGGGGAGGTTCGTATTGTTTTCAGTGTGGTATTTTCTCTGTAATGCTTCAACCTTAAGAATAAACGTACATACTTAGAAAGCACTGTGAGGTAACTTGTGCCTGTGGGTCATTATGCCAGTCATCATAAGTCTTCAAAGACCTGTTCAGGCCATCGGTCTTATTGTGGAGTAACACAGTGTAGGCAGGGAACTGTGCAGTGGGGAGAAAGCTTGGTGAGGAAGGAGACAGAGGTCAGCTGAGGAGCCAGGTGCCTACAGTGGGTTCCCTTGCCGGACCATGAGGACGGAAATAGAGGTGCCATTGCCCAGGTTATGCCAGGGCTGAGAGCTCTGTCCTAGCCCACGGGGTAAATCCATTCACGATTGTGTGGTGCTCAAATCCTACTGTGATGGAGCCGGCTAAGTACCTTTGAGGAAATCCCTGACCCATTGTGCTAGGTTCTGCATAAATGTGACAATTCCTGACCCAGGGAGCTTAAAGCTAAGAGCCACCAGACCTGAGAGGTCAAGACGAGCAGGCTTGGTGAGGGTAACAGCCATAGCAGGCAGTGGCAGTGCAGATTAGCTGTGTGACCCATGCGTGGGAGCAAGCAGCCAACCAGCAGCCTCAGCCAGGGGTCATCGTCTGGAGCTGTCTGCAAGCATCGGGGCAGGGATGAGTTTCTAGATATCTGAGCAGCCTCAGACTGGGCCGATGACTGAGCCGTGAATGAAAGTGCTGGGTCTCTGCAACTAGCCTGCCTCCTAGTGCCACTAACCATCGCAGTGTGTGAACGCAGCGGGGGTCGTGAATTCCCAAAGCGGAGGGCGCAGCAGTGCCCAGATCTCCAGCTTCTTAGCCGTTCAAAGGTGCCTGCGGTTGGTGCTGAGTCTGGCTGCCTGCACCCAGGGGCCATGCCAGGGCAGTGATGCTTTCGCTGCTGATCAGAAATATCATACCTCCGCCTAGAAGGATTAGTCACCAGGGAGCTGACTCAGAAAGCAGCCCCTGAGAGACCCAGAGCTCAGCGCTCCCAGTGGGTGGACACAACACAGCTGCCGTGTGGGCTGCTAAGAGAAGAGGAACAACAGCCGGCTCACAGAATCGCACCTGCTTTGAGAATTGCCAGCAGAAGAGCTTCAAACCAGCTCCCTTTGACAGCAGAGAATATTTTTTCAGACATGCTGGCAATCGAGTCCCCGGGCTCTAAGCCCTATAATTACACGGCTAATCACAGACATTAGACAGCAGCCTAATGCAGCCTGCCAGTTCCTCGAGGAATCAGCTACATTCATGGGGAACACGCATTTGGAGCTTGTGCGTTTCCTTGTTTCTAGGCCCCATCCGGCTAGAGAAGGAATGATACCTACTGGTCCAAGACAGGAGGTTTGTAACCTTACCACTGCTCGGGGGCATCCATTCACCAGTCCCGTGCCCAGGGCCGGCTCCATTCACCAGTCCCGTGCCCAGGGCCGGCTCCAGGGTTTTTGCCACCCCAAGCAGCAAAAACAAAAAAACCCCTGATCGCTCTCAGCTTTACCGTCGCCGTTTCAGTGTCCGGCGGCAATTCGGCAGCTGGTCCTTCCCTCCGACAGGGAATGAGGGACTCGCCGCTGAACTGCTGCCAAGAGCCCCTCTCCGTTGGCCACCCCAAGCACCTGCTTGCTGGGCTGGTGCCTGGAGCCGGCCCTGCCTGTGCCCCTGCTTGCTACAGCTGTATCAATATTCCTTCCAGGCTTCACCTGAGCTTTTCCTAAAGTCCTCCAGCCCAGAGGTTCTTCCCAGGAGCTCTGCAGGTGCTCCACCCACGCCTGCGAGCACAGTATAGTAACAGCTATCTGCTGTGTTTGCTGGACTCCACCCAAGTCCTCCAGCACATCTGGCACACGGCAAACTTGCCAGTTTTACATATGAAAGGGCCTTAAAACCTCTGCCCGGGGCCCTCCCTGACCTTCCCAGCTGCTCAGTGAGCAACGTCTCACAGCCAGACATTCATGGAAATGGCAAAAGTCACCAGCGCTCAAGTCCCTTGGGATCTGTACATAAAGAGACTCCTAGTCCTGCCTGGACGGTGGGGTTACAGCCAGGTCTGCACATCATCCCCTTCCCTCCCAGTCTGGGCCAGCAGAGACTAGGAGCCACACATGGGGATGGGAAGGAAGGAGCAGGTCAGAGGCAGGGCTGGGGACACTGTCCTTCTGAACTACAGCTGGCAATGCTTGGCAACCAGCCCCGAGTCACCGCGAGAGGTGCACACGGGTCTGGCACTGGCTCCCGCTACAGACCGGCTTCGAGGTACAGCCCCTGGACAGCGCACAGCAGGGATCCAGCCTCCAGGGGCCAGGGCATGCCTGCAGGAGGAAAGGTCACAACCTGCTAGCCAGCTGCAGCTGAATCAGTGCCCTGGGCCCCTCCTCTGTCCTGGCAGGTGCCCTGGGCACTGATCGGTATCCAGGAAGTCAGACTCCCCCAGCCAACAGGGCTGGAACCACCTTTGCCAGGCCAAGCCCTGATGGGTACAGCCTGGTGCCACAGCAGTGGGGCAGCCCCGAACCTCTCCATCCCCCTGAATCTGTGTCTGGGTTTGTTCTGCCCCTCCCCCAATCGATTAGCCCTATTTCAGGGCCTGATCCAGATCCCACCGTGTCTCTCCACTGACTTCAGTGGGAGTCAGATCAGACACTCTGCCGGCACCACGTCTCCTTGGTGTCCACCCCCTGCCAGTTTCGGGAGGCCAGGCCGAGGCTCCAGGACGCTCTGATGCTCTCTCATGGGATGAGGGCAGAATTACATTGAGCTGAGTCGTCACAGCTTCAGCCTCCAAGCCCATCCCAAAGCTCTCGTATGTCTGCCCACTACTATCAGGAGCAGTGTGGTGCAGACAGACTGTGCTGCGTGGAGCTCTGGGCCAGGCACTTTTCCCCTCCCAGCTGCCAGGCAGCGAGTTCACAAGTTAAAGCTGAAAAGGCCACAGCCTTGTAGTTCAGAGCCAGCTTTGTACACAAGCCTATTCCAGACAGATGGAGGCTGAGGGGAGCAGCCAGCACGGAAATCCAGCAGTCACCCTGGATTTTCCCCCAGCTGCTGCAAGGAAACACCGTGCCCATGAGAAGAACATTGCTTTCCTTCCCATTGCCCACAGCTCTGCAGACTCATTCTAGCCGGTCCTGCCCTCCAGGCCAGGCTGTATTACACAGCAGCCCTGCAGAATCCCAGCGCCTTCCGCAGCCAGCAAAGCCCAGCAATGGTCTCACACTTTTTGTCCCCCTGAGAGACTCAGGCTCCCAGACACACTGGATTAGATTTTCCTCCCTGTAACATCCCCACTGAATTCAAATGGGTCACTTTAGATTTACACTAGGTGTCATTGACAGCACATTCTGGTCGCACCAAGGCCGGAGCTCCCAGATTTTGCAGGGCATTCCACAATGCAGCTCAATCAGGTTCCCTGTTCTGCAGAGGACAGACAGACCAACCTACCATTCGAGTGCTCTGCAGTTTGGGGGGAAGTGCACCGAACTGGGAGCAAGGAGACCCTGCACTTGAGTATCCCATCCGCTGACTGCTGTTAATGTCTCTATGCACTTCCCAGCTCTTGCAATCGAGCAAAGCCCCATGTCCTGCCCTAGGCAGTACCATTCCCTCGTTTGATAAACATGCTAAATGAGAGGTTACACAAGATCATTACCGGCAGGGTGCAGAATAGAACCCAGGTTTCTGCTACTCAGCCACACTGCCTTCCAGGCTGATTGTACCCGATCTGTGTGTGGCTATCCTGTCTTTAGCCACTAGATCACGCTACCCTCCCAGAGCCAGGAAGAGGAGCCCAGGTTCCCGATCACTTGCATTCTACTGCTCTCTGACAAATAACTGTAACCCACTGGCAAAGGGTGTGTCACGCCCCTCTAGTGGTAAATCCACAAAGAATAGGAGTTGCCCCTTCGCCTCACGTGTAGAGGTCTGGGGATCTGAAAGCCCTGTGTTCAAAGCACTAAGGATGGGCCATACGGGGAGAGCTTACAGCTGCTCAAGACAAAACTTCTGGTTTCCCATTTTCCTCTTTCAGAAAAACATGGATTACTGCACTGGCACCGTGAGAAAACACCAGCTTCTATAGCAAGTAACAGTCATAATCTGGCACTTGTAGTGGAACATGCAACAAAGCCCAGATTCCCATATTCTGCACATCTGTTATATGTTTATCCATCTAAGGTATATATCTGACCCTCTCACCAGAATATCTGAGCACCTGCCAGTCGCTACTGTATTTACCCTCCTCACTATTCATGAGGAACAGAGACACTGGGAGCCAGTGACTTGCCTGAGGTCACACACGAAGTCTGTGGCAGAGCAAAGACTCTCCAGAGGTGGAGGGGAGTGCTCTAGCCTCTGGACCATCCTTCCTCTCAGGGGGAAGAAGCCATGGATTTCCACAGCTTGTGCTGCACACTGGCAGGTTTGAAGGCTGAGAGGACATTACTACCCAGTGCCAAACTCTGATGCAGTGGAAAGGTGGTTATATAAATCTGGGGCTGGGGGTTCTCCTGGCACCCCCATGCCGAGGTGCTGCTCTGGCCCCACCCTGGGAGCGGAGGGGCACTGTGCATTTCAAACATGGGCAGAGTAAATTCTCCTCCTCTGCACCGGGCCTATGCACAGCTTCTGTTCCCTTCCGAGGGGTCAAGTGAGACATACAAGGAACACAGGACTTGGGGTGGCCCCAGGCTTGGGATGAACCCCACTCTATTTGCACCTACTGCATGGGAAAGGAGGGGAGGGAGACGGACATTCTCCGGCAGCAAGAGACCATACCAAAGCCAGGAGAACTGCCTTGACAGAGCCCCTCACACAAAGGCTCCTGCTGCCAGGGCGGCGTGAGGGCAGCCGCTGGCTCATCACATGCTCACAGGAGGCAGGACGAGCTCAGTCTCTCTGTTCGCTTAGACAGAAAAGCCTGGTGCCGTTATCTGCCAGAGTCCTGCCAGGCTCTGGGAGGCACCGTGAGGAATCAGACCGACAGAGATTCCTTAAAATAACCCCAGCAGGCTGCCTCACCGCACCGCCAGGCCATATCCACTGACCTGACTGACCGAAACAAGTGTGTGCTGCTTCTTACTCCTAGTAGCTCTGCCAAGCCAGCCCGGGGGAGTGAGCAGGGCTCTATTCCTGCCTCGGGTGACCACCCTGCCACAGGGTTACTTACAAATCCAAGCTAATAACAAATCAGCCAGCGACGGGCTTATTTATTACGTTCCACTTGGTGACCTGTGCAAACCCATCCGCACCGAAGGGATTGCACAGGAGTCACTGGGGCCTAACTTGGCTGCAGAATCTCTGTTACGGGTGATGACATGAAGGCTGGCAGGGCCCAGCTTGATGCTCAGAGGCCAGGCGGACACAGAGCTGGCTAGCACACATTAGAGCAGCCCCCAGGCTACTCTAACTTGTGCTGGTGCCAAGCAGAGAAATATGCAGCAGTAACCATCTCCCTAAGGGGCTTCTCCATCCCCTAAGGCTCCAATCACAACATGACCCTGTATTTTTTACTGTTGTCTTCATCTGGTGTTCCCATGCTCCCTGCCCTCCAAAGGGCATGTCTGTCTGTCTGTCCAGGCATTTTTACTGCACTCCTCAGCATGGTAAGAGAGTGCTTCTGTTAGAAATCTGGCCACATATGGGCCTTTAGAGAAAGACCTGCTTTAAACCTCTTTGGGGTGATTTTCAAAAGCACCGTAGGGATTTAGGAGCATAAATGCCATTGAAAGCCAAAGAGATTTAGGAGCACAGCTTCCTTCAGTGTTTTTTGAAAGTTTCCCTCTTTCTCTAGGCTAAAAGCATCAGAGCATTCAGGGAAACCACTAACCTCCTTATACCTGGATCTTAACACTCCTTCCTCCAGCAGACTCCAGGACAGGCTGACCCTCCCGGGGGGCGGGGGGGAGGAGAGAGGGGTTCACACACTGAGAATAAATCAAACCAGAGGAAAAGGGACAGTGACAGACCGACAGCTATGTAGCCATCTCCTGCATCACAATTCATCACCCTGCTTCCTGAGAGAAGGGAAACAGAGGAGCAGCTCCCATCCGCCGGGAAACCTGTCTCTATCCTGTGTGGGGAGCATGCCAGGAAAAACCTTCCACACTCCATCCCAGACTTCCTGAGGAGTTCAGCCTTCAAACAAACCGTCTGGGAGACAATCCAGGGCTCAGCCAGCCATGGAGAGTGGGTTTCTCCTAGAGTCCAGTCCCATCTCACAGCACATCGCAGTCACGGGCAAGGAGTCCTGGCTTGTCAGAGGTTGGCCTGCACATTAATCCTAGCAGAGTCTCTTCTCCTCGGAGCTAGGCTCCTGATGAGCAAGGCACCCTAGCTCCCGCTGCATCACTTTACTGCTGTGATCCGGTCCCTTCCTGCCCCTGTTGCGTGGTGACATTCCCAAAGGAGATTCTGGCCAGCCGCTGTGCAGAGGTGCGAGGGGGAGGAGGATTCCTAGTCTCCTCTCCTAGCTACCCAGGGAGCTGCTAGCAGAAATGGGGCACTAGACTGGCAGAATTGCTATAGCCTCAAGGTGCCACAGACGTGGTGAGGGCAGCCTTGACGTATTTATTCCAGCTGGTTTAAACTGATACCACTGTTACGTGTTGATCAGCCCTGGGGAGAAATTACATTGACTGGAAGATCGTGGCCCATGTCAGAGACCCACAGGATTGGGGCTACGCCCCCAGCATTGAAACAGTCTCCAGGAGGAACCCTTCAGTGTGGCAGATCCCTTGGTGCCGCTTTCCCTTCAGAGTGAGCCACACCACCCCCTCCTTAGACTGGCCCTCTGGGCCTGCAGCCCTCCTGCTTCATACCCTGAGCTCTGCTCAGCGAGTCCGGCTGAGATGTGTGCACTCTGCAGGCATTGCTGCACCTCACCAAGTATTTGCAGTGACACTCACAGCACCCTCAAAACAGTCGGGATTTTCCGTTAACTGGAAGGCAGCATGGTAAGTCCTTGGCTTAGCAAAGAACTGAAGGTCCGAACAGAGACCATCCTGGTCAGCCCAGAGCCTAGCCAAGCTGCAGTGAACCCCTGCAAGTTCTGTTTGTCTGCCTGTGGTGGGAGCCCTGACTCCTTCCAGCAGCCAGCTCTTATGCCCCCACCTCACCCCTCGCACTCCTTTGTTCTCAAGCGCCCCTGATGAGAGGTGGGGAGAGCCCTCTCCCTGGTGACTGCTAGGTGTCAGTGTCCTGGTGACTGGTTTTGCCATTGTCTTCATGGATTTTCCACTGATATGGGGTCGGCCTCAAACAGTCTTTTTCCAATGGCCCATCCAGGCTCAGACAGCTGGGCCACATTCATACCCATGTCTCTTCACCTGCCCTGAGAACAAGCAGTTCTGTCCCGTCCACTGGGTAACAGTACAGCATATAGGGGAAACTGAGGCATACATAGGATTCATGAAAATGTTACCGAAAATTCCCACATCCTCACAACCATGATCACTCGTCTGACTTTTTTTTGAAAATCAGAACTGCATTTGCTTTCTACAGTCTCCTAGTAGCTCCATGGTTTTCCATAACTTTTCAGTCATCAGTGGTACAGTACCATGTTTCTTAGCGCAATCCCTCGTTGTTCTGGGATGTGAACCAAACAATCAAGATGGATCTGAATAAGTTATCATTCTCTGGAGGGTCTCTGCTTTCTCTTCACCAGTCTCTCTTTTACCAGGTCTTCATTACTTACCTCGTTGGCCAAACTTCTTTTTAATATTTCTCTTGTTGAAGACAGGTTTTTAAAGAGCAGTTCAGCTTCTCAGCCATTTTCATAGATGATAAAGTGAGAAGGGACCATTGTGATCATCTAGTCTGTCCTCCTGTATAACCTGGGCCAGAGAACTGCCCCCAGATATTACCTTTTTGAATTAGCCCAGTGGTTTCCAACCTTTTTTCATTTGCGGACCCCTAAAATTTTTCGAATGGAGGCACAACCCCTTTGGAAATCTTGGACTTAGTCTCTGGCCCCCAAGAGGTCCATGGACACGGGCTGAAAAGCACTGAAGTGAAGCATCTCTGTTAGGCCTCACACTGGTTACTGTTCTTAGTTAGCTCACTGAGAGCTTGTCTAGAGTAGAAAAGTTACAAAGGTTAAACTTCATCTTTTAAAACTAATCTAGTTAAACCAGCGCAAACGCCTCATGTAGATGCACTTAAACAGGTTTAACCCATTCTTAAATTGCTTTGCCTTGCACAGGTAAATTATTGAATGAAGCTAAACCAACTGAACTGAGGGGTTAGCTGGTTTAAGTGTGTTTGCATTAGGGCTTTTCACTGGTTGATTAGATCTATTTAAAAAGGAGAGAGTGAGAATGGTCTTAGTGGCTGCGAATGTGCTAGGAAGCTGGGTGCATCTAATAACAAAACCTTGCTCTTTTCATCAGAGAATCTCAAAGCAATTTACAAACAAGTCAGTTTGTAACAGATGGAGAAACTGAGGCACAAAGTGGTGAAGTCACTTGCCCAAGGTCATTCAGATGGTCAGCGGGTCACAAAGCTGCAAACAGAATTTCAGGTCTCGCGAGTCTCAATCCAGTGCTCTCCCCACTAGGCAGCACCACCTCCCCCTAGTTATGTGGGGTACAGTGGGGTGCTCTGCCATAGCCACATCACACTGCAGAGGCAGCAGTGTTAATCCAGGCACACCATTTTTTAGTTTGCTCCTTTCTTTGACTGGCTGACACATTCAGGAACAATCCAGAGTAAGAGGGCACACAGCTGAAACCAAAAGGGGCCAGATGTCACTGTGGCAGGATCCCAGCCCCTCTACCAGCCATTTCAGCAGGTGGGCCTGGCACCTGGGGCAGAGACCCCACCCTCTCCAGCCCTGAATCCAATCAAGCCTGTCTGCAAAGAGTAATTCCTGCCCGGGGAGAGCAGAGTGATCCATGTGTTGGAGACACACGGCATCAACTGCCCCAGTCAAACATTAACCAGCACCGTCCACTGGCAGCAGCTCTGGCAAGGTCCCTCTCCACCGCACAGCTGCCTCTTTGAGGAGCCCAGCACCTCCTCTTATTATCATCAAGCTCTATTACAGTAGCAGCCCTTGCCAATCCCTGCCCCAATGACCAAACAGTCTAGCTTACCCAGCAGGATGGGCACCAGAGTCATGCCCAAGGCCAACGGCAGAGCCAGGATTAGAACCCATGTCTCCTGAGTGCCGGCCCAGTGACTCTCTCTTTGTGTCACTCAAGTGGCTCAGTCCCTCACTCCCATTAGCAACACAACTGACTTCGGTTACTCCCCAGTTAGCCCAGCAGGAGCAAGAGGCGAATCAGTGACCCTGCTTAGAGGCCTCGCTGTGTCAGCCCTTAGCACACAGGTCACTGCACGCTCACCAGCACCTCTCACCATCACACCAGGCTGGAGGGGACGCCACAGACCCGGGACTCAATGGGCTCGCCCACCTCAGACGTTCCTTTGCACCGGAGGAGTTATAGGCCAGGCTTTCAAGGGCTCAGTGCCCAGCTCTTCAGGTGCCTACACAAGAGATGAGAATTTGAAAATCTGGCTACATTTATCTCTCAGCATGAGCCCTGGACCGTCCCACTGCCCCCGCTGCGTCTGAGCAAACACCCTTGGTTAGGAAGTTTTCTGGCCTTAGCTCTCAGCACGTCTACGCTAATGCTGGGCAGGTCTGTTCTCCAGTTTCCTGCTGCTCGGGGGCTTCTCACACAACAGCGTTAAGTCACCTCCAAGCCATTCTCTGGCACTTTCCATGGACCCCACTAGAGAGGAAGTTGTGCTGTTATTTTTAAAGGCAGGGTGGAAACGGAGCCCCACAGCTCCCCCAGACACAAGCACGGGCTTTGCTCGACTCTTTCTCCTTCTCTCCGATGTTTAGATGGGGAACTACGAGGTTCGTCAGCTGCCTGAGCAGTCAGTCACTAGCTCTGGGGCTGTGCTGCCCTTCTCTGGCCTTTGGAGGGACAGTTCATGGAGCTCCCCCTGATTTTCCAATCCACCCCCCCAAGGAGTTCCAAGGGCTGGACTGTTCTTTTATAGTCTATTTGCTAGACTATAAAAATGAAAAAACTCTGTGGCCGTCTGTACAAAGCTCAGAAACCAGGGCCAGCTCCATACAGCAACACTGCAAACCCTCCCGGGCCAGGCAGCAGAGAATTCAATGCAGCCCAGCTCCCACAAACACTTCCACCATGAGTCACATTCCCAGACCACATACAATGGCAGGAAATGTCCAGGGAGCCAGGAGTGTGGAATGTGCAAGTGGAACAGAGCCTGGACGCAGGCTCTGCATTTCTCGCCTGGAAAGCAGCAGGTGTGTGGAGGAATCTGGGGGCTCCTGGGGCCTGATTCCAAGTCAGTCGAGTGACACTGGCACAAAGACCAGGCCCCAGGTCTCTGTTTTTATTTCTCTGAATGTTCCTTGCTGTGTTTTCAATGGCCACAAGTGAGGTCCCAATCCCCTACAGCACGCTGCACCTAAGTTATGCAGCAGGCTCCCACTTTTCCATGGGACTCCCTCTGGATTTATACAGCCCTGCAGGAACCTTCTGCAGCTGTGGCAGGAACAGAGAACTCTCTCCTCAGCCAGGGCTGGTTCTAGGCACCAGCCCTCCAAGCATGTGCTTGGGGCGGCACCTTCTAAGGGGCGGCACTCCGTCCCCCTCTTTTTTTTATTTTTATTTTTTATTTTTTTGCTTGTGGCCTCATTGCCGGGAGCCGGCCCTGGCGCAGCCACTCGCCCGAGCCAGGATCCGCGCCCACTGCCCAGCCCGGCGGTGCCCTGCCCAGCCCACTTGGAAACGCGGCGCCGCTGGGAGTGGCAGCGGCAGCAGGACCCCTCCTCCCTCCGTCCCCGGCTCCTCACACATTCCGGGAGCCCCTCTCACTGCCGCCGCAGCCCGGGCTTGGCTCCCCCTCCATCCCAGGCTCTTCACACAGCCAAGCCCGGGCTGCGGCGGCGGGGAGAGGGGCTCCAGGAGTGTGTGAGGAGCTGGGGAGAGAGAGGGGGAGGCAGGGTCCCCTGGAGCCGAGCCCGGCCTGCGGCGGTGGGGAGAAGGGCTCCCAGAGTCAGGGTTGCCCGGGGGAGGGAAGTGAGGCAATTTTCCCCAGGCTCCGGGTCCCGCAGGGTATGTCGGAGGCTCCCCCCACCTCCGTCTTCTCCCATCCCCAGGTGTCTCAGCTGGTAAGGGGGCGGGGCTGCGAGCTGCAGCCGAGCGGGAACTCTGGCCCTGCTGGAGACACCACGCTGCTGCAGCGCTGTTGGGGAGAGGGGGTAAGCGGCTTGGTAAGGAGCTGGGCCGGAGCCGGGCACCCCCTGGCCCCATCCCCCCCAGCCTTGACCCCCAGCTCCAAGCCCAGCCCCTCTGAGCTGGGCACAATCCTCCGCCCTATCCCCCCCACAGCCCTGACTCCTAGCTCTGAGCCCAGCCCCTCTGAGCCAGACACCCCCGACCCCATTCCCCCCACAGCCCTCACCCCCAGCTCCGAGCCCAGCCCCTCTGAGCTGGGCACAATCCTCCGCCCTATCCCCCCCACAGCCCTGACCTCCAGCTCTGAGCCCAGCCCCTCTGAGCTGGGCACCCCCTGACTCCATCCCCCACAGCCCTGACCCACAGCTCCGAGCCCAGCCCCTCTGAGCTGGGCACAATCCTCCGCCCTATCCCCCCCACAGCCCTAACCCCCAGCTCTGAGCCCAGCCCCTCTGAGCCAGACAACCCCTGACCCCATCTCTCCACAGTCCTGAACCCAGCCCCTGTGAGTCGGGCACCCCCCAACCCAGAGCCCAGCTCCCCACCCAGCCCTGGGCAACAGCAGCACCACCCCCAGGCAGCGACAGCCCATTGGCACCAACCATCACCATCACCCAGTAACAGCTCATTATGTAACTGCAAATGTATACATACCAGTAAAGCATTTAATGTTTTTAAATAATGGTTTTGGTGTATTTTCAAATTATTACAAATTAATTTTTGAATGTATTTCACTAGTTATTTTTTACATTTCCAAATACATGTTACTATAGTATAGTACTGCAACTTTTTTTTATGGAAGGGGTCTCCGAAATTGCTTTGCCCCAGGCCTCCTGCATTCTCTGGGCGGCCCTGCCCAGAGTGTGTGAGGAGCCGGGGAGGGAGGGAAACGGGGTCCCCTGGAGCCGAGCCCTGGCTGCGGTGGCGGTGAGAGGGGCTCCAGGAGTGTGTGAGAAGGTGAGCAGCCGGCTGGGCTGGTCGGTGCTGAGCAGGTAGCCCTGCAGCCGGAGATCCTCGCCTTCCCTCCTGCCGGGGCTGGGCCAGGGCACCGTGAGGCTGAAGAACAGCAGGTCTGGGGGGCTCTCCAGGTCCTCGGCCGCCAGCATGTCGGGGATGAGGGCGGTGAGCACGAACTGATCCACCTCGGTCACCAGCAGCGCCGCGAAGCCCACAGAGGGGGCTGTGTTCTCTGCGCCGCCATGCAGCCACGCCGCCACCTGGAAGTACTCCCACTCCACGCCGCCCAGCAGTTCCACCCGCGTGGGGACAGAGTCGCAGCTAGGCCAGGGCTCGGCTGCAGTGTGCTGGTAGCAGATCCCACGTTTGGGGGGGGGCCCAGTGCTGGGGCAGCAGGGGGTATGAGTAGGGGGGCACTGGTGGGCAAGAGGGGGACCTCTTGTCTGGGGGGGGGGGGCAGCCAAAACATTTTTTGCTTGGGGCAGCAAAAAACCTAGAGCCGACCCTGTCCTCAGCACATGGCAAGTCTGCAGCTGGAGAGGTTCTGTGGCCAGCTGGGGTGACGGGGGAGCAGCCCTTGCCCAAGGGACAGAAATAAATGGGGAGCCATGTTAGGACACCTTGCAGGCCCCTAGCCCAGGTGCAGACCTTCTGAGGGGGAAGCAGGGGAGCATCCCAGGAGAAGAGCACCGGGCAGAGAAGAGGGAGTTGGAGGAAGTGAGAGCATGTGTGTGAATTGACAGGGCAGCGAGCAGCTTTGCTGCAGACACTTGAGGATAAGGAGAATCCCGTGGCCATTTGCACAGCTGCGAATCAAGCAACATGTGGAAGGCACTGACCTCAATGAGACCTTCTCCACTCCCGCTCCCCCAGCATCTGCCTTGCCTGGTCTCTAGCTCTCTGCCCTGACATAGTCTCATACTCAAGGATTCCAAAGCACTTAGAACGTCCCGTGATCGCCTGTTACTGTACATGAAGCACCGAGCCTGCCCTGAAATGCAGCCATGTTGCTATCCGAGATGGGGCTAGCTCCCAAGTGGGGGCTGCAAGGAAAAGACTGGCCATTACTCATAACGACGTGTGGTGAGAGGTACCAGTCCCATCCAGGGGATGGCAGTAAAAGCCTTAACTCCAGGAGCAGAACAAAGACCTAAGCAGGGATCATTCCTAGAAACTGTGAGCCTACACCTGCCCACCTCCTGCCCCACTGGTTTGTATTGGTTTCTTGCCAGGTCCAAACCTTGGCTGCACAAAGCCACCCATTGTCGTTCTCGGAGTCTCTGTTCAAATTCCTGACTGAAAAGATTTACTGTTGTCAGCTGAGGGCCAAGGCCCTGGAATACTGGCCCCTACCACACCTTCTGTCCAGAAGAAATGGACTGCAGTGCTGCCAACTCTCACAATTTTATCATGAGTGCTGTGATATTGGGGTGAAGCCCCAGCTCCTGGAGCCAGGTGAATATGGGCAAACCTCAGCTTATATTTATGAAAAACATTTCTAGCCCTCCTGGCTGTGGTGAAAAGCTGGGCACATGACCCTGGACAGTGCAACCTAAAAGCTCAGAAAGCTAAAAAGAAAAAAATATTTAAAAATCTCATGATGTCAAACCCAATCTCTTATTGGAGGGCCTGACTCCTGGTTCTTGACCATTTGGGATCAGTCGTACTGTGATAGCTTGAACACTGCATGGAAACTTAACTCTGAATTTTCTGGCTTTCCAGCCTGCGGAGAGTCTGGCTAGGCTCTGTGTGTTTTGTGGGGGAGTCCGGAGTGTGTTAACAGATGGGGACGTGGGGCTACGTGGCTGTTTTAAAAGCTTCACATTCCTTTAAGCCACTTTCCAAAGAGGTCAGTCTGATGTCTGCTCCCCACAGCTGCAGCACAGTCTGCTCCTGGGAACCCGGGAACACTTGTCTAGGCGATTTCAAGTGGGATAAGTGACCGAGACTGTGGCTCCAGCTGATCCTCATGCACTGCCAAATCATTGAGGTCATCAAGAGTGTGAGGGGGACAGTGCCCAGAGCAGCCCCAGGCTGATTTATCTTTGCAAAGCACATTTCCCTTTGAGCTGGGTCACGGAGATAAGCTCTGAAGACCCAGTGCTGAGGCTGTTCCAGAGTTAAAGGGAAACCTCTGAGCAAGCAGGCTGCTTCCTCTCCAGAGAGTGGACAGAAATCCTCCCCAAGAGCTGCCAAAGCAAGGCTGGGAACGCCAGGCCCCAGCCAGGCGAAAACAGCAGGAGAAGCTCGGAGCAGGGTAGATGGGCTGGCTGCACAGCTCGCTCAGGCCTGCTATTCAGAAGGGACGGCACCTGTAATGCCGGCTGCCATCTGGGCGCTCGGTGTCTAAGATTCGTCTCATGTGGCCTCTCCAATACTGGAGATTTGCAACCAAAGTAGCCAGCTCTATACTATTCTCTGCAAATCTCTGGGGATGAATGGTCCTTTTGATGCTCCCAGGATACTACATCCTCCACCCAAGATGATCCTAGTATTCTCCTGCCATCAACTTCCCCTTCCATTGGCTGTAAACATACATCCCACTGGACCTCTTCCAGTGTGCCCTTCAAATCAAATCGCTATCCAGAAGCTCGCTGACTCGTGTCTGCACAGTTCCATGGTTAGGCAGCCCAAAGCAGTGGTCACTCTTGGGAATACTGGGCCCAAGTGTGTAAAGGTTGTTTCTGCCTGCAATTAGTTGGGGGCTTAAAAGTGAACTTCCCAGACCTGGAGGCCCTGATGTCATCTGGAAACATCTCATGTGTCCCTCACCATAGAATTCATTGTAGTCCACTGGAGAACAGTAACCACGCTGGGCAGTACCATTTTGCCCTTCATGCTGGGTACACAGCAGAAAGGTCCTTCTGTCATGCCTAGACCTAGACCTCTGACCCGAATGCCTCCCTGAGCAATTGCCTTGTTAGCTGTTGTAGCATTGGACCCGGTGCTGAAGTTACAAGCTCATTGGTCAGTAGTTTCTTGTTCCATCTTAGAAGCTGGTTCCACATGTGGTCTTCTCCATGCATCTGACATCTCACCTCTTCTCCAAGAGCCATCAGTGAACCTGACACATCACATATCCATCTGCAGGTGAATGCTCCCTGCCTTGTCTGACTGACAGCAGGACAGTAAGTGTGGTCTGAGATGCCCACATGTTGTCTCCAAGACAACCCAGGGATATACATCCCAGGCACCTTTGTTAAGGTTCTCAACTATTCCAAAGTTCATTCAGGAGCCAGAGCCACACCGGAAGGGGTGTAGTTGGTCTGACCCATTGAAGTCAGGACTGGAGGGAAGAAGGCAAGCTTGAACATCCTCAGTCGTCTAATTCCAGGGTGGAGTAATGATTTATGGAGTTATCATCATCACAATCTAACCCTCTTCCTTCTGCAGAACAGTGGTCCTGTCTATACTAATGCAAAAAACGCATTGCTGCAAAGGGGCTGTTGGAACATCCTGAGTTTGCGACACCTGGGCCAGATCTTCAGCTGGTGTAACTGGCATGCTGATTACACCAGCTTGGATCTGGTCCAACATTTCTAGTTACTTAGTTTGATGTATGCACATGCTCCAGTAAAACGGGACATCCATCCATTCCTCTCTCTGCAGGTTCCTGTCAATTTCTGGAATCTACATATAACGATATAGACAATGGCTTGAACCTGAATCAATCCAGCAGCAAAAGCACATTGACCATCTCCCACTGACAGAAGACTGGAGAACGGGCCTGCAGCAGGTGACCCAGGCTACTTGAGACCAACAGGGGAGTCAGGTGTCCATGGATGAAACACTTACATTTTACAAAGAGTAAACACACACTTTCAGCCAGGATAACTCGTGATTTACATTACACGAGTCAGAATGTGCGCACACAATCTGTGCAAATCTGCATGTTTGTATGTGTGGGCACATGTATGTGCATCTGTATTCATCTGAGAATGCCTCAGTGCAACAGGGCACACGTATAAAAGATGTGCTCACAATTCTTACTACATTGGTTCACAAATACATTTGCATGTGTGCACACTTCCTCTGAAGGCATGCAGGTATGTTTACATACCCACACTGGGTTGACACACATGCACGTTTGTGCCTCCTTGCACATGTAGTGTCTCTATGCCTGTATACACAGTATAAACTCTAAACTCAGCCATGTTTTCATTTTCCTTTTTCTTTCCCTTGGGGATGAACGGTCATCAGACTTTACAACTGTGTTTAATACCCACATAATTTAACTCTACTACCAGGAACAACTGTGCAAGTTCAAACAAGTTCCTAGGCCGCAGCTTTTCATCAGACACTGGAAAGAGTGTGCCAGTGAACCCCACAGCCACGCGTTTCCAGCAGCCCTGAATGGAATTGCTGGACCTTGTAACCAGTGCCCTGCTGCTAAATTATACTGCATACAACCAGATTTGAGTCAGAACTCACTAACCCTGGGGGGAATCAGGAGTAGCCCCATTGAGAACAGTGGAGTCCGACCGGTGTCAAACGGGGGCAAGGGGTTCAGAATCAGGCCCAATGGCTATGAATTGATACTGTGGCTGGGCTAGGAATCTTGTGAAAGGGTGGGGCAAATTAACTGCTGTTTCACGGTCTGAGACAACATGTTTGTGCTTCAGCAATAAACCTACTGCAGGCAACAATAAAAGCCCTTGTTCTCTCGCCGTATAACTGAGCACATTTCCAAAGCTCTGGGAGAACCTTAGCTAACCTCTCCTGCCTTTGTGAGAGAATCTCTCCTTTGCTCCGTTGTGCACCCTCCTCACCTGTATCCTCATTAGCGCGAAGGGCTTAACCCAATGAACTGTGCAGTCACTGACATGGGCCCCACCACTGCAATATCTGAGGCCTTGTGTATGGCATCGATGAAGGGATCCTCACAGGTACCTTTCATATAACCATCCGTACAATGCCTTGCACAGCTCCGGTGCTGTGCGCGTTCTGGCTAATAACGGCATCGCTGGCACGTGTATGCACTTACGGCAGCTGGCGTATCTCCAGGGAGAGCAATTATCCTGGGAAAGCTAATCTGAGGTGGTTCAGCGGGACACAGAGGCCCGTCACGACCCACATGGCAGGACAAGGTAATCAACAGGATTGCAGAGTTAGTACAGGGGAAATGGAGGCCTGTCCACCTTGCAGAATTCAGGCTCAGCCACAACAGCAGAGGCCATTAAGCCCGTAACAACTCTCTCCTCTTTAGGGGATAAAATCAATACAGAAAAGCAGAGCAATTTGGTTGCAACCCAGATACCTTGCGGGAGCTCAAGAGATTCACTCCCAAAGTGGGTCTGGCCTGTTCCATTCCTCTGCCTCTTGGAATCCACATACGTTTCCTTAAACACAGCATTTACGGTGTAAATCAGCATAGCTCCTTTAGCTTCAATAGAGCACCAGTGAGTTACACCCACTGAGGATATGGCCCCTAACAAGCCTGGCATTTGGGTTCACTAAGGAAAGATCTCCTGCTTCCTGGGGTAGGCATTCACAGCAGACATTCCCTTATGCTAGGGCTGTGTCACCGTAATCGTTTTAAATGGTCTTCCAGAAAACTGGAGAACAGATTCTTACCCTAACCATCTCCACTTTGTTCCTTTTATTACTGCTTAATAATAGTGGACACAAAATCACCAGCCTCTGCAAATAATCTGTTTTCCTGGTATCATTTGCATTAGACAGACAAGAAAGCACAGAGCAGCAGGAGGCTCACACTGTAGCTGAAGGAACCTAGGCAGTTAAGGGAAGCTGGGGATCATGTCTCCTAGCCAGATTCCCACACTTACAGATTCATCAATCCTAAGCCCTGAAGAGACGACTGTGATCCTCTAGCCTGGCTGCGTGTATAGCGCAGGCCACAGAACTTCCCCCAAATAATTCCTAATACTGACTCCGAGCTTTTCGAATAATGCCCACTCTTGATTTGAAAACTGTCACTGATGGAGAATCCACCACAGCCCCTGGTACATTGTTCCAGTGGTTAATTACTCTCCCCATTAAAAATGTGCAGTTTATTTCCAGTTTGACTTTGCTAGCCTCAACTTGCAGCCACTGGATCACGTTCCACCTTTCTCTGCGAAACCACTCAGAGCTGCCAAACCCCCGAGTGAGCTCCAATTGACAGGATCCTTCTCACAGTAAACCGATAAGCGTCTAACAAAGTCACTGGCCCAGGGCAGGGAGGGCATTTCTATATGGACCATAGATAGATATGGTGCCTGAGAAAGTATTTCATTGACACCCGTACTTCACGCAGGAACAGCTAGCCACTTCTGTACCAGGTACCATAGGAAAGTCAGTCACCTGAAATCTGGACAGAACCTATCTGTCTGTCTGTCCACCTTGCTGCATTTCAAAAGTGCCCATCACTGTGGTGTGAAAGCGCTACGGACATAAACGAGCTACCTCCTGAATTGGGTGTGAGACAGGATCTCATCTCTGCCCCACTCCACACAGCCATGGCCAGGGATGGGAGCTCCCCATTAGCAGAGCTGACTGCACTTTGGGGACCACCCGCTCTGTGGAGAGCATTACTGAGCCAGTCCAAGCAAAGTGAAGGAAGGAGGAACACAGCGCTGGAACTAGGGTGCAGGGGGAGGGCTTGGAGTAGTTTCTATTCTATACAAGATTTACAGTTCGGTTCAATGGCTCTCAGCCCCCCACCATCAAGTTGTTCCCCTGAGGGGGAACCTCCAGCCCCTGGCTCCTCTCACGAGCTGAGGTTTGGGGATGGAGCCAGGGCTCTGCCCCAGCCCCCGGCCAAGGGACGACACCACCGCAGCGCTCACCAGACCAGCCCCCGGGGAAAGCCTCTTTCACGCGTCTAAGCGAGCCAGTCAGGGCAGCTCCAAGCGGGGGCCATTGAGCCCCCCGTGTCTGAGCGCGGAGCCCGGGGGACAGGCTCCGCGCCCTCCCGGGCTCATCCACGCATCAGACACGGACCCACGTGGGGCACCAGCCCGCGGCGCTGCAAGGGGCAGGCTGGGAGGGGAGCAGAGCCCAGCGGGCAGCGCATGGGGCTGCGCCCGGCCCTGCTCCGCCTCGGGACTTTCCCCGAAGTCAGGCACCGGCGGGTCCCCGGCCTCCCGCTGCACCTGTGCAAGCGGGGCTGGGCTCGGCGCGGGGCTCGCCGGCTGCCAGAGCCGCGCCCAGCAGCCCGGGGACCCCGCAACGCAACGCAGCGCCGCCCCGCGAGCTGCCCCGAGCCCCGGCTCTCCGCGCCGCCCAGAAAACCCCTCCTGACCTGCAGCTGCCGCCTCGCGTCCGGCCCGGGGCGCCCAGCGCAGCGCCCGCGACACTGGCTGCGGCTCGGCCGGCGCAGCAGTTCCCCGCGCACATCTGGCCAATTGCGCGCCAGGGGTGGGACCCGGACCTGCACCCGCCCGGGGGCGCTGCCTGCCCGGAATGCGCTCGGACTGGCCGCGGAGCCGGGCTCCCTCCGGGGCAGGTCCCTGCAGCCGGCTCGGCCACGCCGCCAGGGCAGAGCCGCCGCGACCCCTGCAGCGCCGGGGAGCCCACGCAAGCTACCGTCTGGCTTGGCAGCGGCGGGTGGGGGGAGGACTTTGTTCGCATTACAGCAGCGCCCAAAGCGCGGGGCCGGGACCCGCCGGTGCTAGGCGCTGTATGAACCAGGCCCGCCTTGCCCCAGCCAGCCAGCAGTGTAACCTTAGCGCGTTGGCTCTGGGCGCAGGGACTTTACAGCGCACTGGTCTTTGTTATTTGCATGAGGGTGACCCCCCAGGAGACCCCGTGAGATCAGGCCCCCACTGCGCCAGGCGCTGCAGGGACACAGCAGGCTTCAGGACACCACCCAATGATTCTTACTGAGGCCTTGTCTACATTTAAGAGTGGTGCCAGCGTGGTAATGGGGGGGTGAGGGGAAGAGACCCCCCCCTAACATAATTGTGCTGGCAAAAGCCCAAGTGTAGCTATGAACATAAGAGCGGCCACACTGGGTCAGACTAATGGTCCACTTAACCCAGTATCCTGTCTCTGGCAGACACCAGTACCAGATTCAGGAGGAGTGCACAGAACAGGGAAGCTGGAGCACCCACCTCTGTCTTACCCTCCCAGCTTCTGGCAGGCAGGGGTTTAGGGTTGCTCAGAGCATGGGGTTGAGTCCTGGATCATCTTGGCTAATAGCCATTGATGGACCTGTCCTCCATGAACTTACCTAGTTCTCTTTTGAACCCAGTTGTACTTTTGGCCCCCTTTCACCCCTATTTAAAGATGTTCTTTTAATGGAAAGTGCCCATTCTCATCAGTGCAGGAGTCTCATTCTTGGGTCTTTTGCTTCCAGTGTGGCACATGGTAGCAGGGTTCGATTAAAGAGTAGACGCTATTAGCCCATGCCTACGAATGTGGCTCCTGGAGTCACACAATGAGATCAGAATCTCAGCTTTATATTTCTAATCCTCCTCATGGATACAAAGAAAAGCCTAAACTGAGTGTAATTGATACCTACCTGAGTCTGCTGACAGCCTGAAACAATAGCTTGCAAGAGGTAGAAAGGGTCCAGTTCAGCTTAACTCTGCAACCTGCCCCTACCCTAAGGAGGTATGGGGCAACGGTATAGGGACAGAGCCACAGCTTGAGGTAGAGGCATGGGGCCCCCCAGATAGCCAGTGGGGGTATGTTGAGGACCATGGGTGGCTGCTGAAGGGCAGAACTCCTGTATCTCAAAGAATTTTTGATCCTTTGAGTGAATTGTCATTGTTAGGATGAAGGAGCATGAAAACAGAAGTCCAAACCAAGCTGTAATGTCCTGGCCCTGTGCACTGTTTTTGCAGCAGCTCTGTACCTAAGAATGATTTTAGAGAGACAGTTGAAGCCAGAACAGACTTTGCTGGCGGAGTGCTGTGCTTCTCCAAAGAACTGCATTAGTGCGGACAGAGCAGCATTACTGGACATTTTAACACCTATAAATAAGCAAGACCATCTGAGATAGAGCCATCTGGTGACTCCCACTAGTATTACACTGACAAAGTTACCAGTTTTGCATCTACTCTTAAATTGCTCATTTCAAAGTGAGGAAATTGGAAGGGCCGGTAATAGAAGCCATCTCTCCGTGTTCTTTAGTCCTAAATTCTATTTCTCTTTAATTTTTCCTAAATCTATATAGACACAGAATGAACAGTTACAAAGGCTGATTAACATTTGATGGTCGAGTTAAACAATATGTACATTACAGAGCAGGCAGTAACTAGTATGAGCATTAATTAAGAAAATTATTTACAAAATTCCAAATGACAAGAATAGACTCATCCTATTGTCTGAGGCATACCTGCTTATGAACATACCCATTGTAAACAGAGCCCAGAGATCTGTGCATAATTAGAAGGGCTCCCACAAGGCAGGCAATGTAACCCACTGGATATGGCACTACCGTGGCAGTCAGGAGTGCTAGCCGGGACTAGTGACCTTGGGCAAAACACTTCACTGCCCTGTGCCTAAGTTTCCCCATCTGTAAAATGAGGGTAATGATACTTCCTTTGCAATCAATGGATGTAAAGCACTGTACTAGGTTAAGCTATTGTTTAAGGTACATTTGAATTGCTGCTGTCATGCTCATGTGACAGCTGCCATCTTGGCCAACACATCATGGATGGACCCGGGAGCCACCACAGCTAAAAGCACAAGCTGCTAGCGTTCCCTAGACAGGGCTCTACCCGCTGCTCTCCTCTCTGGACAGGCACAGAGAAGCCCTGCTAACAACTCACCAGGGGTTACACTAGGTCTGCCTTTTCTCATGCTGTTGGTGACAGGATCCTGTGTGGCCACTAAGTTGTGGGTTAATCAAGGCAGATTCAGCATTAACATTGTTTGTGATACTTTGGGGAACAGTTTAATATTTGAATGAGTGAGTGGGAACTGGATATATCAGTGTGTTAAAGTACCGGAGCCAAAGGAACCTCTCCCCTGGGATCAGTGCAGCCTTTCAAAGCAAGGGGAAGGATATTTGTAGACCAGAGGCTGGTCTGGGAGGGACACTAGACATTCCTGTCTCCGGAAGGAGAGTCCAGTCTCCCACTCTGCCTGTGTGGGGGAGACTCACACTTTTAGCTGCATTTTCCATTGCTCCTGAACAGGGCCAGCTCTAGGCACCAGCAAACCAAGCACGTGCTGAACAATTTCAGGGGTGGCATTCCAGCCACCTTTGGCAGTTGCGCTCCTGGAGGGTTTTTTTTTTTGCTCTTGAGGTGGCAAAAAACCTAGAGCCGGCCCTGCTCCTGACCAACAGCACAAGTCTCCTCATTTGGAGAGCTGAGGAGACACTCTAGGCTGCACTTGGCAGGATCTTCAGGGTCAGAGGCCTCCAGAACTTTAAGGACTCTATAGAGATGTAGCCTAGACAGTTCTCAAACAGGGGCCTGAGACCTCCAGAGAGGATCAGGACCTCCCTCTCTTTCATTATGGCTGGATGGGAGGAGGGTCCCAAAGCTCCCTTGTACTGTAACATGAGATCACAGTCTGGAAAAAGTCACAAGTGGTGCCCTGCAGCACAAATCCCCCCATCCACCCATGCCATAGACTTAGAGCTCCCAATGTTATTTCTAAACACAGGTATTTTGGTTATTTAAGAAATGGTATTTCAGTCTAACTCTTCAGGACAGTTACTGCTGGTTGACTTTCGAAGGCTGAACTGTTTTAAAATTGTCCTGGGGTAAAAGACATCTTAAGAGTGGCTCTGTAATGATGGCATCATTACTTCCATGTTTACTGATTTTCAGTAATTTGCACATAAATACACCAGCAGCTTTGCACTCAGTCTGGGACCTGAGAGTCAAGCTGGGTTGGTTCCTTCCTTCTTGCAGAATAAATGTTCTACAGGCCAGGTTCTACCCCCACTGACACAAAAAGAACTTCGCAGCCTCCACTGTGTTTGCACATACTGCTGATAGGCGTTAGAAGAGCCCAGGAGAACAGGCCTGCCCAACAATCAGGGAGCTGGTACCAGTTCCCTGACAGATGACCTGGTTCTCTCAGCCAAAGGAGAGAGCCAGGCACAGCGCTGTGTTTATTCAAGGCGCACCTGGAAAGAGGTCTGATATCTTCTCTGAGTCGTTGCCTGGCAGTCGGAGCTAATGAGGGATTGTTTATGCTGCACTGCACCCGCCAGGGCCTCCAGCCTGTCAGCTCTTTGGGGACTGGGTCTCCACTGCCCGGCTCTTCGAATCCTACTGACTGTATAAAGAGTGTATGAAATGCTGTCATTCGGCTGTGGTTACGTTTCACACTCACTGCACACATATGTGAATGGCCACACGTGTGAGGAGGGGAGAGTTGGGCCCTATGTTCTGTGCCTGCCCCCGTCCCCTGGTGCGAAAGCACTGCATATGCCTGTACACCTAAATAAATAAACCAAGCCAAGCAGCGGAGGGGGGGAGAGGGGGGCTGCTGGTCCCCTGCTGAGCTGCTCAGAGGTAAGCCCTGGGCAGGGTGTCCTCCTGCACGTTTGTGTCCGCAGGCTTGGGCCGGGGACGGATGGGACATTTGTTTCCTGAGCTCCAGCATCCAGCCTCAAATCCCTCCCCTCAGGGGATTGTAACACCAGCTGCAGAGCAATGTAAATGACCCCCCACAGTGCCCCACACACCAGCCAGCCCAACTTCCCCAACCCCCACACAGTGCCCCACACACCATCCCCCCAACTGTCCTAACCTCCACACAGTGCCCCACACACCATCCCCCCAACTGTCCCAACCCCCACACAGTGCCCCACACACCATCCCCCCAACTGCCCCAACCCCCACACAGTGCCCCATACACCATTCCCCCAACTGCCCTAACCCCCCCACACTGCCCCATACACCATTCCCCCAACTTCCCCAACCCCCACACAATGCCCCATACACCATTCCCCCAACTGCCCCAACCCCCACACAGTGTCCCACACACAAGCCCCCCAAGTGTCCCAGCCCCCACAGTGTCCCATTCACTATCCTTCTAACTGCCCCAACCCCCACACAGTGTCCCACACACCAACCAGCCCAACTGCCCCAACCCTCACACAGTGCCCCATACACCATCCCACAACTGCCCCAACCCCCACACAGTGCCCCATACACCAGCCCCCCAACTGTCCCTACCCACCCCCCCAGTGTCTCATACACCAACCCTAGCCCTGTACCTACCCCTCCCCCCCAAAATGCTGGCTGTGATGTTTCGATGTTTGGCTTCACCCCTGACCTCACACAAGCACCAGTGTCAGCTGGCTGAGTATATGTCACTCTCTCCCCATCAAAGCCCCAGGACGAGACAATCCCTGTCTGGGGACAGATACTGTACAAAGCTTAGCCTGGGCCAGCTCCTCGGCTGGCATAACTCCAGAGGAGTCAGTGGGACGATGACAGGTGCTGTGCTTGGGCTGAGGCGTCCCATGAAGGTGGGCCAAGCCCGAGCGCAGTCTGGCCTCCTTTGTGAGGCTTTCACAGACAGAGCAGGGTGCTGAGGGAGGTCGAGGGGGCAGGGCCAGCCCTGGCAAGGGCCAGCTGGTAGGTCTGGTCTCGTCTCCATTAATAACTGGGAAAGGGAGCAAAGCAAGCAGCAAGGTAATGATGATGGGAGAACACTCGTTACCAAGTATGATCATCTTCCATGGGAGTTATGAGTCCTCAGGTGGCTAATAAGGCCAATCCTTGAACCACAAGTTCTATTACAATGAGAGCAGATGTTTTCAGGCTCAGCAGGAGGCTGATGACCATGTCTGGGAACCAGTTTCTCCTTCCTCCTATGTCTCTTATCCTCTTCAGCTTGTCAATGAGCAAGTTCAAAATGCAGGGAACCATCACGTAGGACTTCACTCCATTTTAATGTCGATCATTTCCTCTACCTCGGAAGTCATCTTTCATCCAAGGCAGATATCGATGCAGAAATTCAACATCACCTGAGCTGTGCCAGTGTAGCTTTTTCTCGTTTACAGAACAAGGTTTTGAAGATCACAACATTCGGACAGACACCAAGTTTCTTTTTTATCAAGCCGTTATTCTCCCAGCAAGGTAACGGTGCTCGGACGACAGTACCTGCCCAGGAGGGCAGCTCTGGCCTTGTCTTGGCAGCTTGAGGCTGGGAGAGGATTGGCCATGCCAGTGCTCTTTGGGGTAGCTGCTGGATACTTCTCTTCACCCCTCCCAATTCAGCACGAGATGGTCTGTGCAAATTCTAAGCTTGTTTCCCACAGACGGAGGGTATGTCTTCACTAGCAATGTAGCGCTTTCATGTGACTGTGTAGTCATGGCAGAGAGCTGGGAGAGTTCTCCCAGCACTGTAAAAAACCCATCCCCACGAAGGGAGTAGCTACCAGTGAGCGAGAAAGTTGCAGCGCTGTAAAGTGGCAGGCTGTGGGGAAGGCAGAAGAGTCACAGGAGCTATTGGCCATGGCAGTGAAATAGGGAGCAAGGAGACCAGTCCTGTCTCCCCGAGCAAAACAGCACAAGGGCAAGAGAATCAGACGGGCCTGAACTCAGACAGGAAGCTGTTCAGAGACAGCTCCCCATGGGCAGGCATTACTGTGAGCTGAAGGATTCCTCCCACCCCTCTTTGACCTTTACAGAGTCAGCTGGAAGGAGCTGGGGGCCCAGAGCAGGGCAGCCGCCCTTGGAAAGAAGGAAAGTGGGAAGCTGATGGTAAGTTGCTGGAGTTGGCCATGGTCCCTCTGAGATTGCCTCTCTCCTGTGTCCTGTTGTGGAGGTTGTGGGCTACTGGGTCAGTCTGGATTCATGTCTCAGAGGCTGAGATCTCTAGGGCATTCTGTGTGGGATCTGGGGCTGCCTGCAATGAATACTCTCTGCCCTGATTGCTGTAGGAAAACGTGGGGCTAATTCAAGAAGAGGCTGGTGGTTGCATGTAGGAAGAAAAGAGGACAATGGCTTTGGAGAGCCAGGACAATGCAAAAGCCACATGCTTTGAAGTTCTATCTCCAGCACCAGCTGAGCTCCCCAAAGGGTTTTAGGGGAAGGGAGAATGCAGACTTGAGTAGGCTGGGCTAGGGTAAGGATAGAATGTAGACTTCCAGGGAAGATAGACACGCCTGCAGATCTTTTGTTGTTTTAAAACCTTTTTGTCTCATGCTATGCAGTGTTCCTGTGGTTAAACAAACAACGCTTTGGTTTCAAAAGATGGTTGTGGGTCAATGCAGTGCTTTGGTCGCAGACTCTGAAGAAGAACTGCAAGTACCAAAGCCTGAAGGAGCTGATGGATAAGCGTGGTTGATGCCCAGAGCGTGGTTTAAGTGTGGGAGAATCGTAGGAGTCCACCCTGAGAAGGGAAGGCAGGAGACCTGAGACCTGAGGGGGTGAATCCAGAGAGCCCAGAGAGGTGCAGCTAGCCCTGTAACAGTGACAGGGACCCTCTCCCCTGGATCCTGCTCCCTCCAGCCACCCACTGGACCCCCCATTTCAGGATTGCCAAGGCTCAGGGTAAGAGCTGTTCAGCCAGGACTCTGAGATCAGTTTAACTACAGCAAGCTGGGCTGGGGATCTTGCTCTTGTGTCTGGGTTTTTGAGAATAGCTCTTTCCTCTGGGCTAGAAGTCCAGGTGCCGAGGCGATGGAGCTACTATAAACTGCCGAGGTGATGGAGCTACTATAAACTGACCCTCCCCCATTCCTCCTCTCCCACTATAGGGGAACACCCCTGAAAATGCTGACATGAGTCACCATCCCCACCAAGCACTGAACAAACATGTGCAGTGGGGCCCAGTTAGTCTCACTGTGGGAACCACCTGATTTCTGTGCTTTCACATGCTCAGTCTAAACAGGGCATTACCACCGCATTTGCCGGAATCTAGAGCAGACAGAGACAGTGGGACTGCTCCTTATACTGGTGTTGGTGCCAGGGCTGGAGGGGGAGTCTAAGCACCCTCTCATTTCCCTAGAGTTATTTGGACAAACTTTCTGCAAACAGCCCATATTCCCCTATCTTCAGAATGCTCCCACCATGAAATTCATCAGTCCCTAGCACAGCTGAGGAAGTAGGGTGACCAGATGTCCCGTTTTTAAAGGAACAGTCCTGTATTTAAGCCTTCCTGCAGGTGTCCCAGCTTTTTATTAAAAACAGGCAAATTGTCCCATATTTTCTGTCTCCCCCATATCAGTACTGATGGGTCCTGCTGCTGGCCAGATCCCTGCTCATCAGTCGCCCTCCCACCAGCGGTGAGTAGGGGGGGGGTCCAGGTGGCTGACGAATGGGGTTGGGTGTGCAAGGCTGGTGGCAGGGCAAAGATGCAGCGCGCAGGGCTGGCCACTCCTCTGCTGGTCCGTCAGTGCAGCCTCCGCTGTGTGCTGGCTCTCGGCCAGCAGGGTCCTGCCCAACATCCCATTTCCAGCCGGCACTGGCTGCACTGGGGGCTGTGGTGACTGGTGAGTGCAGGCAGGTGCCAGGCTGTGGCTGGTTACATGTCGCCTCTGCTGCCCTCCCATCAGCCCTTTACGTGCTCCCCTCTCGCTGTCCTCTCCCTGCTTTGCCCCTTCACCCTCACCAGCCACGTTGCTCCTCCGTATCCCCCCAGCGGGACATGTCCCACTCCCAGTGCTGTGCAGAGAACCAGCTCCTGGTCGGTGCACTCAGCTCACCCAGAGCCTGGCTGGCAGGCTCCTTCCTTCCCCCACTGCCTCTGGCTGGGCTGGCATCCCTGGAAAGCCCAAGACCCGCCGGCCCAGGGTGCTGGCCCAGAGGAGCCGAGCCCTGCATGTGCTGAAGCCCCATGCAGCACTGGCACTGGGAAGCCTCTCTGCCCCTCAGCTAAGCTCTGGAGTGGCGGCAGTATGTGTGTGGGGTAGGGGTGCGGGGGGAAGCTATTTTTCAGCCTGTTCACGCCCCAAACCTGCAGGCTCTACAGCATCCCCCAGGGCAGAGGTTTAGCACCTTCTTCATCCACCCCCCGCCCTAGGTCCTGCCTCCAGGGAGTGTGGGGCTGCTCTGGCCCCTAGGCACCCTCCCCTGCTGAGCCACCTCTCTGGCCAGTTCGCTCAAGCCCCTGCAGTCCCTGGGCCCTGGTGCACAATGCATCCTTACAGCTTAACCCCTTCTTGCCAATGCTGTAGCCATGGGGGTGGAAGGGACAGGCAGGACAGGAGGCAGCTGAGTTAGGTGGGTGGCCAGCAGCAGCCTGGAGGGTTAACTGCCTTTTGACACTGTGTGGACAGGAAGAGACAAGCAGCTCCCAGCCATAGGGGGTGAGAGGGAGAGGGGAGCAGAAGAAGAAATGAGCTCTGCAAAGACATGGGCTAGGTCATCCCTCCCCCACCCCCCTGCAGCTGAAGCAGCTCCCGTCCCTTCCCACAGCCACATTTTGGTGTGAACCCTGGCAGAAATTGGGGGGTGGTATGTGACCCTGTGTGCCCCCCAACATGTTGTCTTGGCAAGATGCGATGCCAGGTACTGGGAGAGGCAGGTCCGTCACGGGGGCCCAGCCAGGCATGGAGGGCAGACAGCACCAGGAGGGAAGGGTCAGGTCAGTTGATCACCCCGTGTGAGAGAGGTGTACGGGAGTGTGTGTGTGTGTGTTACCTCTCTCCATGTGTGTGTGTGCGTGGGGGGTAGGGGTGATGTGTCACCCCTCCGTGTGTGAACCCTAAAGCAGTATTTCTTTTTAACAGGGGCTCAGTCAGCTTGATGTTAATTTGAACGTTTGTACTGCATCATTCTGATTGATTGCTGCTGAACTCACTTGAATGCGAGTAGTTTTCCCAGGTGTCCCATATTCAGCATAGGGAAATATGGTGCCTATGCTGAACACCACTGTCCCTTTGTTACCTTCCCTCCAGTTCCCACTGATGCAGGTGACATTTCCTGCTGGCACAGTGGAGTGAGGGCAGCCTTTTATCTCAGTCAATATTTAGCCCACTTGGCGAGTTACCCAATCAACAAACGGGAAAGGTTGGCGGCTTCTCATTTGTTTGGGCAACGTTTCATTTCAGCCTTATCAAGAGTTTGGAGGGAGCAGAGCTGAGAAAAATGCCATCTGTGCTTTTCAAGTCCAGGGCGTTACTTTGGCCAGTCTCCAGCCCCAAAGTCAGTGTTGCTCCACTAGCTTCTTTGGCCCGGGCGACTTTTTGCCATTGATTTGCCATAAACACGCTGAAGCCTTGGGGAAAAACTTGCCTGTAAAACATCAGAGGGAAACACTGCCTTACAACGGGCGTGCTGTGCCATAGAGCCCAAAAGCGATAGACCAATCGCTTAGCCCCTGCTGTGACAGGCCTTGGCTGGCAAGATGTTAGACACTCCCTCAATGCTTGTGCAAGCCCAGGAAAGACTGTCAACACTGTGTGCTAATTCTCAAGCTCACATGGCCATCCCAGCTCCCTAGCTCCTTCACTCTGAACTGCCTCAGAGGGGCCCTGGAATCCTACTCGAGAGGGACAGACAAGGCCTATCAGACCTGCTGCTCCATCTCCCTGGGGCTAAGGTCCCGACACCACGTTGCTGAGTGTTGTGTCCAGTTTTGACACCTCCCTCTTTTCCCTGGGGAGGGATTCCCCCATCTGATACCTCTCCCTGCCAGGAGCTACTTCCTTATCTTCACCCTGAATGTTCTCTTCCCCAGGGTCTTCTGAGCTGTGAAGCTCCAGGCTTTAAAGGCTGTTTTTTATTAGGCTCAGCACATTGTTGTTAGCTGGCTATTCACTTCTTGTCTCTGAACTGCCCAGGACTTGTGGAAGAGACACAGTGGGCGAGGTAATGTCTTTTATCCAGCACCTTCTGTTGATGAAAGAAACTAGCTTGCAAGCTCCGGGTGACCTAAGCAGGGCTGTCCTTAGGATTTATGGTGCCCTAGGCGAGATTATTAAACTGGTGCCCCTGTGCCTGATCTGCTCTTAGCAAACAAATATAAACATACAGTACTGGAAAACTTGCCACACTCATGTTATTAAAACCAGTTTAACTTAATTAAGCACACTGTAATGCTGATGCACTAGCACTAAAGAAGTAGCACTATAGAAAAAATTCTGATTTGATTGAATGATGCAAATAATATAATTTTTTTAATTTGTCAAAATTTTATTGGAAATTGATGTGAAGAGGTATTGAAACAAAGATTTGTTTTTAATTAAAAGCAATCATTCTGGCTTTTTTGGCGGCAAAATCAGTAATAATGTCATCATATGACAAAGACAAAGTCGTGTCTTGTTCGATTGCAAGAATAGCAAGACCAGTTAAGCGTTCCTGACTCATTGTAGAGCGGAGATAGTTTTTAATGAGCTTTAGTTTTGAGAAACTCCGTTCTCCTGATGCTGCTGTTACAGGAATTGTCAGTAGAATACGAGTGGCAAAGTCCTGGCCACCGGTCCTGCTCAGGCCACTGCCAGCTGAGTAAATGAAACCCCAGACCGGCAGCGAGCTGAGTGGGGCTGGTGGCTGGAACCCTAGACAAGGATCCCACGCCCTGCTCAGCCCGCTGCTGGTCTGGGGTTCTGACCACCAACTCCTGCCAGCCAGGATCCCGGCCGCCAACCTCCCTCAGCCTGCTACCAGCCTGGGATTCTGCTCACCCAGGCTGGCAAGAGGGAGAGTGGGGCCAGCGGCTGGGATCCTGACTGGCAAGGGGCTGGCAGCCGGAACCCCGGAGTAGCAGTAGGCTGAGTGCTGCTGGCACCCTAGACTGGCAGCAGACTGAGCCACTCAACCCCCCACCGGCCCTGCTCAGCCCACCACCAGCCCACTCAGCCCACTGCCAGCTGAGTGAATGGAACCGCAGACTGACAGCAGGTTGAGTGGTTCAGCTAGCCTGCTCAGCCCGCTGCCAGCCTGGGGTTCCTTGGGGGTCCTCAGGCCAGCAGCAGGTGCTGAGTGGGGCCGGCAGCCAGTATCCCAGCTGGCAATAGGGCAGCAGCCGGAACCTCAGATGAAAACTGGCCCACTCCCTGCTTCAAACCAAACCTGTCACTAATAATTGTCAACAACTTAATTTTCTCTTTTTGGCTAAGATATTGATTTAAAAAAAATATTGACATTAGATTCAGGATTGTTAGCAAGAATTTTTGGCACACAAAGTTGTTAAATGACAATCTAAATGGCAACACAGTACTGCTTTCATGCTTGGCTCACCCCCCAGCCTGCTGGTCAAACAGCTGCAGTAGACCCCAAAATCCAGCTCTTGAGGTGCAGAGTGGCAACAGCAGCAGCAAACCCTGAGGTCCAATCACACGCTAATAGGCACCACCACCAGCCTTACGGACCATGGTGAAGTTAGCACAGCATCTGATCTCAGACAGGTCACCCATGGAGCCACAGCAGCTCATCTTGCCCTGTGCAGCTCCCCCCGGATGAGACGGATCGCTGGCAGCTGCCAGCCTGGGGGAGAGGCGCTCCCCAGCTAGGGTGACCAGATCCAGATGTCTTGATTTTATAGGGCCAGTCCCGATATTTGGGGCTTTGTCTTATATAGGCACCAATTACCCCACCAAGAGTGACCAGACAGCAAGTGTGAAAAATCAGGACAAGGGGTGGGGATGGGGGTAAAAGGAGCCTATATAAGAAAAAGACCCCAAAATTGGGACTGTCCCTATAAAATAGGGATATCTGCTCACTGTACCCCAATCCCCTATCCTGATTTGTCACACATCTGGCTAACCCCAACCCAGCCCTGTGTGACATTCCAATCCTGGCTCGCTGCCCAGGAAGTGAGTTACTTTCACTTTCATTCCTCAGCAGGCAGCCAGCCTCCCCTCCCCCGCAGCACCTCACCCAACCCAGCCCTCACGGAGGGGAGGGAGGAGAGAGAGAGGGGTGCTCCTGGGGAGGAGGGAGAAAGGAGGGGGTGCTCCATGGGGCAGGAGGGGAGAAGAATGGATGTTATGGGGGACAACAAAGGATGCTGGTTCCAGAGCCACAGAGCCTGCCTCACCTCACCTCAGCTGGGGGGAAAGAGTCACACTCACAGGTGAGCTCCTTCTCCAACCCCTACCCCCGCCCCTCCCCAGAAACCCCCAGCAGCCAATCCCCTCCCTCAGACTGTGCAGCATTCTGCTCTTTCTAGGACCCAGCAGCCCTGCTCTTACATGCTCCACTGCTTCCCGTCTGTCTGGGCTCCCGGCAGAGCGGTGCCCCCAGACCTAGTGGTGCCCTAGGCTGCTGCCTATTCTGCCTATGGCTAAGGATGGCCCTGGACCTAAGGACCTGAAGCAGAGCTCTGTGGAGCTTGAAAGCTTGTCTCTTTCACCAACAGAAATTGGTTCAATAGAAGCTATTCCCGCACCCACTTGTCTCTCTAATAGCCCATAACCAACATGGCTACACTGCAGACAAAACTTGTCGTACATTTTGCCTGGGGAGAGGGGACACAGGATGAGCTCGTTCCTCGTGTACACTCCATGATTTTCAGTATCCCAACCCCAAATATTCCAAAATCACGAGTTACCAGCCCAAAACATCATGAGATTTCTAAAATATAATAACTGTTGGGTGCCTTTTCTTTTCCTTCTGTTTCTTTGGGCCTTTTCACATTCATGTAATATTTTTGAGCTTTCATCCACAATCACAAGGGCTAGAAATATTATTTTTATTAAAATGAAAGCTTAGTTTCTCCTAGAATCACATGACTCCAGAAGCTGGAGTTTTAAGAAAAACACCAAATATTGTGTGAGTTGGCCTTTGGTTTCCCATGTTTCATTTCTGCTTCAGCCTCTTGTCCTGTTCCTGCAGAACAAATCCCTCCCCAGTGCACTGCATGCCTAGCTAACCCTCCGGGGCATCCTTCAGTGTTGCAGATTGCATATACTCAGCTTGGGACACTCTTGGATTATTTGGCAGCTGTTTTTGATTCCATATGATGGTTCTGCATCTGTTGGAATGTGCTAATGGGCAGGATCTCTGCTGCCTTCCTGTCCCCGAACTCACTGGTGGTTTGCCATGCAGGAAACTCTCTTCTGATAACGTTAGGGTCATTACAAACCCCACCACAGCCTGGGAAAATCCTGAGTCCCCATCTCTACCTTGCCTTAAACCCCTCCTCTGTTTCACAACAGCTTGTGGGTCTGGAACGGGGCTGGAACGAGCTGGCCACTGAGAGAGATTTATTTCTGTTAAACCCATGTGAGAAGCCAGAATGTGAGGAGAGCACACAGCATTCACCAGGAGCACTCGAATTAACACAGCAACTGAGGGTATGTCTACACTATGGGATTATTCTGATTTTACATAAAGCGGTTTTGTAAAACAGATTGTATAAAGTCGAGTGCACGCGGCCACACTAAGCACATTAATTCGGCAATGTGCATCCATGTACCAAGGCTAGCATCGATTTCCGGAGCGTTGCACTGTGGGTAGCTATCCCATAGTTCCCACAGTCTCCCCTGCCCACTGGAATTCTGGGTTGAGATCCCTATGCATGACAGGGCCAAAACAGTGTCGCGGGTGATTCTGGGTAAATGTTGTCACTCAATCCTTCCTCCGTGAAAGCAACGGCAGACAACCATTTCGCGCCCTTTTTCCCTGGATTGCCCTAGCAGACGCCATAGCATGGCAACCATGAAGCCCGTTTAGCCTTTTGTCACTGTCACCGTATGTATACTGGATGCTGCTGACAGACGCGGTACTGCAGTGCTACACAGCAGTATTCATTTGCCTTTGCAAGGTTGCAGACGGTTACCATCCCTATTGCACCGTCTGCCATGCCATTGTAAACTGGCGATGAGATGACGGTTATCAATCGTTCTGTACCGTGTGCTGCTATCATGGGTGCTCCTGGCTGGCCTCGCTGAGGTCGGCCGGGGGTGCATGGACAAAAATGGGAATGACTCCTTGAGTCATTCCCTTCTTTATGTTTTGTCTAAAAATAGAGTCAGTCCTGCCTAGAATATGGGGCAAGTATACTAGAGAACCTGAGAGCACAGCTGCTCCATGTCAGAGCCCCAGAGATCCTGCAGAAATGATGAGCTGCATGCCATTCTAGAGAATGTCCCTGCAACAACCCCACCCATTGCTTCCCTCCTCCCCCAACCCTCCTGGGCTACCGTGACAGTGTCCCCCCAATTGTGTGATGAAGTAATAAAGAATGCAGGAATAAGAAACACTGACTTTTTAGTGAGATAAAATGAGGGGGAGGCAGCCTCCAGCTGCTATGATAGTCCAGAATCTTTTCTTTAGACATGAAACGGGGGGGCTGATAGAGCTCAGCCTCCACTTGCTATGATGAGGATGGTTACCAGCCGTTCAGTACCATCTGCCGGGAATGACTGGGAGTCATTCCCATTTTTATCCAGGTGCCCCTGGCCGACCTCAATGAGGCCAGCTAGAAGCACTCTCGGGCTGATGATGACGATGGCAGACAGTACAACATGATTGCTATCCACCAGGAAAGGGATGCTGGTGTTCAGCGCTGCAGCACCCCGTTTACCAGCAGCATGCAGTAGACATAGGGTGACATTGAAAAAAGGTGAGAAATGTTTTTTTTCCCTTTTCTTTCAAGGAGGGGAGGAAGGGTGTAAATTGACGACATACACCCTGAAACACCCGGGAAAATGTTTTCGACCCTTCAGGCATTGGAAGCTCAGCCAAGAATGCAAATGCTTTGCAGAGACTGCGGGGACTGTGGGATAGCTGGAGTCCTCAGTACCCCCTCCCTCCCTCCATGAGCGTCCATTTCATTCTTTGGCTTTCCATTACGCTTGTCACACAGCACTGTGCTGTGGCCTCTGTCTATCATAGCCTGGAGATTTTTATCAAATGCTTTGTCATTTCGTCTTCTGTAACGGAGCTCTGATAGAACAGATTTGTCTCCCCATACAGCGATCAGATCCAGTATCTCCCGTACGGTCCATGCTGGAGCTCTTTTTGGATTTGGGACTGCATCGCCATCCATGCTGATCAGCGCTCCACGGTGGGCAAACAGGAAATGAAATTCAAAAGTTCACAGGGCTTTTCCTGTCTACCTGGCCAGTGCATCCAAGTTCAGATTGCTTTCCAGAGCGGTCACAATGGTGCACTGTGGGATACCGCCCAGAGGCCAATACCGTCGATTTGCAGCCACACTAACCCTAATCCGACATGGCAATACGTATTTCAGCGCTACTCCCCTCGTCGGGGAGGAGTACAGAAACTGGTTTAAAGAGCCCTTTACATCGATATAAAGGGCCTCGTTGTGTGGATGGGTGCAGGGTTAAATCAGTTTAACGCTGCTAAATTCGGTTTAAACGCGTAGTGTAGACCAGGCCACAGAGAACAAGGGCCGTGAAGAGAGACAGCTCAAACTGGGAAGGTTTGGTCACAGCCAGCACTCCAGAGCTCCCTCCTGACAGCTTACTGTTATGGCTGTATCTGTCATGGCAGCGTGGCTGCCAGCGGAAGAGCTAGAGGATAAAACAGATTAGCAGAGCAGCTGCATGAGAGGGGAAAGGAAAGAACCACCAGCTAATTACACCATCCCCCCTGTTGCCGTAAATCCAATAGGGCCATTGTGGGCCCCAGTCAGCACCTGCGTTCACAGGAGTTGGGTGAACTTTTCACCCACTTGGGGGGTGGCTGAGTGGGTGGAACAAACCAGCCCAGGTTGGGATGATGCCATTCCAGGGTGAGAGTGTTTGCCGGGGGTTCAGTGCAGGGATTTCTTGTGTATCGGGCAAGAGGAGACTTGGCAGCTGTGGATCAACAAGATGACCAGGGTGAAGAGTGCGATAGTGCATTGCAAGGCCAAAGGCCGGGCCTGATGTTTTCTCTTGGGAGCAGGGGATATCGGGGTAGTGACCGTGTTCTGTGTTTCAGATTGTTCAATGTGACTAACAAAGTTGTAACCAACCATGGTACAATTAAGGACAAGGCCTCTGAATCTGCATGTGTAACACACTTGTAAAGTCTGTGTCATATCCCGGCGTTGCTGCTGATCATTAATGTCCTCGATACCATGCTGTGCAGGGCCCATCAAAAATGTCAAATTCTATTTTTTCAATGACAAGTTTAAATTTTCCATGTGGAAAAAAAACATATTCTGACCAGTCCTGGTGCTCTGCTCCTACCCTTTGTGACGCTGGCAAACCAGATCAGTCCTAGGCCACAGGCCAGTTCACCTGTGTTAGTGTAGATCAAGGCAATTGTTAATGTATAAGTGTGTATTCAGATGTTTAAACTTTATGAAAACATATATATCATTACTTGAATTGTTCTCACTTATCTTGTCCTATTATAATGCAACAGCAAACATTTACATTTGTGTATAACTCTGTACCTAAATTGCCCACCAAAGAAAGCTTGTGAAATGAAAGGACTTAAGGTCTTTAACAGAAAATGATAATTTCAAAACAAGTGGCCATTGTGTGTGATGATCCAGGTCAAGGACTCTTAGTGCATTCCTCAGTATCAGTCATCAAAGAAAAAACCCACAGGGGTACAGACACTGCCAGTTTTCTTTCTTCTAGTCTGAAGACACTATTAATATGGATTCAAAGAAAGATCCTTTATCTCTGGACTGCTTGAATTCTAACAGGGCAAAATAACTGAATGAGAACATGTAGATCCCCAGAATTATTCTGGGTAGCTCTGGAAAAGACTCCTGAGAAACTAGCAATTTATTAATCACTGCCACCACTTGGAATTCCAAACTGTGATGCACCTGTTGTTATATTTTAACTGCTTTAACTGCTCGATAATTCTCATTCTTTTTTCTCAGCTAATAAACCTATAGTTAGTTTACTATACAATTGGCTGCCTTTGGTGTAAGGTCTGGAATACTAACTGATCCGTGGTAAGCAACTGGTCCTTTGGGACTGAGAGCAACCTGATGGGGTGTGATCTGAGGCTTTTCTCACAAAGTTCAGTTTGTCTGGATGGCAGGATAGGCTGGAGGGCCTAAGGAGACTGTCTGTGACTTCATGGTAAGACTGGGATAGTGACCAGGAGTTCACATTTGTTACTGTCTAGGTGAAAACTAAGAATAGAACATGCTGCCAGCTTGGGATGTCTGCCCTGTTTTGTGACAATCTGCCAGGAGGCAAGCACTCACAGCTGTGAACTGCACCAGACAGCATGACACCCTTCATGCAGGCCTTGCAGGGCTCCTTTTTACTAGGATCCTTCTTCTGTGCCTTGTGCCTGTCTGCACATGGATCAGTAAGATCATCTGTGGATAGCCACAGCTGTGTTTTGATGTGTGGAAGGATGGGCCAGTGCTTAGGGCCTCTCCATAGCACAGGGACACTCCCTGTTCAGCTCCATGCTCTGCTACAGGCTTCCCTTGTGACCCAGCGTAAGCCACTTGGTTCTGCTGTGCTTCATATCTCCCATCTGCACCGTGGGGATGATCGCCCTGCCCCGCCTCGCAGTGTGTGCCACTGGAAGGTTCTCAGGTGCTTAGATACTGTGGTGAGTGGGGCCATGTAAGGACAACAAGCCTTCCCATGGCTGGGGGTCCTACCTCTCCTTTGGTGCTGGAAGCTGCATAACTAGACTTGGATCAAGTCCAGTCTCTCTTATGAATAATTCAGACCTTGGATGTTAGTAGCTTCCTTGTGCACCAGCATGCTCTCAGTGCGCGCCCGAATCACAAGGTGTCTGGTGCTCTGTGTGACGAAGTGGGGGGGTTTCTTGGGGTTTTCTGTCTTTTCCAGGGTTTGCATGCACAGGGGGTGGGACTCAATGTCCCTGGGTGTTACTGGTTTAACGAGGTGAGGGGAGAGGGAGGAACCCCAGCCCAGGAAACACAACTGGTTCTGGCCAGTGCGAGGACAATGGGCTGCAGAAAGAGGACCCCGGTGACCTGACCAGCCGGTTCCAGCCAGAGGAGAGCTGCAAGGAGAGGGGACTCAGGCCTTCCTGTTTACGACCCTGTTTACCTGGAGAGAAGACAATGGACAGAGGCGGGGCTTGAGGCGGGGATATCAGAGGCCCAGCTGGAGGCCCAGAGGAAGCAGGGGGGCTCGGGGCTGGCGAGGGAAAGCAGGCAGAGCCCACCTGGATGCAGGTAGACTGGGATGTGCTGTTATTGTGAGAGGCCAGACCTGAGACCCTGAGAGTTTCCTGTGCTGTGTTCAACTCTCAATAAACCCTCCTGTTTTATACGGGCATGAAGAGGCCCAGGGGGTCCAGAGAGCATGGACTCCCAGAGGGGCCCACCGCAGAGACAGATGTGCTAAGGCTCAGAGAGGTGAGGCTCCAGGAGATGGAGAGGCCTGACCCCAAGAGAGAGTGGACCCCCGAGAAGGGCTGTCTCACTGAAAGGGGCACCCCCCATGGACCGCACAGGGCCAAGAGTGGGCACGATCTGTGAGTCCGGGACACTTTGATTAGAACTGGGTATTAAAAAAAGAAAGAAAGAAAAGGTCAGTGCTGGAGAATTGCAATTGGCTGATAAATTGCAGAGGGTTTAGAGAAAGGCCACAAGATCTGAGGTCTGCAAAACCTGCTTGTCAGTGAGAGATGTTTAAGGTGCTTGATCTGTTTAGCTTCTCCAAGGGCATGTTAAGAGGTGACTGCATCACAGTGTATAAATACCAACAGAGGGAGACCTTTTCTGATACTAAAGGGCTCTTAAACCCAGTAAACAAAATCCTAACAGGATCCAGTGGCTGAAAACTGAAGCTAGATACATTCAAACTAGAAATAAGTACGATTAACCATTGGAACAACTTTCCTGGACATGGTGAATTCTTCATCTCTTGGGGTCTTTACATCAAGACGGGTCTTTCTTTAGCAGATCAGCTCTAGCTCAACCGTGAGATGTTCGCTTCAATGCAGAATCAGTACGTGAGGTTTTCTGGTCTGAGTTCTGCAGGAGTTCAGACTAGCTGATCAGAACAGACCCTTCTGGCACTAAATGCTATGAAATCCCAGCTCTGAAGAGGAGCTGGGGGACTAATGGATTTTTCAGTTTTCTGGCAATTACAGAAAAAAAATGTTTTGACATTTTCGGCAAATCGAAAAGTTGAAACAAAGGAATATTTTCGGATTGAACAAAATGTTTTGTCTCGATTCCAAGCATTTTGAAACATCATTGAGAGAAATAAGGACATTTTAAATTAGGAGAAATTTCTAAATGAAAAGTCATTTTGGAGGGAAAAATGGAAGTGTTTCAATGAAACATTTCATTTTTTAAAAAAATGAAACAAATCATTGGGTGAAACCCACATGAATTCACAAAATGTTTTGGCATCTCCAAATCTAGATTTCCCACCAAAAAAAGTTTCCTTGGAAAAGTTTCACCCTGCCCTATTCTGAAGATTCCATAAACACATTTTAGTTTCAAAATTTTATTGAAAATGAAAAGCAGCTTTTGCAGGCTACAGAAAACTCCTTGCACCTGGAACAAGACAGATTCCCAGCTGCGGCAAATGCAAGCAGGGTCTTGCTCCTACCCAAGGGAATGTCACTTTGGCCCACTTGCCCCACGAGTTGGCTGGCAGAGGAGGCCATCAGATGCCACGCTAGAGCATGCATCTGAAAAACTCTGCTTTTTCTCCTCATCCCCCTTGGCAGTTGGGCTTTTGGCTCCAGCTGATCTATGAAGAGCAATAAAATGCACATTCTAGTGCACAATGAGAGGCAGAAAGTACCTACATCAAAGTGAAATGGTATTTGAATAAAAGGGCTTGTGGTGGCTTATCTGCTCCTGCTTCTATCTACATTACTTTACTCACCCAAACTGACTCATGCTTTTTCAAGCCACAAAGCTCCTCAGCACTCAGATGAGAGGTTAAAAGAGATTTCCCTTCATCCTTGCCAGACTGCCAGCAAGAAATCAAACATGAGCCCTTCAGTGTGGTCCAATTACCTACACAACAAAGCACAGGTTATGGAATGTCACATAAGCAGCAGAACAAGTGATTTTAACCCTCCTTCAGACCCAGAAAATCTCTCTAACTTGCAATGGCTTTGATCTACATCTCACCTGGTGGGATCTTCAAAGCCCCTCCTTGGTTCATAGCTGGGGTTAGATTTGGAAATGATTAGTCTAACTTGCTTGGCAACTGTAGTACCAGAATTGTGTGCACTCACAACCAGGTGCTCTAAGCTCTTCCTGCATGGACCTCCAGTGCCCCATTAGTGTATTACAGTGGCTACTGGGGGCTCGGCTGGAGGTAGGGTCAGCTTCTCTGCTCCTCTTTCCCTCTGATCTCAGTTTGTCCTGTTCCATTCTTACAGTGCACCACCCATCACCTTGGAATCTGCGGTTCCACCATTGAGGGCTGGTCACTGGTTCTGTCTCCTCTTGGTAATGAGCATGTTGTGAGCATTGGGGATGGATTCCCCAGAAGTGAAAATCCTGGCAGTGCTTTCTCTGATGTCTCGCCATTTCCCACGTGACCACGGGGCTGCCAGTCTCAGACTCAGCTGCATGATCCTAGCTTGCACTTTGCCCATCTCTGGTGTTACACACTCACTGGCTCCATGGCTGTGTGATAGGGTGGCTCTCCCACATTTCGTTCCGCCTTTAATGGTTGTGGTCTTAGGGCTCATCCCTACCTCACTGGCCTGACCGGGAGCTTTGCCGTGGATGCTCTTCTGAAGTTGAGGGTGCAGCTGCCAGAGGGAAAAGATGGAAAAGTAAATGATTGCTCAGAAACACCTTTTATCCAGAGGATCGTTCCCCTTTAGGTGCCAGGAAAAGCTGTGGCCATGTACTCATGACAAAGCTAGCGTGTCCTTCTGGCTCGTACACCCCTTACAGCCAGGACCTGAGAACACGGTGCCCTTCAGCACTAGGTAGTGCCAATAGGAACTGGGTCTCTGTATCCATTCACTGGTAAAACTGGAGAGTTATTTCTGCCACCTCATCCCAGCCCATCCATCATCCATTCATCTCAGCTGTGATTTCACCTCTAGCCCCCCAGCACTCTGACTCACACACATATTGCAGCGGAGAAGAGGCTTCAGGGTTACGTCACAGGCTTTTCCACTTTCCTTTGACATTTCAGACAAAGCTGAAAACAGCCATGTGTCCTTTGCACACAGAGTGGCCCTTCTCCTCCTGGCAGGTCGGGAGCAGGCAGCCTTTCAGCTGAAGGCCCTGATTATTAAAGGGGGAGGTTTTGGAAAGGGTCAATAAAGTGGTGATGGGCACCCCCCCTGCAGAAATCTCAGAGATCTGCCATTGAAAACTCATCAAAGGGCCATTCTGCATGTCTGGCTTAAAATGAGGTTGCTATTCCGCACAGACAATCAGACTATTGAGTCTGCAAAGGCAGAATGAGGACTGACAATTGAGTAGTTCCCATTCCTTACCCCTTAGTAGACTAGTTAATAGATCAGGGTCGGCAACCTTTCAGAAGTGCTGTGCCCAGTCTTCATTTAGTCACTCAAATTTAAGGTTTTGCGTGCCAGTAATACATTTTAATGTTTTTAGAAAGTCTCTTTCTGTAAGTCTATAATATATAACTAAACTGTTGTTGTGTGTAAAGTAAATAAGGTTTTTTAAATGTTTTAAGAAGCTTCATTTAAAATTTAATTAAAATGAAGAGCCCCTTGCACTGGTAGCCAGGACCCAGGCAGCATGAGTGCCACTGAAAATCTGCTCACGTGCCGCCTTCGGCACCCGTGCCATAGGTTGCCTATCCCTGTAATAGATCTATAGTAGTCTTCAGCCAGATCTTTAACCCTTTAAAAGAAAATCATTATATCTATCATGCATCACATAAAGCAATCTCACTGGGGTGGAGTGAGGAGGCAGGAGGCGAGGAGGGGGTGAGGAGGCAAACGGTGAATGGGGGGGTTGAGGAGGCGAGCAGGGGTGTTGGGGAGGCAAGAGGTGAGCGGGGGGGTGAGGAGGTGAGAAGTGAGTTGGGGGGGTGAGGAGATGAGAGGTAAGCGGGGAGGTGAGAAGGCGAGAGGTGAGTGGAGGGGTTGAGGAGGCGAGAAGTGAGTTGGGGGGTGAGGAGACGAGAAGTGAGCGGGGGGTGAGCAGGCGAGCAGCAGGTGCATGGGGGGGTTGAGGAGGCAAGAGGTGAGTGGGGGGATTTGAGGAGGCGAGGGGTGAGCAGGGAGGTGAGGAGGCAAAAGGTGGGGAGGTTGAGGAGGCAAGAGGCGAGCGGGGGGGTTGAGGAGGTGAGAGGTGAGCGGGGGGCTGAGGAGGCGAGGGGTGAGTGGGGGGGAGAGGAGGCGAGAGGAGAGTAGGGGGTTGAGGAGACAAGAGGTGAGGCGGTGGTGAGGAGGCGAGCAGCGGGTGGATGGGGGTGAGGAGGCGGGGGAGAAGAGGTGAGCAGCGGGCAGGGGTGAGGAGGCGAGCAGGGGTGGAGTGAGGAGGCGAGAGGCGAGTGGGGGGTGAGGAGGCGGGTGGGAGGAGAGGAGGTGAGCAGGGGTGGAGTGAGGAGGCGAGAGGCAAGTGGGGGGGTGAGGAGGCGGGTGGGAGGAGAGGAGGTGAGCAGGGGTGGAGTGAGGAGGTGAGTGGGGGGGTGAGGAGGCGAGTGGGGGGTGAGGAGGCGAGTGGGGGGTGAAGAGGCCAGCAGCAGGTACATGTGGGGGTGAGGAGGCGGGTGGGAGGAGAGGAGGCGAGCAGGGGTGGAGTGAGGAGGTGAGAGGTGAGTGGGGGGGTGAGGAGGCGAGTGGGGGGTGAGGAGGCGAGTGGGGGGTGAGGAGGCGAGTGGGGGGTGAGGAGGCCAGCAGCAGGTGCATGGGGGGGTGAGAGGCGGGTGGGAGGAGAGGAGGTGAGCAGGGGTGGAGTGAGGAGGTGAGCAGGGGTGGAGTGAGGAGGTGAGAGGTGAGTGGGGGGGTGAGGAGGCGAGTGGGGGGTGAGGGGGCCAGCAGCAGGTGCATGGGGGGGTGAGAGGCGGGTGGGAGGAGAGGAGGTGAGCAGGGGTGGAGTGAGGAGGTGAGCAGGGGTGGAGTGAGGAGGTGAGAGGTGAGTGGGGGGGTGAGGAGGCGAGTGGGGGGTGAGGAGGCCAGCAGCAGGTGCATGGGGGGGTGAGAGGCGGGTGGGAGGAGAGGAGGTGAGCAGGGGTGGAGTGAGGAGCCGAGAAGCGGGTGCATGGGGGGGAGGAGCTGGGGGGAGGAAGCGAGTGGCAGGGGGCCTGGCGGAGGACTAAGGAGGCGAGCAGAGAGCCAGCGGCAGGGGGACAAGGTGGGCAGGGGGTCTGGCTGCGAGCGGGGGAGTGAGGAGGTGAGCAGTGACCAACCTGCGAGCGGGAGTTCTCGCAGCGGGCAGGGGGTGTCTGTGGCAGGGGAGTGAGGAGGTGAGCGGTGAGTGGTGGAGTGAGGAGGGACACAGGAGGCAAGCGGTGGGCAGGGGGTGAGGAGGTGAACAGTGGGTGCCTAGGCAGCAGGTGGAGCTCCCCTTTGGGGAGGTTAGCCCCCAACTGCACCCTTCTGCCTGCGCCCCTGGCAGCTGGCGCCCCGAGACTACCTGCGCCTGAAGCCACAAGTCCCCTGCCTGGAGAAGTCCCGAGCTCCCGCCCTGTGGCCAGAGGAGCCCCGGGCTGGCAGAAGCCCTGAGACCCACTCCCCCACACGCATCTGCCTAGATGAACCCTGGGCCGGCCAAAGCCCTGAAACCGGCCCCTCCCCACCTCTTCCAGAGGAGCTCCAGGCTGGCCAAAACCCCAAGCTCCCCTAGGCCAGACACAGCCATACCTCTGTTCCCCTCCTCTCTCCAGAACCAAGCCACCCAGATATGTTTTCTATTATTATTTGGACTTCTATTATGTCAAAGCATTTTTAAATTTAGTTCAGAACTGTTATACAGACAACCACTTCTACCAACAAAGGAAAAGAAACAATAATAAAAAAGAGAAGCACATGCAAAGCACCTTATTTGTGTTTCTATTCTGTTAGGTCCGTAAAGAATAGAGAGAACTGTGCGTGATTTTTATTATTGAGTCTGCAAAAAAAACCCCAAACCTTACATAAATAAATGCCAATGATTTGGATGTATAGATGTGCATATTACTTTTTTAACTTTAGGAAAAATAAATAATTTTAGGAAAATATGTAAGTGCTGCTACCAGCAAGAGCTGGTGGCCGCACTCTGAGGCCACCAAAATATTTGTTGCGAGAACCTCATGTCTAGACAAAGCTTTAAAGGGAGCCGTCACAGTCATTTCAAGGCTGGGTTGATTTTCCATTTTCACTTAAATAAAACAAGAGCCTTATCTCATGGCTCTCAAAGCAGCTGTGCTCATGCCACTCCCACCCTGGTTCATCCCCCCACCCACTGCTGGCAACAAACCTAGGGACACGCTCCAGGAAAAATTCAGTACCAGAGTCAAGGTGGGATGTTGGCTTTGTATCCATAATGGACATGGGCAGCGTGTGACTCCTGCATTTGGGGAGGCTGGGAGCAAGTGCAGGAAGATCCTGAGAAGTGTGGGGGCCACATCTCCTGTTCTACCCTGAGGCCCTGCCCACACTCCACCCCTGCTCTGCCCCGAGGCCTGTCCCCACTTGGCCTCCTCCCCCGAGGCCCCTTTCCCTGCCACTCGTGCCTCTTTGCTCCCTTCCCCCACCCACTGCTCGCTCCTCTTTGCCCCAGAGGTCCTCCCTGCCTGCCAGGGTGAAGAGGCACAAACGGAAGGTGCAGACGCATGGGGGGAAGAGGTGGAGCAGAGGTGGGAAGAGAAGCAGCGAGTGTGGGGCCACAGGAAGGAGCGTGGGTGGGACCAAGGCCCCAGTGCCATAGCAGCAGCGGTGGGCCAGCACAGCTCCAGAGGGAGGAGCACCGTGTCCTGTTTGGGGAGGCTTAGCCTCCCCTGGTGTCTTATCCCCACCACCCACGGTCATGGAGCTAGTCTAACCTGAGAGTGAGAAATTGGTTCTATACCCATAATATATCTGCCTGATGTGCATCTCTGACACATTTGAGGTCGTTGTTCCCTGTTAGGCGTACAGGGAAACTTTTAAAAAATCTATTTTCATTAAGATCTCACAGAAGGTTTTAACACCACCAGGCATTTGCCAGCTCAGCCGCATTGCTCAGTTCTGGCAGGATCTCAAGTGTGAAGCAGCAGAAAAAGCAGAGAAGTTCTCAGGCTATGTCAGCACTTAGACACCACAGCACAGGGTGATTGGTCACCATGGCCCCAATCCGAGGTGCCCTGTCCTGGAGCAGTACAGGACCAGGGGAATGGACAGTTAGGACAAAGGTAGCTATACAGCAGATTTGTACTCCCTTGGCCAGTGCCTCAGCTGGTATGAATCAGAGTTACATAACTGAGTTCACCTTGTTATCCTGTATTCTGGGGTTGTTTGAGCATCTGTCCAGCCCACAGTGTAAATTACAGCAGCCTCAGGGCTGCCCTAGCTCATGCTGTAATTCCTATGGTCCTCCAACCACAGTGGCATAAAAGGGCCTAGGAGACCACACAGTGCAGTGGGTCAAGGGCACTGCATTTGATTAAGGTGGCTCTATTTGTATTTAACTTCTGGCCTCAAATTTCAGTCCCACCCTCTAAATCCTGCCACTGTTGCTGGACGAGAGAACGAAAATAAACATGAATGCAAATTGCTGGATAGACAGCAGAGGGCAGCGCTAACCCACAGAACAGGGCTAGCCACTGCCTCCAGGCTGTCTGGCTGGGACAACTTACAGAGAGCAGAGTGTAGTGGGAAGCCTGGATTTGTGAATGGGGACCCAGGTGTGAAAGACAACAATGGCTCCTAACAGGGTACTCTCTGGGGACAGGCCTCACCTGTGCCCGGGCAGAGATAGAGTTTCAGGCTCAAGAGATTTCCACCAGGGCTGCTAGAAAAATGGGAATTCTTCTCCAGGAACCATCTCTATCAAAACAAAATTTTCCCCTGGAATTTTCTGATTTTTCAGCTATAGATACAGAACTGAGTGTTTGTCATGAGTGGGGTGGAGCTGGACCAAGACCTTTGGCTCCCCCAAGAAATCTGAGCCTTTTGAGCAACACAGACATTTCCATGAAAAACCAATGCTCATTGCAAACCCTCCACATCCTGGGTGTATTTAATTCACATACTCACTAGAAAGCACAGCTCTAGTCTACCCAAGATACTGTACAACCCCAATTACCACATATGTGAGCACCTCACAGTACCCCTGTGCGGCAGGGCGGGGCAGTTGTCTCCTCTGTAGAGGAGAACTGACATCCAGCTGGGCTGAGTGACTTGGCCAAGGTCACACAGGGAGTCTGTGGCTCAGCAGAGAATTGAACCCAAGTTTTCCACATCCTACGTGAGCACCTGAACCCAGGGCCGTCACTAGCTATTTGGGTCCCCTACACAGCCCCCTCCTCCCAGGGTCTGGGAGGTAGGAGCTGAGGGGGCACTTTTGGGGGCCCCACAGGCCCAGAGTGGCCCGGGGGATTAGCGGAGGGCTAGGAGCAGCCCAATCCGCTTCCTCACCCTGGCCCCAGCCGTCTCACTCAGGGGAAGAGGCTTGGGGGAAGGGATCCCCACCTCCCCACACTCACCGGCAGTGATGGGAAGTGGAGCAGCCTGGCCCCAGCCTGCTCCACTCCACCAGCTGCCAGCTGTGGAGCTCCGCTTCCCACTGTTGGTGGGTGTGTGTGGGGGGAAACCTTTCCCTAACCCCCCACCCAGTGACACAGCTGGGGCGAGGGAAGTGGAGCGGCTGGGGCCGCATTGCTCCACTTCCCACTGCCAGTGAATGCAGGGTCACTGGGGGAAGAGGTGAAATGGGGGCAGGCCAGGGGTTGAACAGGGGGGAAGGGTAAGAGGCGGGGGCGGAGGGAGTTTTCCAGGGCCCCACACCCCTCTAAGGACAGCCCTACCCCTTGCAGGGAGGGACTGCCGAGGGATAGAGCTGGTCGCCGGGGCTGCTGCTGCTGCGTGTGCAGCACGCAGCTGCCTAGGGCACTATGAAATTTCATGCCCCAAACTTCATGGTGCCCTACGCAGTTGCTTATGCTGCATATGCCTAAGGATGGCCTTGCCCCAACCACTAGGCCACCCTTCCTCTTGCTGGGCATGTAAAACCCTGCCTGTCCCTGATTCTGAGGGTCTGGCTGCACTTCGAGCTGAAGGCGATTCCCAGCTCGAGGAGACAGGCCAGCACTAGCTTGGATTGAGCTGTAGTGTAGCCACAGGGGTGCCAGCTGCTCCCAGTGCGTACCTAGTGTCAGGTCGGGATGGGATCACCCCAGGGCAATGAGCCGCCATCCTCTGTTTTTAGCTGCTAGTGTAACTCAGGCCTGTTTGAGGTGGCTCCCGTGCCCCCTCTAGTAGAAGCTAGTCCTAGCTAGTCAGGGATGAGTCTGCTGCCGCCTGGGCCAAGGAAGATGTAGCCTGAAGCTCACGCGTGAAGCTCCATAAGTCCCAGGTTTGATCTCTGCCGCAGGCTGGGGGTCTCTGCCAGTGCTACACTAGCTCAGTAAGAACTAGCCCAGGTGTGTCTCCTCAAGCTGGGAATTCCCCACCAGCCCAAGTGCGGTTACGCCCCAGGTGTCAGACTCATGCCCCCTTCCTGCACTGGCCTTCCCCCCAGTGCCTCCTTTCTGCTACTAGAGGCCACTTCTGAGCAAACAGCCAAGGCTTCCTCATCCCCTACTCACTGCTACCTCTGCTGGCTCCCTGACCCCCAAGCCCCTCAGTGCCATGCATGGGGCAGCAAACGAGGGAGAGGCCTGCTCTGCAGCTTCCAGGGGCTGAGCAGCAGCAGCAGAACATTGCATCCCTGGGGGGCCACTGTGGGGTGAGGGAGACCACCACAAATGGTGGGGAAGATTGGGCAGCCACTGGAAAAGCCAGGGAGAAAGAGCCCAACAGCTGACAAAGAATGAGCCAATGGGGGAAGGAAAGGAGAAGATAGGCTGCTGGGGAATAAGGTAGCCAACTTTCTAATCACACAAACCCAAACGCCATTGTCCCGCCCCTTCTCTGAGGCCACACTTCCGCTCCCCACTCACTCCATCCACACTCGCTCTCCCACACCCTCACTCATTTCACTGGGCTGGGGCACGGGGTTGGGGTACAGGAGGGGGTGAGGGCTCCAGCTGAGGGTGTGGACTCTCAGGTGGGGCCAGAAATGAGGGGTTTGGAGTGTGGGATGGGGCTCAGGGCTAGGTCAGGGGGTTGGGGCACTGGAGGGGGTTGGAGTGCAGGCTCCAGGTGGCACTTATCTCGGGTGGCTCTCCGAAGTGACCAGCATGTCCAGCTCCTAGGCTCAGGGGCGGCCAGGAGGCTCTGCGTGCTGCCCCTGCCTGCAGGCACTACCCCTGCAGCTCCATTGACTGTGGTTCCTGGTCAATGGGAGCTGTGGAGTCCGGGCTTGGAGCGAGGGCAGCAGGCAGAGCCTCTCTGGCTGTCCCTGCACCTAGAAGCTGGACATGCCAGTCACTTCCAGGAGCCGTGCAGAGCCAGGGCAGGTATGGAGCCTGCCACCCTCACTGCGCCACCAACTGGACTTTGTGCAGCCTGGATCTCCTGGATTGCTTTCAATAGTCACCAGGAGATGGATGCCGATTCCAGTAGACTCCTGGCCAATCTGTGAGGGTTGGCATCCCTACGGGGGAACCAAAGCTGGAGACTGAAGGTCTGTGGAGAGGGACTTGCTGGGGACCAGGATCAGGTCCAGGGAGCTGGTAAAAATCCTAATTGCTCCAGGAAAAGCTTTGCATGCATAGCTGAGAAACCCTACCCCCTGCTCCCCAGCTGGTCTCCAGGCAGTGCTGCAGAGCTTTTCCTACACAGCCCAGCAGCACCTGGCGTCCAACTAAACCAGGGAGTGATACAAAATATGGGAAATTCCAGATCATGAGCCCTGCTAAGGCTCACTGCGACTGCTAACCTCGCTTCAAGAGAAGCTGCAGAACTAAACCCAGCTGTAAGAAAACAAGCCACGAACATTAAAAACCATGGAAAGAGCAAGCTCAGGCAAGATGAGCTATCGGAGCCCAGCCTTACCCCACCACCTACACTGCTGGACAGAACCATTCCCACTGGGCGGCTTTCCCTCCACCCTGGGACAAAGCACAGTCACTGCAAAGTGTCAACAATGCTTTCCCCAGGCTTCCAGCCTTCTCCTGAGGGCTCCATGAGCCCTGTAATGCCTTTCTCCCAGTTCTACAAAAATGCACAAAATGTGGCTTTTTGTACAATTATAACCAACCTGCAACATCAAGGCTATGTTAACATTCAAAACTAGCTAGCTGGGTTATCTGCAATACCCGTAATCGAACAGGAACGTTCTCCTACTGAGCAAAATAATTCCATGTACCAATCATTAGAGGCAAAGCTAATGTCTGAACACAGATTAAACATAACCCGCCTCACACCCGCTCATCAGAACGTCATTTACATTAAAAACAGGAGGTATTCATTTTGTAATGGCCCAGTCCCTTTGATACTGCCACGCAAATAACATGCATCCACACTGAATTATCCACTTCTCAAATGTTACAAGGCCCAGAGTAACTCCCATGATTGGCAAAAGGAAGACTGCCATTAACTTGAATGGACCAGGCCCTAGTACAGTGACACAAATCCAGAAACAGTGCTAATATGTTCTGGGTCACTAAGAGAGAGAGAGAGAGAGAGAGAGAGAGAGAGAGAGTGTGTGTGTGTGTGTGTGTGTGTGTGTGTGTGTGTGTGTGTGTGTGTGTGTGTGTGTGTGTGTGTGTGTGTGTGTGTTATCTTGGCTTGGGAATTCCAGCGTTATTACTGGAGCTGGTCAACAGATTTTGAAATTTGAACTTTCAAAATTCACACAATAAGTTGAGCTAGGATGTTCCCAGGATAATGTTTCTGTTTCTCAACCCGCTATAGCGTGAGTTGAAATGGTTTGAACCTCAACATTTCAAATTTTGAAAAAAAAAACCCTCAAAATTTTCAAAAAATCTTTTCTCCCTTTCCCCCCCCAGCCAGCTCAAATTATTATTAAAGATCTTCTAGTGGATGTGCTTAGTGAGGAGAAGAAAAGAACAGAGAGGAAATGAACCACATGGGACAGCTATTAGTCATATCCCTTAATGTGCTACTGGAAGGTGCTCCGCTCGTGCAGGGATGAGGGTGGTACAAGTACCTGAAAAGAACAGGCTAGAATAGAGGCGGAGGCCTTTGCCACAAGAGCTAATAAGGAATCTCCCTCCAACCACAGGCAGAACATCTGTTCCCTCCAAGATGGCTGTCCCAAAGAAGGGAGGAAAAGAGAAGTTGGAGGAGGAAGAAGGGGAAATGAATACGTTACACTATGAGAAATACTTCAAAGGATAGATAGATAGATAGATAGATAGAGTTATGTTTCTAATTTCTGTGTGTTTTGGTAGGGGTTTGCCTGCCTGTGTGATTTCTTTCTGGTGTGAATGGGACTGTCCTCACTTTCCATGGGGCTGGATGACGCCCTGGAGGAGGAAGCTGTGTTCATTCTAGCCCAGGCCCCAGAGTAGGAGGCAGCCCAAAGTGGAAGAGAGAACCTGCCTGCACTCCGAGCTCTGCTGCAGAATGTAGGGCACCTCCATGGACTGGCCATCAATCATTTAATGCAATGAATTTTTCATGTGTAAGAATCTTTTTAAGTAACAAGACCCAGTGTAGAGCAACTAGCAAGTGCTGATTATTCATTCAGAACCTGCTGCACTGGAGTCCAGAGGAGCTTTCGCAATTTGTCTCACTGTAGTCAGGGTGGGGTCCCCTCGTCACGGGCAGAGATCAGTCTTCAAAAATGCAACTCATCCAGGCCCGCCCTCAGAGAGATGAACTGTCACCCCACACTTCCCCCTTCCCACCCTGGAACCGTTAGCTGTGACCAGGGCAAGGCTTTGGTCGTCGGTGCATTGCGCCAAGAATCACAAACTGGTCATGGCAAATTTTCTAAATCTCCAGGATTAGTCACAGGCTTTCTGTGAGCTCTGGAGCAAAGCAAAGCCAGCCGCCCTGCTGCAGGGGTAGGGAGCCCGGGGCTGTCTCTCTAAGCAGCCCAGTGGTGGGGACACAAACCTAAATGGAAGACCATGGCTTTGGTCTCATTTGTCAGTCAGGACCAAAGTACTGTGGGCTCTGGCTGTTCTCCAAACCGAGGTGACAGGTGGTAACTGTCACCAACACATCTCATGAGTGTGTATGTGAATCTCACATGCTGCAGTTGTTTCCTGTTCAGACGATTGGAAGGGTCTGGTCTCAGGTGCTACTGGGGAATAACAGCTGGCAAACCCTGACTTTACCTGGTGGCCCCTTGAGCTACCACAGGCCAATTCAGAGCGGCTGGCTGGGCTGATTGTATTGTCGATGCTTTGTCAGACCCTGGAACCTTCGCAGATTCCCTTATGGAGACATGTGAGGGGCGCAGTCCCCCTCTGAGACCATTGAGGGTGCCCTGGCCATTCAAAACCTCTTTCTCCTGGTTTGCTGGCCTATGCCAGCCACTCTTTAACTCCCTGTCACAGTTTGTCCAAGGGTCTGACAATGTGGGGTTCAGAAAGCCCAGTTCCCTCCTGTGAAGGAACCCGCTCCCTGCAATCTCACCGCACCCTGTGGGGTTGCTGGGTCTGCACCTTAGGTGCTTGCCAGCGATTACCAAGTAGTTCCCATGGAATAGTCCCCAGCCACCCGCTTCTGCCCGAGCCTTTTGTCCCAGTTGTTGTCAGTCCAGTAGGCATGGAACCAACCTAGGCTGGGGTGGGTAGGGAAACAAGGCAGTTTCCCTTCGTCTGGGTACAACGTGACCCTGGTTAGGTTGGAGGTCATGGCCTCACCTCCCTTGCCTTCCCCAAGTGTTTTCGTTCACAGCAGAGCAAGGGGAGCATAAGACGCCACCTGGCTGGTCTGGGAGCCTTTTACCCCCATGTTGCACAGGTGTGAAGGAGAACGTTGGAACAGGTGTGTCATAAACAGATGGTTAAGGGTTAATGCCTCTTTTACCTAGCCTAGCTAACACCTGACCAAAGGAACCAATGGGGGAACAAGATGTTTCAAAAGGAAAGAGGGAAGTTTTTCCTTTGTTGAGAGTTTCAGTTTCAGCCGGAGTGAAAAAGATCAAGGAACCAGCCTCTTATCAGAGTAGTAAGTTTTAGAAAGGAATAAATAGTTTATGTTTATTTCTTTGTAACCTGTCTTATGCAAATACAGGTAGAATCAAATTGGGTATTTGGGTATTTTTTTGGTGTAACTAAATTGTGCCCAGGGGAACATCCTCTGTGTTTTGAATCTGTTGTCTGTGAGAGTAGTTGGTATGCTAATCTTTCCCAGAGGGTTTTCTTTTACCTTTCTTTTCTTTAATTAAAAGCCTTTTTCTTAATACCTGATTGATTTTTCCTTGTTTTTAGATCCAAGGGGATTGGAGCTGGACTCACCAGGGAATTGGTGAAGAAGTCTCTCAAGGCAACCCAGGGAGGGGAAGGTTTTGGGGGGACAGGGAGTGATCTAAACACTGAAATTCTGGCTGGTGGCAGTGGTACCAGATCTAAGCTAGTAATTAAGCTTAGAAGTGTTCATGCAGGTCCCCACATCTGTACCCTAAAGTTCAGAGTAGGGAAGGAACCTTGACGGTGTGAGATGGAATCACGGCTGAGTCGTCGGCCACGGGGACCAAACCCAGGAGCTCTGGATCTAAAAGCATAAACTGTGACCTCCTGAGCTAAAGAATACATTAAGGATCTCGATGGCTGCAGCAGCCTCATCTCTTGGTACATGAACCAGCCATTAGGGGGCGACAGAGAATCACATTGTTTTAGGGTGGCTTACGCAGGATGATGGTAATGGGGACTGGGCCGTGTGTGTTAACGGGGGTCATACAGAGTGCAGCTACTATTATTGCTCGTCAGCGTTTGTATTACCATGGGCCTGGACCCTGTTGTGCTGGGTGCTGTGCAAACACACAACTAGGCCCTGTGGGTTACCATGGTCACACAGTGTAACAGCAACAGGGAATTGGGTCCTATGACCCCAGACAAATGGTGTCTCATTTTGTTGGTCTTCCACTTGGTTGATGCACATCGTGCCTGCTTTGCTGAGCCGCTGGTGGTCGCAGTGCTGCCTTCAGGACTGAGAAGGAAAATGTTCAGCTGCCATTTGTTCCAATTCTAGTCTTTTTTCTTGCGAAGAGCACGTGAAAAGTACAAGAAATTTAAACTCACGTGCAGGGCTGGGAGGAACAAGCAGATGAGCCCTACTTCAGCAAGAGCCTGGAGGGGGGGTGGAGGACTGGGACCTAAAGAGATTCCGCTCCCCCCAAGCCTTGGATGGACAATGATTCAGGTGAGTGAGTGATGTGTCCCAAGGGCTCACCTGGGAGGCAGTGTGATCTAGTGCATGGGGCACTTGGCTGGAACTCAGGAGACAGGCCTTGTTCCCTGGTTGTACCACTCACCTCCTGGGTGACACTGGGCAAGTCTCATCCTCTCTATTTCCCGCCCACCCTTTGTCTTCTACTGACAGACAATAAGGGAGTTTAGTCTCACCAGACACATTTTATTGTCCGTGAGTTGTATTTTCCCACCAGCACCTTTTGCTTTCTCCTGTGCCACCCCACATGACCACTGCCGGGTGACCTTTGTCAGGTCAGCAGGGAAGAAAGCAGCTGTTTAATGGTACTGACGCACCTGATGTGATGAGAGGGTCAGGAGTTTGAGGCTCATCCCAGATAGCCTTTGGGCCCTTCTGGGGCAGTAGCTTTTCTATAAACTGGCCTCAATCAGAGCGTAAAGATATATTATTACAATAAACAAGATTACTGATGAGCTATCTGGTGTGAAAAGCAAAGCTGTCAATCAGTCAGTAAGGCAAACATGATGACAGTAAAACGTCTAGATGAACCAAATGAAGCTGACTTTGTTAAACTCTCTATGTCACTTTGAACAGCATTGGTAGCTCTGTCTGAAGAGAGGTCATCTGAGTTTTGTGCAGATTTTTGTGGCTTGTGTGCAATGTGATGCTTTTCCAGTGTCCATTAGGCAAGGAATCCTTGATTTGGTTCATGGTGCCACTATTTCTAGCAGATGAAACACCAGTATTAATAAATAACAATGGACCCTGGTGATAGAGAAGGCATTGAGAGCGTTGTACCATGTCGTGTGGCCTGGCTGCATTCCAGGTGCAGATGGATAAGGCTTTTGGAGATTGAAAAGAAGCAGTTATTCACTCGGAGCCGGACAAATGGGATCTCCCAAACAGACGCTCCAGCCTAAAGGCTTTGAACTAAGCATTGGAGAAGCTCAGTTTTGTCAATCTAACCTTCAAGGTAAAATGCAGCTTCTTTTAGAAGACAAACAGTGTTCTTGGCGGTGTCATTTCAGGGTTGGTGCAGCACCTGACAGTGGGGAATGTTGATTTCAGCAATTTCCAACCTCCCAGCAGCTTTGCTTCTTGGCTGTGGAATGCCGGGCCCGAAGGTGCACGAGTAACTTTTCTGCTTCGGCAGCCCCTTTGCAGTGTAGTTTTTAAAAAAAGGCCTGGATGGAGGAGGGCCAACGAGCTACTTTGTCGGTGCTTCTATACCGTGATGCCAACTTTTCCCAACTGAGCGCTAAAGATTTCCCAAATATGGTGAAAAATTCCCAGCTAAAGATTTTTACAGTTCTTCTATATCCTGGGAAATTTCCCCAAACCTGGGAGTTTGGGAGTAAAATGTTTCAAATTCAGCTTTGGGGAAATTTCCCAGAATATAGAAGCACTGCACTTTGTGAGCTCTATGTGACCACCTTTTGTACAGCACCTGGCCTAAATACCTTTACAGATCTGTCCCTATGACCAAACAAATGAGAACATCAAGCTCTTACCTAGCACTTTTCACCTGCAGCTCTCAAAGCAGGTCAGTATCCCTACCCCCATTGTACAGATGGGGAAACTGAGGCACAAGAGCAGAATTGACTGATCCATGGTCACCCACCAGGCTAGGAGTAGAATCCACGGCCTCTGAGCCCCAGGCAATATCAGATTTATACTGGCACCGGGCCCTCTGTCAAAAGGGGCCCCGGCCTGCTCTTCTCCACCCCCTGCTCTCTCCTGTGGGGTCAGAGAAGCATGAGGCTCCCCCACCTCTTTCCCCAGCATGTTACGTTCCCTCCTCACGTCCCTGCTGCTGATCAGCTAGATCAGCTGCTTGCCGGCAAGAGTGGGGGGAGGAAGAGCGAGCCGCAGCGTGCCGCGCCGGGGAGGAGGAGGAGGGTGAGGCCTTGGGAAAGGGGCTGGAATTGGGGCATACCCCCTCCAGCCCCCTGCATGAGCACTCCCATGACCCCAGCCCACACCCCCAGGCCCCTGCCCACTCTGACAGCTTCACCCCCTCACACATCCCCAGCCCCCTTCACTCCCCTAACATACCCCAAGCCCCCTGCCCTGACTTCTGCACCCCCCACACACCCACCCCCCTGCACCGTCTCACATACATCCAGCCCTCTGTCCTGACCCCTGCACCCCCTACACTTCCCCGGCCCCCACTCCTGCATCCCCCTTCACGCCCCCCCAGCCCCTGCCCTGAAACCTGCACTCCCACACATCCCCACCCCCATCCTGAGAACCAAACAGGAGCTGCTCCACGTAAGCACCCCATACCCCAACCTCCTGCCCCAACCCTGAGCCCCCGCCCTCGCCCTAGTTCCTGGCCAGACCCCACACCCGAACATTTTTTACAATATTTGCAAAGATCATTAAGTGTCTGTCGAGACCCTCTGTGATTTTCAAGTGGTCTGTGGAAAAATAAGTTCAACTACAAGAACAATCAAGATACCTCACTTTATTTTCATTTACTTGCTATTACTTATAGGAGGAGGATGAAGAAAAAAAGAATGAAAAACGGGGGCAGCGGGAGATAAGAGAAAATGTTCTTTTTCTTGGCTGGGTCCCAAGGAGGAACCCAAAAATGAAGCTGAGCACAGGGCTGGGGGGGCCCCACTAAATCTAAATCCACCACTGGCTGTCACGTCACCTGGGCTGGGGAGACTGTCAAGGCCGGTGTAACCACTAGGCCAACTAGGAGACTGCTAGGGTGCCAAGATTTGGGGGTGCCAAAAAGCAGTGCCCTCAAATTTTTTTTACGCTACAGTGAAGTCACATCTTACACGGGGGTTAGGTTCTAAAATCACAATGAAAGAGGAAAATCGTGTATAGTGAAAATGACCATAAACTATAGTATGCACAGTATGCACTAGAACAGGGGTCCTCAACCTATAGCACACGTGCCAAAGGTGGCACGCAAGCTGATTTTTTTTTTAATGTCAGGCTGTGGGTCCCGGCTGCCGCTGAGCCTGCTGCCAGCCTGGGGTTCTGTTCACTCAGCCGGCAGCGGGCTGTGCAGGGCCAGCAGTGGGCCGGCTCCTGCCAGATGGGGTCCCGGCTGCCAGCCCTGCTCAGCCCACTTACGATCTGGAGTTCCGGCTGCCAGCCCCTTGCCAGCCAGCATCTTGGCCACCAGCTCCACTCAGCATCCTGCCGGCCTGGGTGAGCAGCAGGAGGCTGAGCAGAGCCACCGGCTGGGACCCTGGCTGGCAGCTGAGTAAATGGAATCCCAGGCTGGCAGCAGGCTCAGCAGTGGCTGGGACCCACAACCTGCCATTAAAAAAAAAAAAATCAGCTCGCCTGCCACCTTTGGCACATGTGCTGTAGGTTGAGGACCCCTGTTCTAGTGCATACAGTGTATACTGTAGTTTATGATAATTTTCACTCTATGCGATTTTCCCCTTACGCGCTGACCTGAGAACCTAACCCCCTTAAGATGTGACTCCACTGTATTCATTTCTGAAAATTTATAATGAGAGATGTTCCGGGGAGGAGGGAGGGGGGCAAGGTGGAAGTTTCGCCTAGGGTGCAAAATATCCTTGCACTAGCTCTGGATACTGTGTCAGCTGATCCCCACAGTCTCCAACCTACCTGGGCAGTACAGCAGACATGGCCCTGCCCACTAGCTCCTCTCCACTCCCTAGCCCCCTCCCCTCAAGGCTTAGCCCTCTTACTTTTCAAAATGAGTGCTTGCCCCTCTCCCCCTCTCAGGCTTTTCTGGGAACCCTGTTGCCAGGTATCCAGCTTTAGACTGGAAACTCCAGTAGAAAACGGGACCTGAGTGTCTGGTTAGCAGCGCTGAGTGGAAACTAAATGTCCGGGTATAGGAGTAACCACATTAGCCTCCGCTCCTCCCAACACCCACCCCCACCCCCGAGGGCTGGAAGAGAACCTGTCCTGCTGCTGCAGGAGTGGGGGCAGCTCAGCGCAGGGAGAGATGCAGAGGCTGGGCTAGAACCAGGTAGGTACCCGCTCTGTGCGGGCAGAGGCGGGGGGGGAGGATCCTGTTTACCCCCCCCCCAGCCCTGCTGCGCTTGCAGTTTACTCTTGACCCCTCCCTTGTTCCAAAGACCAACCCTAGCTCCTGCCCCACTGTGCTTTTACCCCCAGCTCCTTTTACAGTCATTCCCCGGGAGGCCCACAAATATGTTTGGCGCCAGGCCCACAAAAAGTTAATCCGGCCCTGGCCCCAGGCCAAGGTTATAAGCACTAGACCACATGGCTTTTTTATCAGTGTTATGATCTCTAAGTAGTGGAATGGCCTAGTGCTGCCACTCATGCTTACTCACCCGACTGTGTCATACAAATCACAAGTGATACTGGACTGAGAGCTGTACTTACCCCCTGGGCTCGGAGGGAGGGAGAATTTATTTGTACATAATGTCTGCTGCTCCCTGAACAATCAAACCACGCTGTGACTTAAACGGACACCTTGCTATTCAATGGACAGTATGGGTCCGCTCAGCACAATTCTATATTATCTATTATAATTTCAACAGATAATATCAATGGTCATATTAAGCATTTATTCTATTTTTATTAATGTAAATTTTCAAAATTATGGGTGGGTCAGACGACAGGGCTTAAAACAATGATTATTTAATGCTGGGCTTCATTTATAAGGAAAAAGGTGCTGGGGCAGAAGCGATTTTTGAAAAAATGTCATTACTGATGCAGCAAGCCCAGAGTTTCTGGGGCTATGATACCAGATGTCAGAACAAGGAGCAATGGTCTCAAGTTGCAGTGGGGGAGGTCTAGGTTGGATATTAGGAAAAACTTTTTCACTAGGAGGGTGGTGAAGCACTGGAATGGGTTACCTGGGGAGGTGGTTTTTCCTTAGAGGTTTTTAAGGTCAGGCTTGACAAAGCCCTGGCTGGGATGATTTAGTTGGGGATTGGTTCTGCTTTGAGCAGGGGGTTGGACTAGATACCTCCTGAGGTCTCTTTCAACCCTGATATGCTATGAACTGCCAAGCCCAGAGGTTCTGGAGCTATGAACTGCCAAGCCCAGAGGTGCCGGGGCTCAGCCCTGGCAAGCCCTGGCATAAATTAAGCACTGACTTAATGTCAGTAAACACTAAGATTCAAAAAGTTAAAGCCCTGTAACCACTAAAACACAAAACATGGCAAAATGTACAAATTAAATATCCTTAAATCAAACTTTCCTAAGTTTTCAAGCAGCATTTTCCTGACTCTGCCTCTCTGCACATTTCGATTATATCAATGGAACTATTTTTGGTGGGTTTGTGTGTGTACGGAGAAAACAACATTTACCGATCCCAAGCTAGTGCTGCCAAGTCTAAGTACGAGGGACCTTCTCTGTGAGTCTAGCTACTCCTGGGAAGGAAACCAAAAGACCCTTCTACTGTGGCAAAGACCTGGCTAACCCGGCATCCGCTGCTTTGTTCTGTGGACCTCAAACTGGCTGCAGCCCTGTAGAGCTCCTGGCACGCTCTTCTCCTTGTGGGCAGGAGCAGAGCCAGACTGGGCCTGCCCTCCTGCACCCTGTGCCAGTCACACAGATGGGGCTCAGAAAGCCCGTGGCAATGTCATGGTTCTTTATACAGTGAGTCCTATTGGAGTCACCCCTGAAGCCAGGCACCGAATAGCATCAGTCACCTGATGGGGATTTCTCCACCTGCTGTCAGCAAGCAGCATGTGACCCCTCCTTAGAGACACAGGCCTGGCCACAGGGCACATGCCCCTGTCTCCACAGTAACATCTTTCACTCAGGGCAGATCTTCCACCACAGCAGGATACTTCAGATCATATCCCCACCCAGGCCCCATGGCAAGAACACACCACACTGATACTGTGTGCTCTGCACTGGCTCCTTCTCCACTCCCAGAGTCCCTTCAGATGCCTGGGACCTGGGTAGCTCTCTCCCTGCACCCTCCAAGAATGCTTCTCTCCCCCAAGATACCAGCACTGTCACCCACCAGTGTCTTGGGAGCCAGGGAAGGGCACCTCCGACAGACAGCTCTAGACAGCCGGGCACCCTGCCATAGGCTCATGTCCCTCCTCCTCTAGAGCAAAACACAGGGCACACCTCTTGGCAAAGCCCCCTCATCTCAGTGAGAACAACCAGGAGCCACTCCCCCCTCTAAAATATCTCTCCTCCCTCCTTCCATATGCTACTTCCCAAGCTGCAGGAAGCATGGCCTTACCAGTAGGGTAGCAGACAGTAGTGAGTGGCTATTGCCATGCTGTATGGGACACCTAGACACTATTGTGATGGACACTTGCCCTCTGTCAGATCTCCATGCAGTAAGTGAAGGATCCAGAGATTTGGAGACCGATATAAATCTGCAGACTTTGGGATTGTCTGAGGCATTCCATGCCAGCTGTGTTGTCGGTAATCCCATTCCGCGGATGAGCCGTCTGCTTTACCATGAATCCATGGAACATTGTCCTACTTTCCCCTTACCGGAAAAACTGGAGTTAAGGCAACACCAGGGAACCTCAGAGAATCATAACTCTGCCCATCCAACGCTCCCCTGCAGGCACCATCCATGCAGGGAAGTTGCCTCTATGGTGAGTATCACAGAGTCACTTGTACAGCCAGTCTGACTGTCAAACAGCAGAAATACACATTAGCTCATTCATCCCCATGAGGTATTAGCCCCACTCTGACAACGGAGAAACAGGGCATAGAAGGGTTAAGTGAGCTGTGCAGGAGGCAGCGTGACCTAGTAGTGTGGGAAGGCCTCTGATTTAATCCCAACCGTCTCACTGTGTGGCCTTGGGCCAATCCCATTGCCTCCCTGGCTTCACTTTCCCCATCAGAAAACATGGTTAAAATTAGAGCTGGTTGGGGGAAACATTTCATGAAGAAACTTTCAACTTTTTGTTAACAAACTGGAAGCCTTTGAGGCGAAAACCAAACCCTGGGGTCCAGCTAGTGAGCTTTCAAGTTTGGACCCAAAAGGTTTCTGATTTTCAACGAATATTCAAAATTTTCTGCAGACACTTTTCATGAAAATTTCATTTAATGGGAGACCCAGTTTTCCACCAAAAACTAGAGAGAAAATTTTCGCCTATCCCTCATAAAGCATCTTTCCAGATGGTGGGAGAGTTGTGACCCTTGCGTCAGGTTTGCATAGCACTCTGGACGCAAGGTGCGTTGTCCGTGCAATGCAGTCAAGCCATATAACATGGTGGAGTTGGGAACACAACTCAAGAGTCCCTGGCTGCCAGCCCTTGCCTCAACCCACTGGCTCCTCTCTGTTTCAGGGTCTGAAGGGCCACTGGACTTGAGAGTTTGCTGCCAATCCTAGGTGCTTTCAGGTTTAAGAGAGGTTGGTTATAAGGTTTGGGAGAGCCTGGTGAATCCTTCCCAAATCTAAACACCCTGAGATCTTGACGGGCTGCCTTCCGACCTGAAATTAAACTAATCAAGGCATTGGGAAGTAAACTGGGGTTGGCCTGTGCATATTGAAGGACAAAGTCCTTTGTGCTAAATCTATAGGAAGAACATGCTGGTCAGGAAAGAGAATAGATTAATGCAGTGTAGCTTCAAACGCCATGATTCCAGCTGCATCACAGAGATAAAAGCGTAATGGACGGTTCTCCACTTCAGGAAGGAGAGTCTGAATAATTCAGATGAACAGCAAGGTGGAAGTGAATGGAGGGCTGGGGGCTCCCTGGGAGGAAGCCGAGATGAAAGAAACAGCATTGCTACAATATTCACAGCACTCAGAAGGCAAAGGCAGAAGTGCCTGGAGTAAGGTTTATTGCATCAGCTGTTCTCTGGAGACCTCTCTGCCTAGAGTTTCAGCAAAGCTGAGGCTGCCATGAGGGAGGTAGGGAGACTTGCTTGGGCACCAGGGCTGACGTTAGTGCAGAGAAAAGAATATTATGGGATGGGACTTGGAAGTGTGTCTTGCATGAATTTGGAAAGCTGCCTTACACGGGCCACTGGTTCTAAACCAGAATAGTTCCACTTGCACAATGGTTTCCATTCCAAGTCCCCAGTTTCATTCACTCTTAACTTTATAAAACTTTCACTTCTCCAGCTGCAATTTTCCAGACTTGGTTTGGAACAGCAGGAGCAGAAACAGTTAAAAACAGAATAAATAAAAACTGCTTCTGAACAGGCCTGCAGCTGAGATGCCTACGGTTTGGATGGTGGTGTTTGGCTTGGAAGTAGCCCTCACCAAGCGGTAGCACGCAGCTTTGTTCTGAAGCAAATTGTCTTTGATCAGGCTGAGCAATGAGTGAATTCAGATCCCTCCTGACCATGCTCACTGCATTTTTGCCACCCCGGTAAGGGCATCTAGGGAAGGACAGTGAAGTTTGCTGTATAATGATCTGGCTAATCACCTATATGGCTGAATAGGGGAGGGTAGTGGGGCTGAGGGAGGGTATTATGTGGACCCTATAAGTTGTGCAGAGTCTCATCCCCCATGTGAGGAGTGGGAGGCCCTGTGCAGTTTGAAACAGTCAGAACGAACCTGGTCTGAGAGGCTTTGCCAGTGGCCCTGTGAGGGCGGGTAGCTACCAAGGAGATGAATGAGGTCCCTCCCCTCTGTCGTGCCTCAGCTCCCGTCACTTCCATTTCCGCTCACTGCTTACAGCAGGGCTGGGCGACGAGCGGCCCGGGGACCACGACAGGCCTGCTAGGGCGCAGCCAGGAGTGGGCCGCAGCTCACCCAGTTAGCAGTCAGGCCCACCCAAATCTAAGCCTGAGCTGGGCCAGCTCTGCCAGGGCCCAGGGGGAGGGAAGGGCACCAGGTTCTGCCAGTGCAACACAAAGGATGGCAAAAGAGGGTGAGAGGCAGCTATGCCCAGGTGCCTGCTAGAGTAAGGGCAAGAGTTGGCAGCTGGCTCGTTCCTGGGTGGCCCTGTTAGACAGTGCCCGGGGGTTAACAAATGGGGGTGATGGGGACCGGGGCTGGGGTGGTGTCAGGAGACACAGGCTTGTCTGCCTTCCTGGAGAATATGGAGCTGGACCCGGACAGGCAGGCATATGTGACACAGTGCAGCATGGTGGTGTCACTGTGGGATTCACTGCTCTGGCACATGCTCTCGTAGCAGCAGCTGGCAAGCTGCCATGGGACAGCAAAAGCTGTTTCTTCCTCAACTGCCGTACCTTCCGCTTCCACTATATCTTGGAGCCTCTAAGAAAACAGTCTGTCCTGCCAAGGTTGGATGGATGCGTGGCCTTCTGCTACCTGAATCTTGCTCTCTAGCTCACAGGATCCAACCCTAGGAGATATCCTAGTCCCACTGACATCAACAGCAAAACTCCCCTTAGAATCACAGAATCATAGAATCATGGAAGATGAGGGTTGGAAGAGACCTCAGGAGGTATCTAGTCCAACCCCCTGCTCAAAGCAGGACCAACACCAATTAAATCATCCCAGCCAGGGCTTTCTCAAGCTGGGCCTTAAAAACCTCTAAGGATGGAGATTCCACCACCTCCCTAGGGAACCCATTCCACTGCTTCATCACCTTCCTGATGTAAGCAGAGTCAGGATGAGTGCTACCCTGACATCTGGTGGTGAATTGTAGAGAGTGTGGAAAGAATTTCAAGAATTTGCATTGACATCCACCCCCCCCCCCCCACTTAGCATAACCCCACAGCAGCTTGGGATGGGGTGTGTGTGTGTGTGTGTGTGTGTGTCTAATGGTATGGGTACCCTTTAAGGGCCTTGACCAGCAATTGCACATCCTCCTGATTCTTCTAGGAGTCCATCTAGAGACTGCTGAGCTGAATTCATGCTGGGCCAATGGTGCACCAGCACCAGGGCTCCCCTACTAAGAGCTGAACTGAGATCATGGAGTGCTGTGTTAACTAGTGGGGGAGCCTGAAGACCTATCATTAAGTGGCTGGCAGAGCAGAGCAGTTTGCAGTGTGTTGGAGCAGCCCATGGAACAGTGAGTGGAGTGAAGCGGTTTGCAGGGACAGCTGGAGGAGCGGCACAGCTGGTGTGGTGGAGCTGGTCATGGTGAAGGCTGCAGCAGAACTCCACGGAGAGGCAGAGCAGTTGGCCCTGGCCCACGTAAGGTGCCCCTTAGCACCCTGTGTGGACTTCCCCCCCTTTCCACCCAGGCTGGGTGGGGGGTAAAACTCTGCAGATAAACTCTCGAATTCTGGGGTGGCACTGAGCCAGAGACTTTTGTGTTGTTGGACTTTGGGGTGATTGGACTTAAGACCCTAAAGGGAAAGGACATTGCCAAATGTACCTGGGGGTGGGTTTTTTTTTTGTTTATGGTTTGTGTTATAATCCTGTTTGTGGTGTTTCTCCAATGTGACGCCGCATTGTTTCCCTCCTTTATTAAAAGGATTTTGCTACACTCGGACTCCGTGCTTGCGAGTGGGGAAGTATTGCCTCCTAGAGGCGCCCGAGGGGGGTGGTGGTATGTAATTGTCCCAGGTCACTGGGTGGGGGCCGAGCCGGTTATGCATTGTGTTATTGAAACGAAACCCCTGGATACTGAACCCGGCCCTTGTTGCTGCCAATTCAGAGGGGCAGAAGGGTTACATTAGTGAAATAGTGTTTCCTAATATCCAACCTAGACCTCCCCCACTGCAATTTGACACCATTGCTGATTGTTCTGTCATCTGCCACAAGGGAGAACAGCCGAGCTCCATCTTCCTTGGAACCCCCTTTCATGTAGTTGAAGGCTGCTATCAAATCTCCCTCACTCTTCTCCTGTGCAGTCTGAACAATCCCAGTTCCCTCAGCCTCTCCTCATAAGTCATGTGCTCCATCCCCCTAATAATTTTTGTTGCCCTCCACTGAACTCTCTCCAATTTGTCCACATCCTTTCTGTAGCGGGGGGACCAAAACTGGACACAACACTCCAGGTGTTGCCTCACCAGTGCTGAATAGAGGGGAATAATCACTTCCCTTGATCTGCTGGCAATGCTCCTACTAATACAGCCAAATATGCTGTTGGCCTTCTTGGCAACAAGGCACAACTGCTGACTCATATCCAGCTTCTCATCCACTGTAATCCCCAGGTCCTTTTCTGCAGAACTGCTGCTTAGCCGTCGGTCCCCAGCCTGTAGCAGTGCATGGGATTCTTCAGTCCTAAGTGCAGGACTCTGCACTTGTCCTTGTTGAACCTCATCAGATTTCTTTTGGCCCAATCCTTCAATTTGTCTAGGTCACTCTGGACCCTATCCCCACCCTCCTTGACTTCAGCAAGATTTCACCCCTCAAGTTTAAAAATATCTCGGGAGGGCAGCGTGAGTGTCCAGAGAGAAATGGTATCTTCCCCCAAGCCCTGGGCATTCTGCTTTCCTAGAGTTAGGCATTCAAATGTCTTCCTAGAGACAGACTCTCCAGCTGCCCCCAGTCACAGCACGTAGTGCACTGCCTGCAGCCACCAAGAGCAGGGACTCCTGCAGACATCCCCCATTGCTGCGTCCATGTCACATCCTCTAGATATCCAGGGGGAAGGTCCCTGGGAATTGATGCTCTCTGAGAAGTTTGGTCCAGTCTGGCTGTTGACCTCAGATCTGTCCATTGCTGCCTGAGGACTCTGCACTGTGCTATGATTCAGCCACGCTAAGTGGGACGAGCCTGGCGCCGTAGAAGCAGTGGCTAGGAAAGAGCCTCTGTCCCCTCGTGAATCGCCCTGGTGATGGTTTGCTGCTGCCTCTGCCAAAGCTGCCCAGCTGAGCAACTGCTGCTCCCCAGGATCACCTGGTCTGTCAGTCCCAGTGCTCAGAAGTGCTTCCCCTGTGCTGCCTGGAACAGTTCGCAGATGGTGCTGGATAGCAAAAAGCTGCTGAAACCTGAGAGATTGTAGGAGGGATCATGGGAGTTTGTTGCCGAGTCCTACAATGCCCTTAGATACCTGCAGGCACCCACAATCCACTGCAAAAAGCACCCAGAATGCACAGAGCCTAGCAGCAGCACTTTGCCCCCTAGGATTCCCACCCCACGCACTGCGCCGTGTCCTGCGTGGAGAGTAAGCAGTGTGGGGCTAGCACTTCAGGTTTTGTTGTGTCTGTACCATTATCCTGGTATCAAGCAGACGAGGTCAACCTTCTCATGTGGGCAAGCCCCAGCTAGCAGGATGCCATGAAGACATCTGAGGAGTCGCAGCAAATGTTAGATCTCAATTTGGGCAAGTCCAACAAATTAAACCAGTGAGCAGTCCTCTGAGTGCTACTGCCAGGCCTTGGGGAGGGGCCTGGTAGCTTCTGGGCCTGCAGTGGGGCCCTCTCTGAGATGGTTAGAGAGTAGAGCCATTCTCTCTGGGTCTCTCCCCTGGATGTAGAGGCTGGAGCCAAGTTGAGATGGCGCGGGTACAGATCTTGGCCAGGGTGCAAACTCGTGGTGTTAGTAGCACCAGGGAAAAGCCAGCTAATTTCCTCCTGCCACTGAGAGAACCAGAGGGAGAGGAGCTGGAAGAATGTGCCCAACACGAAGGGACCTGGAAGCAGAGGCAGCTCCAGACCCCAGCACGCCAAATGCGTGCTTGGGGCAGCAAGCCACGGGGGGCACTTGGCTGGTCGCCACAAGGGCGGCAGGCAGGTTGCCTTCAACAGCTTGCCTGCGGAGGGTCCGCTGGTCCCGCTGCTTCAGTGGACCTCCCACAGGCGTGACGCCGTATCCACGGGACAGGGGACCTCCCTCAGGCAAACCGCCGAAGGCAGCCTGCCTGCCGTGCTTGGGGCGGCAAAATACCTAGAGCTGCCCCTGCCTGGAAGGGTGGGGCTGGAGCTGGCTGTCCCGGTGGTGAGGGGCAGGGGAGAACCTCAAAGGAACCTGAAGCTGTTTTGGGGGCTGACACTTGGGCGTCTCTACACGTCTTTACACTAGGCAAAAAGATATTGCACCAACCATTGGTGTCATTGCTTTGAGCATGCAGTGACTGTGCAGTGCCTGTACATTGTCTGTGCAATGCCATGCCGTGCCTGAGCAGTTCCTGAGCAGTGCATGTGCACTCACACACCTCTGCCAGCTGTGGCATTTTCCCAGAGCTGACTGGGCTGTAGCCTATTGGCAGCATCGGCTGCACGCCTGGTGCTGCCTCTAACAGCTCAGTGGGAGGGAAAATGCAAGCATTGGTCCTGAACTGGATCAGCTGGTCCTTCTGCTAGCACCCAGCCTGCAGGGCCTCCCCTTGGAATTGACCCCCAAAACCCTGTCCCCAGCAACAATCTTGGGCACTGTGGGCTGGCTGGTTCCAGAGATCTGGATTCCTCTGACCAAGCAGTATAGCAATGTGGCCATTGGTAGCTCCTGCCAACAGACCCATGGGAGCTGGGGTGGGGCAGGGCAGGCTGCAGTGGCTCTCCCTGGGGTAGGAGGCTGGCAGAGAGCCCCTGTCCCCGGGCAGGGCATAGCATTGGTTTGGTGTGGTGCTGGGGGCCGGCCTGGGGGTTCTCTCGGGGTGGGATGTTGCTTGTCATGGGATAAGAGGGCAGGTTCTCTCATGGATCAGTAACTGGTTCAAAGACAGGAAACAAAAGGTCAGAATAAATGGTCAGTGTTCAGAATGGAGAGAGGTAAATAGTGGTGTCCCCCAGGCAGAGCCGTAACTAGCTATTTTTGCGCCCAAGGCAAGAATATAAAATTGTGCCTTCCCCCCCTCCATATAAGAAGAAACGGCACGCATAGGGTGACCAGATCACAGCAATAGAATAGGACCTGCTCAGCCCCACCATCACACCCCTCACCCCCCTCTGGCATGCTGCATCCCTCCTAGTCAGTCCCCCACCCACCACTTGCCTCCTTTCACCTTCTCCCTCCCCTGTCAGAAACACCTATGCCCGCCCCTAGAACCCCTGCTGGCTCACTGCTCGCCTCTTTGCCCACCAGCCGGTTACCCACCTGCTTGCCCCCAACTCACTGCTCACCCCCTCCCCCTCGCCAAGTATAGAGCCTCATTCAAAGACCCAGGGGTCACTATATTACTGCACACAGCAGTCAATCAATGCAGTTGTAGATAAATCTCTGCATTATGCATCTTTGTATAACTGTTATATGACTTTGTATTGAACCTTGGTAATATGTTATAGCAGGCCCCTAAGGTAGTATAATTAAGTAAAAGAAAAATGTCTTTTTGCTAGGAGTAGAATAAGATCTTCCCCCCACTTTGTAATCAATTGCCCTGTTGAATGAATGAGGTGGGACTGAGGCAAGTGTGGAAGGCAACACCTCCAGACAGCTGCAACCCTTGGAGAGGGGCTGGGAGCCAGACCAAGGACAATCAGACTTGTCAAGTGGGCTGACTAGAGAAGAGCAGACACACTGACGGCCTAGGGGTTAGGAGCAAGCCCCTTCCTTTGGGGACACCTCTGTGCAGCATTGGGACAATCCCCAGCCCAGAGAAAAGCAGCAAAAAGGACCAACAGACACAGTCCCAGATTTTGAATCTGGGAGATTTGCCCCCCTCCAGCCACCGACTCGCGGCTCACCTCCTCACACACACCCCCCACCAGTATAAAGCCTCACTCAGAGACCCAGGGGGCACTATATTACTGCACACAGCAGTCAATCAATGCAGTACCAAAAATTAAAATACTGAAAATGGATGCCCCCCTCCATCCTCCAACTCGCCACTCACCTCCTCACCGCTCCTCCCCAAGTATCAGGGGTGGCAGATTTGTAGAAATTTTGGTGGTGCCCAGAACACGCAGAGCCCACCCCTTCCCCCCCAAACTCTGTCCCCTACCTCCTAAGGCTCTGCGAGGGAGTTTGGGTGGGGGGAGGAGGTCTGGGGTGCAGGCCCTGGGCTGGAGCAGGGGATTGGGGTGTAGGACCGTTGAAAGGTTGGGCTCTGGGATGGAGTGTGGGTGCTGGGTGCAGACTCTGGGCTGGGGCACAGGGTGGGGGTGCAGGATGGGTGAAGGGGTGCAGACTCTGGGAGGGAGTATGGAGGGCTGGATGCAGGCTCTGGGAGGGAGTTTGGGGGCAGGAGAGGGTGTGTGGGAAGAGGTGGGGGTGCAGGCTCTGGGACAGAGTTTGGGTGCTGGGTGCAGGCTCAGGGCTGGGGCACGGGGTGGGGTGCAGGATGAGTGAAGGGGTGCAGGCTCTGAGAGGGAGTGCGGAGGGCTGGGTGCAGGCCCTGGGATAGAGTTTGGGGGCCAGAGAGGGGGTGTGGGCTCTGGGAGGTGGTGGTGGGTGCTGGGGGGAGGAGACTGCCATCACATGTGGCTTCCTTCCTCCCCTGCTGCCCCTCGCCATAGCCTCACGGGGGGTGGGGGATGGGGCTGCCCCTTGCCCAGTTTGCAGGAGTGGTGGCTGGAGAAGGGGGGATCACAAGGTCAAACATTCACCGAAGCCTCAGCAGCTGCTCAGGTGAGTGAGGTCCCCTGGCTGCAGATGATCAGGTCTGTCTCCACCAGAAGCCCCCTCGGCATCTCCTCCAGGTGGGTGCCAGGGGAGGCAAGGGCTGCGAAGCACCTGTGTGCCGCCTCCCCTGACCCCCTGCTGATATGCAGCAGCTTTCGTTCAGGCAGGGACGATCTGGGGCTTTTCTGCGCCCCTCAGCTGTGCGTGCCCAAGGCAAGTACCTCACTCGCCTCGCCCTTGTTACAGCGCTGCCCCCGGGGGTCTGTGCTGGGCTCAGTCCTATTCAACATGCTCATAAACGGTCTGGGAAAAGGGGTAAACAGTGAGGGGGCAAAATGTGCAGATGATACAAAACTACTCAAGGCAGTTAAGTCCCAGGCAGACTGGGAAGAGCTACAAAAGGATCTCACAAAACTGGGTGACTGGGCAACCAAATGGCAGATGAAATTCAATGTTGATAAATGCAAAGTAATGAACATTTGAAAACATAATCCCAACTATACGTATAACATGGTGGGGTCTAAATTAGCTATTACCACTCAGGAAAGATCTTGGAGTCATTGTGGAGAGTTCCCTGAAATCATCCACTCCATGTGCAGCGGTAGTCAAAGAAGCGAACAGAATGTTTGGACTCATTAAGAAAGGGATAGATAAGACAGAAAATATCAGATTGCCTCTATATAAATCCAGGATACGCCCACATCTTGAATACTGCGTGCGGATGTGGTCTCCTCATCTCGAAAAATATAAATTGGACTTGGAAAAGGTTCAGAAAAGGACAATAAAAATGATGAGGGGTCTGGAACGGCTGCCATGTGAGGAAAGATTAATAAGACTGGGACTTTTCAGCTTGGAAAAGAGGTGACTAAGGGAGGATATGATTGAGGTCTATAAACTCATGAGTGGTGTGGGGAAAGTAAATAAGGAAGTGTTATTTACTCCTTCTCATAACACATGAACTAGGGGTCACCCAATGAAATTAATAGGCAGCAGGTTTAAAACAAACAGAAGAAAGTATTTTTTCACACAACTCAGTCAACCTGTGGAACTCTTTGCCAAAGGATGTTGTGAAGGTAAGTTCATGGAGGACAGGTACATCAATGGCTATTATCCAGGATGGGCAGGGATGGTGTCCCTAGCCTCTGTTTGTCAGAAGCTGGCACTGAGCGACAGGGGATGGATCACTTGGTGATTCCCTGTTCTGTTCATTCCCTCTGGGGCACCTGGCGTTGGCCACTGTCAGGAGACAGGATACTGGGCTAGATGGACCTTTGGTCTGACCCAGTGTGGCCGTTCTTATGTTCTGTTCTTGTGTGTGTTGTTTATTTGCTGGGAGCCCTCTGGCACTAGCTGGAATTGCTGTCCTGGTAGCAGGGAGCAATTCCAATGCAGCCTGACCTTTGCTTGCTCATTTAAGGGAATTGCCTCCAGTAGAAAGTCAGTGCCCTGAAGTGGCCCACACAGTAAACTCCTCCATTCTTCACTCCCGCCCTCCAGTTCTCAGAAGAGCAAGGAGCTGGGGAGGGAGATGTGGGTTCTGTGCAGTCGAAGCTATTTCCTGCAAGATCTGAGTTCACGTTTAATGCTCTGCAGCTGGGACATTAGCGAATCTCAAAGAACCACGGACACATTCCATAGTCTGGTGCCTCCCACTCCACGAGCATGGACCCACCTCCCCATCCACAGCCCTGCCCCACCTGCAGCTCTCCCCTTAAAGTGCCAGGGACACTACAGGGGAGTGGGGGCTTGCTGGCCAGGTCCAGAGGCAGAAAAGGGAGGGAATCTGGAGGCCACCTGGCACCCCAGTGAGTACCCTTGTCTGCCCTCTCTTTCCTCCAAGATTCATGCTGTCCAAATAGACCCTCCCTCAGCTTCCTGCACCCCTGACGTAAGCACCCATGACCCCAAGCAGCAGCTTCCAAACTCTCCTATACCTGTCCCCATAGCAACTCTGCCTCCTTAGCTGCCACGTCCCCCTATGATCCCAACCCCTGCACCATTCCCTAATAACCCACCGCCTGCCGCCAGCTTGTCGTTGGGGGCTTCCCTCTGCATTATGTCTCTCAGGGCTCTTCAGCCCTGGTCCCTTGCACTCCTGCCCATATGAATATAAGGAAAGTGCCAGTGCCAGTGTTCCTGTTCCTGAGTCCTGGAAAGGGGAGGTCGAAGGAGAAGCGACCAGGCTGGATTCTCCATAACTCCAGGGGAATGCTGCCGATGCTGCAGATGAAGTGTTAGCAGCTGGCTAGTGAAAGGAGATTCCTGGAAAATTCCTTCAATCCAAAATGAGCTTCTGCTTCTGGAATTGCTCACAGAGCCCAGGACCCCCGATTCAGGCCCTGCTCTGGGGGGGAGGGGCATTTTCCTTTGCTGAACGTTGGTGTAGACAGACTGCCTCAGTAGCACCCCCAGAAATTAACCGGAACACCCCTGTCCCATACAGCCGTGTGCTCCACAAACCCATTGTCCGCCCACGTCTGCCTCCAAATTCTCTTTGAAGGTTGCTGCGGCTTAGGGTCCATTTCATACTCCCCTCCTGTTGCCCAGCATCCCTGCCCCAGTTCCCTGGTCTCCCCTCCCCTACTCCAGTTCCAGGCCATACAGACCAGTAAGGGTTTATGACATCGTTTGCCCGGCCACCTGGGGTATCTCATAATGCCCTGTTGTTGTATCTCACAACTTGTCTTGCCCACAGTCCACCCCAGGGCCGGCTCCAGGCACTAGCATTCCAAGCTGCTGCTTGGGGCAGCAATCTGCAAGGGGCAGCTGTCCACAGCAGCTTCAGCTAAACATGGAAGCTGCCACCGAACTGCCGCCGCTGCGGAAATGCACCTGCTGCCCTAAGGGCACACGGACTGCCCCCGCCGCCCACGGCGGCAATTCAGTGTGCTGCTTGGGGCTGCGAAAACTGTAGAGCTGGCCCTGATCCATCCACCAGCATGGAGGGCACACCCTGAGTGTCTGACCCCAGCAGCCTGTCAGCAACACACCAGCCACACTCTGGCTTCCAGCAGCCTTGGTTCCTGCCTGTGGGGTGATCCCAGCACACTCCCAGTCCTGGATTTTCCCAAAAAAACATGTGTTCTGCACTGTCCATGCTCATCTGGACAGCTCAGAGATTACTGGTCCATTGCCCTTAGAACGGGTCAATACACTATCGTTTGCTACTTTAATTGGAGTTACCAAACCATTCAGTTTAAATACAAAACCAGATTCAATTTTATTTTAAAGAAAACAAATTTATTTAACTACAGAGAGAGATTTTAAGTGAGGACACATATAAGGTATTAAAGTCAGAAACGGTTACAAGAAAAATAAAGAGAAAACTCTTTCTAGGTTTAACAAACTAGACTTGATTCAAGGTAAAATCTTTACCACATGGTCCCAGCAACAGGGCTGACCAAATTCTCTGGTCGGAACCCTTCCCAAAGTCCAAAGTCTGGGTCCCTTGTCTTCAGTGAAAGAGAGAGAGGGAGACTGGGGTGTTTTGCCCCTCCCCATCTGAAGTGGATTCTTTTGAAGATTAACCCCAAAGCCAAGTTTATTCAAGCAGTAAAGGCAACATGGAGTCTGGGGGAGAAGTTGCCCCCATGCTTTCTTCTCCCCTGCGTGTTCTGAAATGCAGATTTGCTTCGTCTCCCCCTTGCTGTCTCAAGGACCCAGTTTACTACTTATATGTAAATTGAGGTAAACACACATTCCTTAGTTTAAGATAGACCTGCATAACCACTCCTGCCTTACTCAGGTCTACATGGGTTTGAACATGTGCTATCAACACCATGCAGGAGGAATTCATACATTTACACATAATGTTGCTGCATTTCCTCATATGATTGCACAGTGTGTTATTAGTTTTCAGATGATACCTCACAAGGCATATTGGATACAAAGATTATTACACTAGCACGGAGAGTGTGAATAGAGGGGTGCATTTGGTCACACCCACACTGTGCTGGTGAGCACGCACTCTCACGCTCCCATGAAGAAGCACTTCTCAGCATAAGGGTTGCACAATCTGGCCCAGGGCAATTGTCAAATGTTCCTAACATGTCAATTCCAAGCAGCTTCATTCAGCCGGCCAGAGGCTGCTCAGATCTGGCTCCACCCCAAATTTCAACTTTCAGACTTCAGCCTTTTTTGCTGTCCCCCTCTTCCTGTTAAAACCGTAGTCCCCAGACTTTGTCTCTCTCCTCACTCAGGAATGGCCTCCTGAGCTCTGCTCAAACCACGTTTCTTTCGTGCTATTTAGCTCAGATTTATTCCCAGCTTTCCTGACACTGCAGAGACTTCAGCTCCTGTCTTACACTGACCATGGAAGTGTGAACATTTCAAAGACAAGGCTGGGGAGGTGTTACCTGTGATTGGACCAACTTCGGCTGAGGAAAGAGATGAGCTTTTGAGCTCCACAGAGCTTTTTCAAGTAGAAGAGCCCTGAGAAGCTCAAAAGCTTGTCTCTCACTCAAAGATCCAGTCAAAGCTATTCCTTCACCTGCCTTGTCACACTAATCTCCAGGGACCGACAAGGCTACAACACCACTGCAAACAACATTTTCAAAACCACTTAAGTGACTTAGGAGCTTATATCCTGTTGACTTCTCAGGCTCCTAGGTAGGGTGACCAAATAGTAAGTGTGAGAAATCGGGATGGGGGTGAGGACCAATAGTCGCCCATGTAAGACAAAGCCCCGAATATTGGGACTGTCTGTATAAAATCAGGACATCTGGTCACCCTACTTCTACATCACATAGGCACAGATTCCCCCTTGCTTTCAATGGGAGTTAAGGCCCAGATCCTCAAAGGTATTTAGACATTTAGGTGCTTTTGAAGATTTCGCCCAGCACCTCTGTTCAGTTCCAGAGGTGCGTTCCCTTCCTCACACTCCTCACTTCATGCCTGTTTGTGCCTGCTGGCACGTCTCCTGCTTCACATCTCTTTCATCACGGTCCTTTCTGGGACAGTCTCTGCAGATATTTCCAAGTGCAGGACACTTAGGTACCGATTCAGCAAAGCATTTTAGCACATGCTTACCATTATGCAAGTGAGTTATCTCGTCCTTGTTCAGCAAAGCATTTAAGCGCATTTGGATTTAATGTAAGTGGTTTGCTGTGTCGGCGCCTTATTTCTCTAGTGCTCAGAACCACATTTCCCACAGCCCAGCGTTTGCCCTAGTTGCTCACTGGTTCTGCTAAAGGCTATTATGGAATGCACGATCTCCAGAGCTGTTGCTTTTCGATGAATCCACACAAGCTCCTGCTTTATTTTCTTTACGTGCTGTGTGGTGATTTCTGAGGCTGCCCATTGCTTGTGTTAATGTTCAGTCTGGATCTCTTCGCAATCCCCTCTTGGAACAGAGAATGTCAAAAGCACAAACAATTCTTTTCTTCGTCAGAGAGTTTGTCATTTCTCTCAGACCCTGGGTGTTCAGCTCTGGGCCCCACTAACTGATTGTCTCACTTTGTGGTTGGATTCACAGATCAGGAAGCTGGCCTGCCCGATCATTTGACCACTCTGTTATTGTTTACTAGAAAACGATCTTATAAAATTGCCACAGGAAATGAAAAGCCGCCCAGACTTGCGCTGGGCAGCACCGGGTAAAAGTCCAAATAAAATGCAGTTAAAACAAAGCTGAACAGGTTTTAACACCAAACAAATGCACCTGAAAGAGCCCAAGGCCCTGTACTTTCCTCATGGAATGTGTCACACCTTCAAAACCAACCCATTGCCATAGGAACAGAGACAAACGGTCTCCAAGGGAAGAAACCAGGGGCAATATGTACATGAAGATAGTGACAATGGTTCAACACCCCCCTGCCAAGCATCCCCAGGTGGACGGTCCCCACCCAAAGGGGAAGGGAAGCAGAGAGACCTCAGGAAAATGCTCACAAACCAACGCTCCTGAGTCAAATGATTTCCTTCCTCATGATTGTCACATCACACAGGTCTCCCCAGCAGGGGTCGAGGGACTTCAAACAGTCCTGGGCCAACTTCCCAAAACAGGGCTGCCATAGGGCAGGGCAGTGCCCCTCTTCTGTGCTGTCTGAGGCACAGGATTGAGGCCCAGAAGAGCTGGGTTCAATTCCAAGCTCCGACTCAGACTCCCTGGGTGATGTGGGGAAAGTCACCTTCTGGCTCTGCAGTGGAGACCCCACTTCCTGGAGAACTTGTGGATCTGATGAAGTGAGCTGTAGCCCACAAAAGCTTATGCTCAAATAAACTTGTTAGTCTCTAAGGTGCCACAAGGACTCCGGTTCTTTTTGCAGATACAGACTACTCTGAAACCTGACTTCCTGGACAGTTACCTAGTGCTCAGACACTATGGAGAGTGGGGCTGGGGATGCACCTGGAGAGGTGGGATCATCCCTCAGAATGAGCCTGTCTTCCCAATCCCCCTTGCACAGTAACGTTCCCTGGCCAGCAGCCCTGCTGGGCCTGCTCCTCCCCACGTGCACCCAGATTTCCTTTGCAGGCGCAATGCTCCCAAGGGCAGAATGCTCCATGGCTCTGGTGGCTGGTGCCCTAAAAACAGCCTGGCAGTGATGTGCACAAACAATGCAGGGTGGCCACATTATAGACCCTAGGGTCACCCCGTGCCACTGGATGCAATGTTTGCCTCCTTGCCATGGACTGTTCCCCCACCCCCGAGCCATAGACAATCCAAATAACTGCTGCTTTAACATGGGCTTTAGGCTTCAAATAGCGAATCCCCAGTTTTCAAGCCAGTAAGTCCCCATCAAGGGCATAGCAGGAACAATGCAGCAGACAATGCTCCATTGAGTCCACTCTGGGATAATTAGTGGGGCCAACATTTCATCTTTCCTGCTACCCGGCACATGTCATTCCCCGCAGCAGCCCAGCTCAGGCCAGGGGAATGAGTCCTGTGGCAAGGAGGCAGATATTGTAACCAACAGCATGGGGTGACCTTGGGGGTCAGTAATATGATTACCCAGCCCCCCCTAAACCCACCACCCATAGGCCTCCAAACCCACTACCCCCAGCATCCCAAAACCCACTGCTGGCAACTAGGAATCTTCCTATCACAACCTAATCTGTCTAGTGGCACCTGACTGATAGACACCCCCAGTATGTCTATGGTGCCGTCAAGCACCATATTCCCTTTGGCAAAGCAGGAGAGACCCCACCCCCTCCAACTCTCCACATTCCCCTTGTATTTCTTGGCTCTTCTCCCTGTGCATTTTTGTTCCAGCTGCTGCTGAATACAGTCCCTGGGTGCGAAAAAGGGCCCCAGTCTCAGCTCTGATGTCCCCTAGAACAATGATGCCACCTACATGAGCAAGGATTCAAGAGACTGTTCCCCTAATGTGTCTGAAGCCCAACACTGCAGCATTGTACAAGCTAGCTACTCTCCATTCCTACCCAGTGCTTTCCTCCCGGCAGGTGCTAATAACTGTGTGACGGGGTTCCCAGGGTGCAGCCTGGGCTGTGGGACCACTGAGCCCTCTGTCCCAGCAGCCTGGGCTCCCTCTCACCCTGTGATGCTGTTGCCAAGCTACAAACCACTGGCAGGTACTGCACTGACACAGACATCACCAGGCAGGGACACACCCAGCTGAGTTACATGAATGCTTCTCCCAGCCGCTCATGAACTATCAATAGGGAGGCTCCAGTCAATTCCCCCCAGCTGCTCAGCCTTGCACCCCAGAGCTGTACTGTCTTGCCCTGGTCAGAAGCCTGAGCAGTGTAAATCCATTACCCGTCCACTCCTCCCTCGATGTGGAGAGGACACGCACTAGCCTTTGTAAACTGAGCTGAGATTTCCCAAGTACTTCAACTGAAAGACACTGTTTTAGGTAACATATTGTCATAAACAGATAAGTAAGAGTTAATAGAACAGAAGTACTTCATATCTCTTTTGACTGTAAAGAGTTAACAAGAACAGTGAGCCTGGCTGTCACCTGACCAGAGGACCAATCAGGGGACAGGATACTTTCAAATCTTGAGGGAGGGAAGTTTTTGTGCTGTGCTGTTAGTTTTGGTTGTTGTTCACTCTGGGGGCTCAGAGGGATCAGATGTGCAACCAGGTTTCTCTCCAATCTCTCCAATACAGGCTCTTATAAGTTCAGAATAGTGAGTACTAGGTAAATAAAGCAAGTTAGGCTTATGGTTGTTTTCTTTATTTGCAAATGTGTATTTGGTTGGAAGGAGTTCAAATGTGTATTTGACTGGAAGGATTTTAATTTATACTTGTATTCTTAGGCTGGGAGGGTAGTGAGGACAAATCCTGATATCACTTCCCCTCTTTTATGTTTTTTTCCAGCTTGCTGGAAAGATCTTTTGCTATGACGTGAGTCAAGCATTCTCCATTGTCTATACGCTCACTCTGAGATGGTTGTTAGGAGAGTGGATTCCCTTTAATGGACCATCGGCACATCTGGCTACTTCATTGTTTTACCTGAAAGGCTAGTTGTGGGTGTTCCCAAAGTCACAACATATTTCAGTAACACACACATAGCACAATTTCATAACTCCACATACAGTGATAGCACATACAATCCAACTGGATATTAATGTTCGACAGATAAAGACTTTTAAAATGATACCTCACAAGGCACACTTTGTACAAAACATATAATTATATGATGGTGGTGAATATGGTGGTTCCAGGGTGCTGCTTTGAGGTACAGAATGTCACAAGATGCAATCAAAGAGATCTTTGCTCTACAGTCAGTCACAGACCTGGTTAAAGCTGATGGATGTGCTAAGCATCCTTCTTTCAGGTTAAATGGAAGCAGCAATTAAATGACCCTTTATGTAGTGATAACTGGAAACTGTAGGAGGCTACCACTCAAGGTACAGGGCCACATGGCAAAGCCTGATCAGAGTAAGCTGAGTGGCCTGAGGGGTTTCCTTGTGACTGGCTGTAAATGCAGAGGTAGGGAACTGTTTCGCAAGCTGTGTGTGTTGAGGAAAAAGCCAGCAGACATCACCAGCATGGCCCTGAGACAGAGCACAGAAATAGAGCTGCCTGGGGCACAGGGCTGGCTAGAAAGGCAGGCTTGAGAATTCCTGAGCGAGGAAACTGCCTGAAATTGTTTGTTCCTATTGTGTGCAGGGGAAGAGTACTCTGGTCACATTCTTTGTAAATAAATAGGATTGCACCAAAGAATGACCTGACTCGTATCATCATATCACCTCCTAAGGGAAACAGCCCTGCAAAGCCCCAAGTATTGGCTAACCGCTCAGGCCAATAGGACAACACTACTTATGTAGTCCCCATTACTGCAGTATCCGAGTGACTCACTGTCATTAATGTGTGTGGAAAAGCCCCTTACCTGGAGATTGGGCCCAGCTATAAGATGGTTTGAAATATGTTTTTAATGATCAGGGTGATTGAGCTCCATCACTATGGATACAGTTACTAGAGTAACCAAGTCTTAGCCTGTTTGCACTTTCTTCCCATGAGACTCCCATCTCCACACACTATGATTCATCCTCCTCCCAGCATGAGAGCACAATCCAAGGCTCTGATTTCTACCTGGGAGTTGGTCAGAAGGAGGAATGTTGCTAGACGGCAGTTCTTGCCCTGTGTGACAGCCTGTCCTTCTCACATGGTCTGCAGCGCAGGGATGAAGGACAAGCTCTACCACATCTGTCAGGAAGCCAACACCAGCGGCTGAGAGTTTGCCAGCAGTGTCCTGCCCAGGTGAAGATAAAAATAGTCTATTGGCTTCCACAGAGAGACTGTTTTCCAGGCAAACAGCCTGGGAATTCAGTCCCTTTAGGAGGTGGATTAGCAACATCAGGGGCCCCCCGATGCAGTGGTGGGGGCAGCATACAGGCCCTGGTGGCATAAGGGCAAAGTGGCTCTAGGCTACCATTATGCCTTCCAAATTCTGGGCCCTGTCCAGCCCCTGTGGCAGGATACAGCAGCAGCAAAGCTCTTCCCACAAGCTGTGGTTGTGACGGGTCCCCCCCGGGGTGCCCCCTGGAACTGGGGTACAGTTAAGCCCTCTGTTTTACTAGTCTGGGTTCCCTCTCATGCTGTGACAAGCTGCAAAGCCCACCAAGCTTGCCCTAACACAGACATCCACAGGCAGGGGCCACACCCAGCTGTGTTCATGAATGCTCTGCCAGCCACTGCATGAATCAACAATAGAAAGGCTCCAGCCAAAATACCCCCAATGTGTGGAAATCAGAACTGGGGGCAGAAAGCTGTTGTATATCTTCCTCCACATTGGGGGAAGGGATGAATTTCATGAGCTTACGCTGTACAGTTCCCTGTGCAGCACAAGATGGTATAATTTTGGGTTTACACTCCAGAGGGGGGTGTGAGCCTTGGAAACCATGAGGTGCCTTACATGAGCCTTCCCATACAGAGGTGATGTCAGCACGTGTGTAGCTGCAGCTGGGCGTGTCCCTACCTGTATGTGTGCTGTGGGGGGCTGGAGGACCTGTCATAGCAGTACACTGTAAACCACTGTTCTTCATTGCAAGGCCCGAGAGCCAGTGGCGGCTCCGATCGACCCTAAGTGCAGCTCCCTGTTGATCACGATCTCCAGCAATGCCTGGTGGTATAGTGGGGCTGCCGCTAAGGTAGGCTCCCTGCCTGCCCTGGCCCCACACTGCTCCTGGAAGCAGCCACCACACCCCCACAGCCCATGCTGTCTCCGCACACTGCTCCTGGCTGCAAGCACTGCCCCTGCAACTCCCATTGGCCAGGAACAGGGAACTGTGGCCAATGGGAGTTGTGGGAGAGGTACCTGCAGAGAGGGGCAGCACACAGAGCCACATGCCCCCCGCAGGGGCCACAGGGGCGCACTGGCCCCTTCCAGGAGTGGCGTGGGGCCCAGGCTGCCCAATGTAAGTGCTGCCCCTCAATGGGCACGTTCTGAATAGTTCTTCAGCATTAAGACCAGAAGTAGCATGAGTACAGCAGGCCCAGCTATGCTGGACCAGCGTTTCTCTTCCACCACCCATCCTGCAGCGACCTGGGGCCAGCCTCCAATCCCCTCTCCTGCACCCCAAGCCCCTGCCCCAGCCCTGAGCCCCCTTCCAGAGCCCGCCAAGAAAAAGAGAAAGGTACGTGATTTGGAAGATGAAAACCGGAAGTTTCAAGAAAAGTAGACTAATGAGTTTTTCTTTGTGCTTAATGAAACATGCATGAAGCCTGTGTTAGGCCTAAATAAAAATATAGCAAACAAAACCAGGTATGCCAACCTAACCACAGTCAGGCTAACAAAGGTTTGTGGGTAATCCCTAAGTAAAAAAAAAAATAAAAAGCAGCATGTCTCACAAAGCGCTAAAAAAAAAGTAAAATAAAAAAGGGGCTGCATTCCTGGTATAGTACCAACTGTGCTGTGTTAAAAACAGTTCCTTTAAAAAACTAATAAAAAATCCCAGCCTCCCTGTTTTCACTCCTTGGTTCAGTTCTCTGTCTGTTTTAACTCCCCTACACTCCTAACTTCTGGTGCTTGCTAAAACATTGTTAATCACCTAATGCTGTAAAACATGTATACTAAAAGTGTCTAGTTTCTAGTTGTTAAAAAAAGGGAGGGGGTTGCTCCAGTAAATAATTTATAACGCAACAAAACTGTCTATATAGGCTTATACTAAAATGTAAAGAGCAGGCTGGTTCTCTCTAAAAACAAGCTGTTCTCTATTAATGCGTGCACTTGTCAATAAAAAGCTTTTAATCAAACCTTGCTGGTGTTGCCTGTCTCTCTCGCGGTCAAACAACAAACTTTGCCGTCTGGGTTAGAGTCCCTGACACCTGTTTGTTTAATTTATCAGCAGACGTGTTCTGCCTTTAAGCGCAGCAATTTTGAAAGCCATTATGCAACAGCGCATGCAAATTTCAGCAAAAATTACCCACCTGGAAGTAACCTACGAAAAAGTAAAATTGAACAACTTGCTGCTTCACTAAAAGGCCAGCAAAAAATAAAACAGCGCTCGAGGTCCGTTGCAGAATGCTTGACAGAGGCATATTTCAAAATCGCATGGATCTGAGCAAGACATAAGAAGGCATTTACTGACAGATCATTAAAGAGTGTTTCTGTCTTCTGCGGCAATCCTGTATGCTGATTTCAATAACAAAAATGCAACCCTAAAGCAAACCAAAGAGCTGCAACTGTCTGACACAACCATAATGAGAAGGGTGGAGGCAATCGGAAAAGAAATTTGACAACAGTTCACTGCAGCTACTGTGGCAGTATGTCCCGCAGGCTCCTAGGTGGAGGGGCGGCCAGGGGGCTTCACACGCTGCACCCACCCGCCGGCGCCATCCCCGCCGCTCCCATTGGGTGTGGTTCCTGGCCAATGGGAACAGCGGAACCAGCGGTCAGAGTGGCGCCTGTCGGGGGGGCAGTGTGTGGAGTTCCCCGTCCTCTCTGTCCCCTGCCTAGGAGCCCGAGGGACATGCCAGCCGCTTCCTCAGACTGGCGCAGAGCCAGGCACAGAGCCTGCATTCCCTGCTGTGGCCAACCAGGCTTTTAGCAGCCCGGTCAGCTGTCGAAAACCGGTTGCCTGGCAACCCTAGCACCAGGCCCAGCTGCTGTCCCCCCCACCGGCCCCTCCTCCCCCTGCTGGCCCCAGCGCTGCTCCTGGCTGCTGGCAGGCTTGAGCTCAGGGCCTGGGGTGGCCAACTTTCTAATTGCACAAAACCGAACACCCTAGCCCCACCCCTTCCTAAGGCCCCACCCCTGCCCCATCGCATCTCTGAGGCCCTGCACTCACTCACTCCAGCCTTCCTCCCTCCCTCACTTTCACTGGGCTGCCGCAGGGGATCAGGATGCAGGAGGGGGTGAAGGCTCCAGCTGGGGGTGCGGGCTCCAGGGTGGGGACATAAATGAGGGGTTCAGGGTGTGGGAAGGGGCTCCAGGCTGGAGCAGGGGGTTGGAATGTGGGAGGGGGGTGTGCACTCTAGGAGGGTGCTTGGGTGCAGGAGGGGGTTCAGACCTGGGGCAGGGGGTTCAGGGTGCAGGCTCCGGCCGGGCAGCACTTACCTCATGCAGCTCCCAGTCGGTGGCACAGCAGGGCTAAGACAGGTTCCCTGCCTGCCCTGGCTCCATGCTGCTCCCAGAAGCGGCTGCCATGTCCGGATCCTAGGCAGAAGCACAGTCAGATGGCTTTGCGCAGTGCATGCTGTCCACGCCTGCAGACGCTGCCCCTGCAGCTTCCGTTGGCCATGGTTCCCTGCCAATGGGCGCTGCGGAGGTGGCTCTGAGTGTGGGGGCAGTGCGTGGAGCTTTCCTGATTGCATTTGCACCTAGGGGCTGCAGGGACATGCTGGCCACTTCTAGGAGCTGTGCAGAGCCAGGGCAGGCAGGTAGCTTGCCTTAGCACTGCTGCGTCACTGACTGGACTTTTAATGGAGCCACCAGGGTCCCTTTTTGACCAAGCGTTCCAGTCAAAAACCGGATGCCTGGCAATCCTACTGCTGTCTGGAGCTGAGCCCCCAGCGCCCGCCTGCTTCACGTGGAATCTTCAGTGGTTCTAACTGCTGAGCTCTAGCAAGTCTCTACTGAGTATGTGCAAACTTGTTCAAAGGTTAGCGCTTGGACCAATCTGGGCAAGTTTTCACTGACACAGCAGAAGGCCTCTCCAAAGGCCACTCCCTTGCCAAAGTCCCAGTTCCTGCTCCAGAGCATGGGTGAGCTAGAGCACTGAAAGAAAAGATCACCAGAAATTCTTTCCTTAACCTCATTCTCGGAAATGGCTGAACCATCTTGAATGAAATTAAAGAAAATCAGCCCAAGGCTGACACTGGCGTGGAAAGTTTTAGCCCAAATGATTAAAGTTTGACAAAGTTATAAGTAAGTAAACAAGTAAACAAATAATGGAAAGGCACCTGAATCCCAGGCAGTGCTACCAGCCTCTTCTCTCTGGCCTGTTTCCTCATCTGTAAAATACTGACCTCCTTGGCCAAGTGCTTTGAGATCTACTGATGAAAATGCTAGATAAGAGCTAAGGATTATTATTTATTATTACACACTCTTATTCTCCCCCATCATTCTGGTCCATAGACCAGTGGTCCCCAAACTGCAGGATGTGCTCCCCTAGGAAGGCATGGAGGAACATTTGGGGGGGGGGGAACGTGTAGGGAACCCAGGCCAGCCCCACAGGGGTCAGCAACTGAGCGCCATGCTTCCAGCCCTGCTCTGCCCCGATATCAGCTCCACCTCCAACCCCATTCAGCTTCCAGTTCTGCTCTGCCTCCAGCCCAGTTCTGCCCTCATTCTCCCTCCATCCCTAGACCAGCTCCTCCCCATCCCCAGTTCCACCTCCAGCTCTGACTTTGGCTCATGCTCTGCTGCTGTGGGGTGATGGGGGGGGCGGCACAGTGATGGGGGTGGTGACTGGAAAAGTTTGCACATCACTGCAATAGAGAATTTCCAGCAGTGTGGAATTCTGGGAGTTGCAAATCCCAGAGCCTTATCCTGCCACCTAACTCACTACAGGGTAAATAATCAACTGACCTGGGGCAAAGTGTTTAGTGTGTTGCTAACAGAGCCCTCAAATGTTAACAAGCAGGGGACTGAGTTTTCCAGTTCACTAAAAACCCAAACCAAACTTTTTCATCTTGTATTTCTGCCTCGCCAGTGTTTGCCTTTTCAAGATGTGGGTTTGCCCTCCAGCCAGGGAGCTCTGCTAGTGTGAAATACGGACATCACAGCCCGCAGGGAACCTCAGTGCAAACAGTCTAGAAACCAGTAGCCAGGCAAGTAAAAAGACTGGGCAAGAGATGCATACACACAGCCAGATGCTCAGGGGAAGCACTTTCTTTTCAGCATAAAAGCACATTTGTAATTAATGATGGAGATTCTGTCAATTTAAATAAGCAGCCTGCAGCTGAACCATTATGCCTGCTACCACACTCTGCCCCCGGGAAATGAAATTTCCAACGCTGTGGGATTCAGGACATTAGTGCAAACGACTCTTTCTGTAACCTCGGTTTCATGATTCATTTTTTGCGCTGGGAATAACAACAAAAGCGAGGGGGTGGCCAGCGCATGTGGAAGGGAGCTAAAGGGAATGACGCCTTTTACAATGAGGCTTGGGAGGGACTGCTGGAAGCGCTGCAAAGCTTTTGCAGGGAAATGGTTAACAACCTGACATTTAAAGAGCCCTGCTAGCAAGCCAATGCCCTACTGAGCTGAGTGGGGGAGTCTGCCCTTGTCTTCGAAGCTAATAGGCCCCTCCCTCCCACTTCATCCGCAGCCCTAGTATACGCCTTTGAACAGAGAATCTAAGGGGCCTTGAACAGGAAAAATACCTTCTGTTCCCACCCTCGAGGTCAGCAGCTCCATGTCATCACCGGTGTTGCTGCCCCACTGCCCAATGGGTTGGGTGGCACTGGGGCCTCTGCACATTTCCTGCGGGGGTTCCAGGTCTGGGGTGTGCACAGCAACACATGTATCAAAGCCCTCCCCTCTCTGGGTGCAATCGCCTGGCACAGCCAGCTGGGCTGTGCGATGGTCCTGCTGTGCTCTGGAGCATCCTTGGGCCATGCCTCAATGGGAAGGGAGGAGCAGCCCTTGGCCCAGAGGAACAGACAGAACCCTGCATCAGAACGAGATCCTTGCAGTGAGACAAGCTAGGGAGGGGATTTGCAAAACTGCTGAAGGGACTTGGATGCTCAAATACTGGCCAGATCCCTTGGGCAGTTTGAAAATCTCACCCTAGAATCTTTATTTTTCTTAAAAGAAGAAGGTGGCCAGACTCTGCAGAAAGTGACGGGCACTAACGATCCGGTGTGGCTGGTGCCACTATGAATTGGCTCCTCCTTGCCCTCTACAGCACCAGTGCAAATTCACTTCCCCGGGCCACTCTTCAGAGCACATCCACCTGGGATCCAGCCCCCAGCACCAGTGTGGACCCCGGCCCGGGGTTCGGTATTTGTTCTCTTATTGCACATCGGGACAGTTCTCTCCCAAACTGGCAGATGATTTTTAGGCCTTTGGAGCAGATAAATCTGTTCCCTTCCTTTAGTGTGTGCAGAAAATGAACCTCCTCCAGGCATGACAAGGTCCTGTCCAGCTGTGTCAGCACTCCCAGACTGGAGTGTGCTAAGAACCACAGAGAGGGCCTGGAGTGACATACAGAGGAGCAGGGTTCCCTGGGGGCCTCACTGCTGTGTCCTGCCCTTCTCCTCACTCACATGCCGACAAAGAGTAGCTCCACAGGAGTCAATGGGCTGCAGTGGTGTGGCTCACATACCCATGAGGGGAGAATCGAGCCCCTCATGCGGGTCTCAGTGTAGGGCTGGGGACCACGGCAGAGCCTTCATGTATGTGATATGAAGGCAAGCGAGGGGTCATTTCAGCTCTCGGAGGGAAACAGAATGAATGAAGGAGAGCATGGGACCATCCCCATCAGCCAGACTAGAGTCACTGGCTGAGCCCATGTCCTTCCGGGCGGCGCTGGCCTGACAGCAGGACCAGGCCGGGGTGGGAATCATGGGAGGTCTGCTCTGCTCATTTCCTCCTCCCCAAGGACTTACAGCAGCAAGGTCTAGCTCCCCAAAGGGCCCCAGGCTGCTGTTCCCAGAGCTAGCTCAGGTACGTCTGCCTGTGCTGCAGTCACACCTCGGATTGCAGTGCAGACAGACCCTGAGCACAGCCCAGGCAGTCATGGGTCCAGTGCACTGCTTGTCCAGGGCACCCCATGCAGAATCCTCCCTAGTGGCAGTGGGAGGGGCTTTGTCCCCACCCTTAAGGTACAAGACGTGCCACATCTCCCCCATTTGATGCTGTGTCTAATCCATCACCTACTGTCTTAGCTTAAGGCATCTCTGCTTGGACAATTCCTTTCGAGAACCTTGATGTCACCTCCAGGTGGCAAAAACCAGCTTCAAACACAGCCAGTGCCTGTCCCATGACAGCTCCAACCGTCCAGCCCCGGAATTTTGTCCTTCCGCCCATCTGTGGGCAAAGCGCAATCCCTTCGGCTGTAAAGTGATCAGATACGCTGTGGCGGAGGGGGGGGGGCCTTCACTCTCCCCTTTGCTGCTGTGGCCAGGTGGAAGGTTTTAGATCATATACACTGGCAGAGTGCACCCACTGGCAAGGGCTGCCTGGTTCTCCCCTGGACTTGCACAATACCCTTCCCTCAGCAACTGAATGGCTAAAACATTCAGCCTAACACGCCAGATTGGAACAGCTGTGTAAATGTAGAGTGCCCTGTCCAGCGCTGTGCAGGGCAGCCACCACTCAGCCTCAGTTTCCCACAGTAGTTTCCCCAGGAATTGAAATTAGGGGGGGTGTTTGAATTTACAGGGGGGGGTGTCAGGGCCAATGAGATATATAAAAGAGATATGAATAAAGTAAATGCTTTGTTAGGATAATGCAAATTTAACATAAGGATAATGCAAGTTACACATAACAGGTCTAGATTTCCAAAAAATTTATAATTTTTTTTTTAAATGTATTTAATTTAAATTGACTTTTGAAAAGTATGCCATCATGGGATAAGAGGGAAGTCCTCTCATAGATCAGTAACTGGATAAAATATGGGAAACAAAGGGTAGGAATAAATTATCAGTTTTCAGAATGGAGAGAGATAAATAGTGGTATTCCTGAGGGGTTGGTACTGGGACCATTACTGTTCAACATATTCATAAATGATCTGGAAAAATGGGTAAACAGTGAGCTGACAACATTTTCAGATGATACAAAACTATTCAAGACAGTTAAGTCCCAGGCAGACTGTGAAGAGTTACAAAGGGATCTCTCAAAACTGGGTGACTGGGAAACAAAATGGCAGATGAAATTCAGTGCTGATAAATGCAATGTAATGCACATTGGAAAACAATCTCAACTATACATACAAAATGAAGGAGTCTGAATTAGCTTTTACCATTCAAGAAAGCAATCTTGGGAGTCATTGTGGTTAGTTCTCTGAAAACATCCACTCAATGTGCAGAGGCAGCCAAAAAAGCAAACAGAATGTTGAGAATCATTAAGAAAGGGATAGATAATAAGACAGAAAGTATCATAGTGCCTCTATATAAATCCATGGTACATGCACACCTTGAATACTGTGTGCAGATCTGGTCACCCCATCCCAAAAAAGAGAGACTGGAAATGGAAAAGGTACAGAGATGGGCAGCAGAAATGATGAGGGGTATGAAACAGGAGGAGAAATTTAAATGACTGGGAATTTTAAGCTTAGAAAAGAGATGACTAAAGGGGGATATGATAGAGGTCAATCAGCACAGGCTAAGTACAGTTTGACTGACCTGTACTCATACAATAAGAACAACATTTCATTTCCCACCCCCCACTCCCCACATACAAGTGGTTTGTAACCCAACCCCAGCCAAAATCTATCACTTGGGCAACATAGCTCTGTTTGCTGGATACCTAGGTAGATTAGGTGTGAAAGTAAATCCAATCTGGTCCTGAAGCCTTTCCCCTCAGCCTCCTGCTCATCACTAGCTGTCACGGAGAGCTCATTTAGACTTTGCTTACAAATCATCATTTGAAATTATTACGTTGGCCAACATCACTGAAATGAATGCACTGACATTGTCATAAAAAACAGCTGTATAAGGAAGCTAGTCTATGTTCATACTTTTGAAATCTATTATACTTTTTCAGATCTATGTATTTTATCATACACTGTATATGCTTTTAAAGTGTGTATTAATGTTTCAATTTCAATTCAAATTTCCAAACAGTCACTAAATTGGCATGTTTCAGAGTAGCCGTGGTGTTAGTCTGTATCCGCAGAAAGAACAGGTGTACTTGTGGCACCTTAGAGACTAACACATTTATTTGAGCATAAGCTATCGTGGGCTACAGCCCACTTCATCGGATGCATAGAATGGAACATATAGTGAGGATATGTATATATATAAATACATACACCATCATATGCCAGCAATGCCCCCCTGCTATGTACATTGGCCAAACTGGACAGTCTCTACGGAAAAGGATAAATGGACACAAATCAGACATTAGGAATGGCAATATACAAAAACTTGTAGGAGAACACTTCAGCCTCCCTGGCCACACTATAGCAGATCTTAAGGTGGCCATCCTGCAGCAAAAAAACTTCAGGACCAGACTTCAAAGAGAAACCGCTGAGCTTCAGTTTATCTGCAAATTTGACACCATCAGCTCAGGACTAAACAAAGACTGTGAATGACTTGCCAACTACAAAACCAGTTTCTCCTCCCTTGGTTTTCACACCTCAACTGCTAGAACAGGGCCTCATCCTCCCTGACTGAACTAACCTCATTATTTCTAGCTTGCTTCTTGCCTGCATATATATACCTGCCCCTGGAAATTTCCACTACATGCATCCGACGAAGTGGATATTCACCCACGAAAGCTCATGCTCCAAAACGTCTGTTAGTCTATAAGGTCTATAAGGTTAGTCTATAAGGTGCCACAGGATTCTTTGCTGCTTTTACAGATCCAGACTAACATGGCTACCCCTCTGATACTATACATACAGAGAACATGAAAAGGTGGGAGTTGCCCAACCAACTCTAAGAGGCTAATTAATTAAGATGAGCTAGTCTCAGCAGAAGAAAAAAAAACTTTTGTAGTGATCATCAAGATGACCCATTTAAGATAGTTTGATAAGAAGGTGTGAGGATACTTAACATGGGGAAATAGGTTCAATGTGTGTAATGGCTCAGCCACTCCCAGTCTCTATTTAAGCCTAAATTGATTGTATCTAGTTTGCATATTAATTCAAGTTCAGCTGTTTCTTGTTGGAGTTTGTTTTTGAAGCTTTTCTGTTGCAAAATTGCCACCTCAGTTACTGAATGGCCAGGGAGATTGAAGTGTTCTCCTACTGGTGTTTGAATGTTATAATTCTCAACGTCTGATTTGCGTCCCATTTATTCTTTTGCATAGAGACTGTCTGGTTTGGCCAATATACTTGGCAGAGGAGCATTGCTGGCACATGATGGCATATATCACATTGGTAGATGTGCAGATGAACGAGCCCCTGATGGCATGGCTGATGTGATTAGGTCCTATGATCGTGTCACTTGAATAAATATGTGGACAGAGTTGGTATCGGGCTTTGTTGCAAGGATAGGTTCCTGAGTTAGTGTTTTTGTTCTGTGGTGTGTGGTTGCTGGTGAGTATTTGCTTCAGATTGGGGGGGGGGGGGCTGTCTGTAAGCGAGGACAGGTCTGTCTCCCAA